>NC_079159.1:29646642-29995620 GCF_947563725.1 Argiope bruennichi | reverse complement strand
CTTCAGTTTCAGTGCTTTCTTCCAAGTGATTTGGCTCCTGCTTTTTGTGGTCAAATGTGGATACTGAGCAATTTTCAAAATCCTGAATACACTTCTCGTATTATCAGCTACTTTGAAACAGTGTCATCATTCAGTATTCCTGATGGAATGGAAATTCTTGAAATAGTTCCTATTCCAGCGTTGTGTGGTATGGCTTTTATACTTTTAAAAGTTTAGTTGATCCTTGTTATTTTGTTCGTTTGTTTCATAAATGACCCCCCCCCCCCCCCCCGCAATAGGCCAAAAAATTGAGTTTCAACTTTTTAAAACTAGAAAATATGTTGATTATAAAAAATAAAAAAAAATTCTAGTAATTACTGAGTTTAAATATTAAAAGGTTTTACCATAATGCGTAAAGATATTCTTTATTAATAATTATTATGTGGATGTTTCATTGTGATGAAGTTTGCTTATTTGTTAAAAATTTCATTAATGCATTTCTTTTGTAGATTTCTATGATTTTTAACAAACAAATAATTAATTAAGCAGTATGATTTGCTTTAATTATTAATCAGAATATTTCATTAATTCTGTGATGTAAATTATAGCGTTCATATTTAATACTGATAAATCAAACTTAGAGTTGTATTGTTGGTTATCTTGTGGTTAACTCTTCAATTTATGTAGTAAGGGGAGCAAATTTTTATTATTTGTTATTATCATTTACTTTCTTTATTATTATAATTATTATTGACTTTTCAATATCATTATATTTTTTATTCAATTCTTATTTGATACCTAATTAATTATGTTCTAACATAAACTAGAAATTTTAATTTTTTTAGATGAAAAATTTCTATTTATAACTAAATTTACTTTTTTTTAGGTGATTACTTTTACGAATATTTACTGGATTTGAACAATAATCACATGCATCAGAGACTACAAAGCTTCATTTCTGTAGAAAAACACAGGTTGAAAATTTCTGTATAAAGTACTACATTCTTCATCAAAAAGACTGTAATATACTTATTATGCTGTAAATAATACATTTATAAAAAATTCTTGTTCTGATTTCTTTGTTCATGATTTTGTAATCATAAACATAATTATTTTCAAAATACAGGATGATTATAAGAAATTTTGATATATAACCTCCTTTGCGAACATACCATTCAAAGAAACGGAATAAAATTTTGGATCCAGTTGTTTACAGAATGCATTTAAGAGTCATACAAAAAAATTATAATCCATCTCTTATAATTACGTTTACAGTGACAAAATGTTGAAATTTTTAGGCAGCAACATCTGCTTGTTTTATTTATTGAAACATGATTCTAACATTGAAAAACTTAAAATGGAATTAGGACAGTACTTTTAATTCGAAAAATGGTAACGCTAAATAGAGACAAAAAGAAATGAAATGAGTTGTTTTTCCATTAATTCATTTATCTTCAAATTATATCTAATACTCTAAATCTGGCCCATTACATTTCTCTAGAAACCAAAAGAAGATCCGTAGATATGTATATTTTCAAGGCTGATACAGAACACTCTCATAGCTGATGTCATTGCCATATGTGAATGCAAAATAATTGTGATTTGTGTTCTACGCCTTGCTTTCTTGTCCTTTGTTCTGTGGCATTGCACGTTTACAGTACATACCATAAGCTGAAATGAAACCCATATTTAAAACAAACTGTAAAGGATTTCATGCGCTGATTTGAAAAAATGAGTTGTACATGCAATTCTTTGTTTTGGAGGGTTTTCCATTCCTTTTGAGGTTGTTGCAGAAGTGTACAAAGCGAATATCATGTTGTGATCTCGTGTGGAATTTCATACATGCTGTATGAGCTGAATTCTATAGTCCTCAAAATTCTACTTTCTTTTCTTCATATATTTCCGTCCCAGTGCAGTGTAACCATATGCTGCAAAAGGATAATCAGCAATTGCATTTGGATTTTGCTGCTGAATTTTTCATTCTTTATATTCTGACGAAATCTGGTCTTTACTCATGTCTCTGTGGACAAACAAGATATATTTTCCATAGACATATTTTTCCATTCCATTCCACCTGATGACATTAATTTGGAGAATTGCAACATTGGGTAGATTCGAATCCCCATGTGAGCAAACTTCTGTTGCACCAAATAAAAAAAAATTTTTAAAAAAAATGACTGTGTGGTTTTTTTTTTTTTTTTTTTTTTTTTTTTTTTGACCCTTATGTTTTTGAAGAGTTTATTCCTCAAGATCTGCAAATTTGTACGAAAACAAATGCTTGCTATGAATCAATGTTGACCAATTATGTCATTCCCGATTTACAGTTGCGAAATATTGTGCCTGACGTCCTGTGAATGCATGATTGTGCTGCTCTCTCTCTATATATGTAAGATATTCTGTCAAACTTTTGCTAATGCAACACTTTGATGGCAGAATTATTCCTTCCCATTTCATCTTCCTGTGACCAATAAAATCGCACGACCTTACTCCAATGAATTTTTGGATGTTAAAAATACCTGAAATCCAATCACTAAATCCGCAAACTGTCTGATTTAAAATATTCCATTCAAAATGATACTCAAGTAATATCGTTTCACATGGTATGTACGATACTATGCACCATCAGATGATTGCAAAGTGTCGGCTTGTATGAGGCGGACACGCCAAAAACTTGTGAAGCATAAAAAATATATGCCTTATTATTGCTTCTGTGCCATTTATTGAATGTTTTCAAATCTGCTTAGTGAGCAGCTCTGCTTTTCAGAGCGAAAACTGGTGACATTCGAACTTCGAGGTTTTTTTTTTTTACGATGAAATTCACGTTTCTATTGGAGAAAAAAATGTGTGTTGCTATTTGAAAAATTCGAAATTTTGTCAATGCAGCTGTAACTGTGAGAGTGGGATTATAATTTTTAACTGGAGAGCATACCGTAATACTTGTATTCAAGATTCTATTCCATTTTCTTGATCAATATGTTTGTTAATGAGTTATACTTGCGAGTATATTATGAACACTTACTAATAAGCTATTCAGCAATAAAATGTTTTTATAATCACTGTTCTTCAAAAAAATGCACCATTTGTATATTATTAAAAAAGTATTGATTTTAACTTAATTCTTAGCTAGACTGATATTTAGGTTTTAATTACCAAGACCTAATTATAGATCAGCCTTCATGAAACAAATTTTTTAAAACCATGTCATTAATGTATTACATAAAGTGCCTCCCCACTCCCAAAAAAGTGAAAAAGCTTCTTTTTTTTTTTTTTTTAAATATTGCTATTTGACATGAGCGTCCCATTGTTAAGTTTCATTAAATAACATAGAATTGTATAAAAAGACTGACTTCTGCAAATAGTACAAAGTTAAATTTTTATAAGGTCTGCAAAATCATTGGCAATTTTTCAAAGTACCAATGTATAAGATATTTTTCTTACATTTGTCTATAAGCACAGACTTTCATGCTTCTACTTACAAAATTTTCTGTGGTTTTTATTAAAAGAGGAATCAGAAAATAATTTGCTTATTAGCTCTAATTAAATTAGATGTACTCGTTTAGAAGGGTTGTTATCGTGTTGAAAATCTCTTGACTTGGTCCGACCCTCTGTCATGCAATTCTCTTTTTCTTGTGTTCAAGTGCCATTTGAAACAACAACAATATTTATAAAACGCAAGCATGCATGGCTAAGATATCGCTCTTTTTACTTATTATCGAATGGCAACAGTCAAATATAAATAAACCACTATACGAATGTATATGTTTCAAACTATGTATTGTCTTTTCCATCAGGCTGTATTCAATTGGTGACATCGTCTGTTCTGAATTTACTTTAAAACACCAACTCATTTTGAAATTTTCGATTTTTTTCTTTTCAAAGAATCACTGACAAAGTTTGTCGTATCATGTAGCAAAACCTAGTAAAAACATTCAAATTAAATTAAATATTGAAAGTTTTTGTTTTAGGATACTTACATTTTCTGCTTCCCTCCTTTGCACTTTTCAAAAAGCATTTTTATCTTTTTCTTTAAAAAAATGTTTTTTCACTCTCATAGATAAAATAGAGTTGTTGTTACTCTTCTAAGCATATATGACGGAATAATCCCCAACAAATTCAGATAAAATTTGAATTTGGAATTTTCGACAATCGAGATCCAGTCTCAGAGTGCAAATTTAATATTATTAACTAATACTCTCCACAAGGTTTCGATTCTGAACAAACAAACACTTCTTTGTCTCTTACTACTTTCATTTTTGACGATTTTATTCTGCAACACACTTTTTAGGGAGGATCCATTTCACCATCTCTAAGTAATAATACCCTTGATTGGTTAATTACTCCTTACATAATCCTTAATACAACTGTTCCAACACATAGCTCCTTAAGATCACAATCTCTCTTAGATATAACTCTTTGTTCGACTGATATTTATAATCAAACCACTTGTTAAGTTTCGGATTTAACTTTCGATAGTGATATCAACTCTTTAGTAGTTTCCTGGTAGGTAATACAAGGTGCCAGTTGAAATCTGAAAACAATTAATTGATCACGCATTACTTAATAAACACATGAAGTTTTACACTAAATGGTTATATATTTGGAAAAGGTATAAAATCAAAATCATGTTACGTTATCAACAAAGGTAGGAAATTACATTAGAACATAAAAGTAGGATTAAATTTTGTTCCTGTAGTCAACTGATCTCGATGAAAAATTTTACCATCTCAAATTTGACATTTAGAACAAATAATTTATTAATCATAAAATAGAAAAAAAAATGCTTAAAGAATTTGTTTCTGAATGCTAATCGTATATGTGTTTTGCTGCAATAGTTTTCAAGTTTTTAACTACAAAGTGGCAACATCAAAAAAAAAATTCTGAATAAAAATACTCCTAAATTAGCGTAATATAGGAGCATAAGTTTAATAATTACAATAAAATTTTCATGTTAATATGTTAATGATAAAGATTATAAAAAAATTCATGAATGTTTAATTTTAAAATCTAAGAAAATAAGTGATATTTTGTATGATAAATAGCTTTTAAAGATCAATACTACTATGCAGAAAAAAATAAAAAATATATGCTTAGCTGATGGACAATGATTGTAAATATTGTTATATAAAATTTCATTCGATTGTAATGAACAGAACCTTCTATGCGTATCGATATTTGAAGAAAACGTGTTTCGAGAAAAACTGAAAATTTTTTGTCTTTTTATCATAGGAGTTCCTGTTAGATTCATTGTGAATAGATAGCTTATAAACTTTTTGACTTTTTATACTTATACAAATTATACATTTCTGTAGTCAGTGAAATGCACCCATTATATTAGACTAAAATTGAAAAATCAATTTTTTGAAATTTCAAATGTTTCCAATTCCCTTTAAGACGAATAACAGTCACTCGTGGTTGCTAGAAGGTCCTCATAATATACCATCAAATGGTCATTTGTTGCATTAGTTAAGAAAGTTTGGCGAGGAATATGGAAGAGTGTTTTGATCAAACTATTCTTTTATAAAATATAATTTTTTACTTCATTTAATGGACTTTCCTATTTGGTATAATATACCTATAATTTATGGTTTAGAAGTTAAGTACTGAAAGGCCATAATTAGAGTGGACATCCTGCACACATATCGTTACAAATTTGTAATAATGCTTCCCAGAGCAATTAGTTCCGTGTTAAGAAAGATAGTTTCGTAAACAGCCATGATGGATGTTGAATCGATTATCCCTGAGTTTAATGATGAAATCGAAGATTCCAGAAACTACAAGAATCTTGGCAATCTATCCATCAAGACTCGAGTTATAGAGATCTATCTAGAAAATTCTGTATCCTGTCTCGAACATTGTAAAAATCCTGACTAGTAGTCAATCAAGTAATGAGTTAATTGTGAGTCGGCAAGAAAATAATCAGTTGAGAGTAGCAAACAATTCGAAAGACATGAGTGGTTGAGCGAAGTCTCTCTCCTGTAAATTCTCTTACGTGCCTTGATATTTATTTATTATTTGTTGATTGTATATTGCTGTTTATTGCAAATGTTTGTTTCTGTGTTAATTTTCGGTTGTATTTTATTATCTGCGAATTCGTGTTTTTATGTAGAATAAAACGTCGTTATTTACTATTGAATTTGTTCGACTTTGTTCATCGCACACCCCCTGTGTCGGATCTTGAATTCCGAAAAAATTTCCATAGCAATATGTGTAGAAAAAGTGAGTCAAAATTAATCTAGGATTTAAAAACTTTACTACACAAAATGTGATTAATATATTTATTTAAAATATGCAAACATATAAAGGTATTACAATCAAATTTTCAATGTAGTCTTCACAAATGTTTTAATGAATAATTATTGTTACACGGCATGCATGAAGTCAGTAATTCAATTCTTGCGAAAAGTGTAGCATCGATGCTGGCCATAGCAACTGTTGTAAATTCACTGTATCTTTACAAGGAGGCACATACACACGATTTATTACGAATGCCTAAAAGAAAGAAATATTATGACAATTCTGCCTTAGTCGTATATACCTTGGCCAACACAATCCCCGAGCATGTCTTCTCTATGAAGGGGCCCAGGTGCAAGAAGCCGTTAGGGGCCCTAACTTTTTTGTAAAGTATAAAAAAAAATACAAACGAACATATCATACTATTGTGTGTTTATTTATTACGTTTTCGTTTTTGCATTTAATTACGTCAGAAAAATTATAATTTTTTATGCATTTTTTTCAATGCTTAGTATAGCAAGTGCATTTAAGCGTTCCGCACAAAGGTCTGACCGATGATAATCTTTGTTAATTTTAATTTGCTGAAAGAGGGCTCAGCATTTGGCTGCCGTAATTGGCAACGTAAAGAAAAGTTTTAACAGTGTTAATACATTTAGAAATAGTTCATTATAGTTATTATTTTGTATGTACTGCAATGTGTCTTGTGAGTTATTTACATTCCCTTCATTGAAAATCAAATCCCCTAGCAAATCTATTTCTTGGATTAGGTTTTCATCTTCATCTTTGTTGTAAAACTTTACAAAGTTCTATGGACATTTTTCTAATTCATGTTTCTCTACAATTTTTATATCAGTGATTAATTAATACTTTTAAATATATCTTCCATCTGCAGAATAACAGTGTAAATTACAGTGTTAAAAAATAACATCTAAATACTCTTACCAGGTTTCTTATAAATACATCTTCAACTATTTCAGAATATAATCTTGTTCTGTTTCGAATTCGTTTTTTACGAAAATGTTCAAAATATCCAAATTGCATTCTATCACTTTTGCTTCGTCTAAAAATGTGTTAAAATTTTTTCTCACATTTTGGATTTCAGTTTTAATTTTCATGATTAAATTAAAAGCCGATTCAAGAAGAATTGTTTTTGCTTGAAGTTGTTTATTGACAATGTTAATTTTGAACAATATTGTAAATCATACTATTAAACATAAAATAAATGGCATTTCTTGTCTTGAATCCAATACACTTTTGGTTTCAGATATAGATGTATTATCGTTATTAGCATCAATAAATTCTTCTAGGGCATTACAGATTTGGTCAAGCAGTGCACAATACTGTTTTAACCGAATTCCTTTGGCTACCCAAAGAGTATGACATAATGATTTAAGAGGTATATTTAAGTGCTTTTGGAGAATTTCTCATCTTTTTGTAGACGCAGGAAATAAAGCAATATAAAAGTTGTAATGTCCAAAAAAATACAATATATACTGCTGGAAGCGGTATCACAAATTAATAAATTAAAAGAGTGTGATAGGCAAAGCACATAAATTGCACGAGGGTTTAGAACAATTATTCCAGATTGTACACTTTTATATTTTCCTTTCATGTTGCTACCGTTGTCGTAAACCTGTCCTCTATAATTCATAATATACCGGGTGGGCAAAAAGTCCGTAAAAACTTTAAAAATTTATAAAACCCGTAAAAGTAAGCAAAATAAAAAACGGTTTGCAGATTTAGCGTCGATAGGTCATGGGAGTTTTTTAGCTAAGAAGAAATCTTTTATTAAAAAAATAGCCGCTAGGAGGCGTTTCGTACATAAGTGAAAGAATAGACACGCAAATAACAAAAATAATGTTATAAATTTTTTTATTATTGCAATATGTGTTCAACATATCCACCACCACAAGTGATTATCCATTGCAGGCGTGTCACAAATCCAGCAATGGCAGAGTGCAGCATGCCCGGCTGTATACATGACATCTCTCGGCGGATTGAATTTTTCAGTTCCGATAGATTGAATGGATGGGATAGATTCATTCGGGATTTAAAATTTTCCCATTTTCTGGTGTTATACCTGGAGACCGAGAAGGCCAAAGAAACTTACAATGTCTACTAATGATTCTCTCTTCCCCGAACGTCTGTATCAAAAATTCCTTGACTGGAATAGCAGTGTGACTTGTTTGTCCATCTTGCATAAAAGTAACAACAGAAAGTCCATCTTTTTCACGCAAACATGGGACAACCGTTTCGTGCAAAAGCGTTAAATAACGATGAGCATTTACTGTCACCTTTTCCCACCCATTTACCGGACATTGTGTTTCAAAGAAGAAAGGACATATGATGAAGGAATCTGCAAACCCACATCACACTGTGACTTTGGGGAATGCAGTGGTTTCTCAGCGTACCCTGGTGGATTTGACGTCGCCCAGATGCGACAGTTATGTGTACTAACATCGCCATGGAGAGAAAAATGAGTTTCATCTGTCCACAAGATGTTAAAGACCCAGGAGGGATCATGTTCAATTTTGGATAAAGCCCATTTCGTAAATGCTTCTCTCTCTACAGTATTCGATGCTAAAAGTACATTTCAAGACTCTAATTTGTATGGATATTGATTAAGGACTCCATGAAGAATGTTGCGTACAGAGGATGGTGGTAATCCCTAGCTTCTGCCAGCTTTTCGTGCACTGCTAGTTCCTGTCGCGGTTTCGGAAGCTAATGTTAACATTTCGGCTGTAACTCACTCCGAACGTGTGTGCATTAGACTTGGTCGTCCGAACCTTACACGATCTTCCAGCGATCCAGTTTCTTCAAATCGCTGAACAAGCTTTATGTCCTGCCACTGTTAAAGATGCTTTCCCATTCTTTACATTTTTCCGAAGTCGGAATTTACGCAGCGCAACAGTCGCTTATTCCTGGTTCAAGTTAAACAGTCTCACCAACAAAGCTTAATCTTTTTCCACATAGCATGCAATGGAGAACTGATTCTGGATCAAGAGCGTAAGTATTTATAACCGCCTTCACATTTGCATATTTTCCACCAAAGCCGTTCATACCAGCGCCACCTATCGACTGTTTTTTAAATTAATTTTTTTTCTTACATAAAAAAATCCCGTGACTTATCGATGCTAAATCTGCAAACCATTTTTTATGTTCTTACTTCAGCATTCTTTGCAGAAACTTCTTTATGTTGTACAGGACAAATTTTAACATAAAAAATTCTTAACTTATCAATTATAATACTTGGCCACAAATCTTTATCACTTATATTCTCTTAATCATATTTGTTATTGTCATTTTCAGCATTATTTTCTGATTCGATCATATTTGTATAAATAACGGTTCTTCAACGAATTTCATTGTTTCTACATTTTCATTGCAAGATTGTGTAGTTTGTGCTGAACTTTCTTCTCCAGTTGAAGCCTGAATTGTAACTTCTGAAGTAAAAACAATTTCATTTTCAGAATTATTTCGTAAATAAGAAAACAAATCTATTTGTGACTTTTTGAAATTTAGTTTTTCTTCTTCTTTCTTTTCTGCTAATTTTCTTTTTTGATACCCAGAGAGATATTTTCTCGGCATGGACATAATTAAATCTAACAATATTAAGCATCTTATCATACGAATAATCAAAATACTCTATGCAATCGAACCTAGTAGGTGAGGTAAACAACCGTAAATATACTTACTTTATAATATACTGCACACTTGGACTAGACTGGAACATATTTGTAAACTTCGTATATTTCCAAACCCGTCGATTGTTCGCTTAAATTTCTTCCTCTCTTCTTTCCATATCTCTATTATTGTTCAGAACATTATTTTAGTTCTTGATCATGTTGGGGCCCCGTGATTGCAGGGCCCCGGTGCATAGCATCCACCACATCCTCCAGATAGCCGGCCCTATGGAGGGGTCATAAAGGATAACATGTATATCTCTCCAAATACAACGACAATGACTGACTTGAAAGTCTTCATCAATACAATGTTATACATGGTTTGACAAAAATTACACAACAAATTTGATGCATGCCGCATAATAAAAGAGCAAATCAAACATTTGTAAGGACTGCATTGAAAACTTTCTTATAATACCTCTGAATGTATATATTTTTTGAATAAATACATTAATTACATATTGCAGAATAAACTTTGAAATACCAGTATTCATTTTGACTTACTATATATATATATATACATATAAGGTGCAGAATCTAAATACCGATTTACTTTTTAATGCCACCTTTTAAAGATTTTTTTAAAGTTATTGTTGATATCTAGTGACCACTACCAATAATACAAACTTTTTCCTTTCTGAGCTGGCTTACGGATGTAGATTCGCCATGTTGTCTTTTCCTCTGGCAATTTTGAACTGACTTCCAAAACCGGAAAATTAATACAATTTCATTGGTTTCAAAGAGTATAATCAGCACGTTTCAAGCAACAAATAATGTTATGTCATTTGAAGCAGTAATAGTGACTGTAATCGAGTATATTTTGGTGTAGCTTTTTTCTTTTCTTTCTTTGTCCTTCGATTCTGAAGATGGTGATCGCTATGGTTGAGAATTAAATTGTTCCCAATATCATCCATTTGAATATTTCCATAATCATTTTTGATGATATGACTTTTGATAACTAAGCAAAAAAAAAAAAAAAAAAAAAAAAAAAAAAGCTAAAGATGAATTTCACGTGTGGCACTATGATGAAGGCTTGTTGAACGTTTTGAGTAGAAAATCAATAAGTTGAGTATTGTTTACAAATGGACTTACAATAAAGAATGGAATATTTCAACTTGCCACTCGAAATAATTTAAATCATCTATTCTCGAAATATACAAAAATTTCAGGAACAAGTGCTTAAATTTGTTTTAAAGAGACACCCTGTTTTATCTCTAAAATAATCACTGACACTTTTTTAAAAAATGAATTGAAATGTGGATTCTCAGTTGAATATAATGGATTGGTGCAAAATTATCAGGCGTTTTAAATGATATTATCAGGCATTCTTGAACACTGTTTCTTATGAAAAAGTAAACATAAAAATTCAACAATAAAATTTTAAAATGATTAATCCGGAGCGTAGTCACCCTCTACTTCAATAACCCAACGATGGTTGAATGGTCCACACTGAAATTATTGGGTAGTATTCGAGTTGTCAGCTTTCGTCTCCTTCCACAGCTGCCAAAAGTTCCTGGTCGTCGAAATCTGGTGGTTGACCCTTCAGTGGTTTATTTTCCAAGCTACTGCCTTCAGATTTGAAACGGGCAAACCATTCCCTGCATCGATTTTCTCTGACTGTGCCCTTGCCGTTAGCTCGTTGAGATCGCGAAATGACTGCGCTGCTTTCCATCCTTTCTCAAAGCGATACAACATAATACGACGAAATGAGTATTGTTATCGACACATTTTTATAACCTAAAAGAATATTTTCTTTCATAAATTTATAACATATTGTAAATTTATATTAAAATATAGCACGTCAAAGAAACGCCTGATAATTATGCACCAACCTAATATATATATGTAATGATATTTTAAACTCTAATTTCAATTTAATTAATTTCCAAGATTTTGTCTTAATTTAGCCCAGAGTAAGTTCATTCTCTGATTTCGTGATCCAATTCCACTTTCTCTACTTAATTAATTCAAGAGAGATTTGTAAAATTGCTGAATCGGCTAAAAGCCTAACTTTCCCACACTCCTAGTGAAGGAACAAAATACCGCTGACGACACAAATTCTTTTTTAAAAGATCCCTGTGCTTCCCACGTCGACGCGTGTAGCAAAAATCCCTATCGAATTCTTAATAATATATTAGCACTGTAAAGAAATATTTTCCCTGTCAAAATCTCAGGTTATATAAGAAGAGGGATAATTTATTTCGCTCTTCTTCCCCACTTCTGCTTTTGTGCCGCGATGTGGCGGACGTGCCTTGTCCGCGTCACTGCTTATAAATAATTATGCTTTCCCGGAATGGATATTAAAATGAATTTAAAAATGTAAAATGTCTCATCTATGTCTTCAAACCTGCCTTCTGCTTCAAACAAAATAATGCTTACACACACACACACACACACATGTAGAAACATGTTAACTCTGGCTCGAAAAACAGGCCTCTACTAACCGAATTATATATCAAATCAAATATCTCTCACGGGCCCTAGGGGAAAGTCCGGTTGAGATGAATGCTTTGAGATGGCTCATATTACAAGAATCACACACTATTTTAACATAAACGAATTTAATGAACTGAACGAACATCGATGAACGCTATTACAGTACTGAATACAGTTTTAATGGTGGGAATCAGATAGCTACTTATTGGCTGTTGAGTGATGACGCGAACGCCGCCAGGATGACTCTCCGTACACCACAATCGGCCGTCCTAATGAACTTGACGTCCTCGTCAATCTGAAAAACTCAAAAAAGAAAATTTTACATTTTTGCAAAGCAGGAAAAAAAGTAGGTGCTTTATGCAATTGCAGACCAAGGCTTCATATAATCTGCTGCTATAGAGGTATGGTTGGGGCCTTCGTGTATTCCCAATTTCTCCACTAGGTACCTCTCGTGTGGCTTCTGTGATGCGATAGGAACCATGGAACTTCAGGCGAAGCTTCAAACCACTGCCGAATTGGGTCCTCTGTACGGCTACTAAGTCACTTGGATTATATTGAGTAGCTTTCTTCCTGTGCTTGTTGCAAGCTCTTTTATTTTCTTCTTGAAGGCGCAAAATATTCTGTCGCGCTTCTTCACGAATGTCCTCGCGGCTGTCGATGACCAATTGCTCATATTCTTCCTGCAGAATGTCGAGAATTTTCTGGTCATTTTTATGCCTTATTTGCACACCGATCATGAGTTCGAAAGGTGTAAATTTTGTACTCGGTGGAGCAATAGAGTTAAATACACGTTGTACTGCCTGAACATGAATGTACCACTTCGTGGGATCATTGATGGAAAGTTTGGCAAGCAGGGGGATAAGAGTTCCATGAACCCTTTCCACCTGTCCATTTCCTCGAGGTATTCCTGTAGTAATTTGAATGTGACTTATATTTTGATTCGCGCAATAGTCTGTGAATTCCTTGGAGGTAAATGTGGAACCTTTATCCGTGATGATAGGCACGGGATTTTCGAATATTGCTTCCTGCAATTGCAGTTTCGTAATTGCATCATTTGCAGTGACACCTTTAACAGGATATAACCAAACAAACTTTGAGAATGCACCTATTACGCTGAGAATATGATTGTAATTTTTATTGGTTGACATTAAGGGTCCAATAAAGTCGACATGGTAAGTACTTAGAGGAAAGTTTTCCTTCGAAATTGGATGTAAGAACCCTTCTGGTTTACCACGCTTTCGGTTGACTAGGATGCATTCGACATAGTTCTGTATTACCGATTCAATACTTTTTTTGCATATTCGGGAAAAAATAGTCACCCTCGATAATGTTTTTAGTTTTCTCCACGGCAAAGTGCCCTTTTGAATGCGCATTCGTAATGATTTCGTGTTTTATTAGTTCAGATATTACAAGCAAACGACAGTTGTCCTGACATTTATACAAAATGTTATTTTGTACCATGAAATCAACTTGGTTGTTATCTTTACATAGTTCTTTCAATTTTTTATGTATTTCAGAATAGCTTTTTTCAATGATACCCTGGGCAAGCCATTCCTCGATTTGCTTTGTAACTTGTTGTTTTTCTATGGGAGCAAGTCTACGAACTGGAGAGGTCACAGGGATGTCATCAGTTAAAATAATAGACATTTGCAAATCTGTAGTACGGATTTTATTTCGAGAATAATTTGAAATTAAATTAATTACATGATCTTTCATATTTTTTATCAGATAAATACCCTATATCAAAATCATTTTCAGAATAAACATTTAAAACATTTGTGCATACTTCCTTCACTAACCATTCAGAATTTACATCAGAAAAACTCTTTTCAAAACACGTATCAGTTATTAAATTAACATCAACAAATTTATCGTTATTCAAAGATATATCATCACTCTGTAAATAAAATTCAGAGTCAGCATTTCTTTTCGAACAAGTAGTAATACTTTTATTTTCACTTAGAAGAGAAGTTGAATTATTATCATTTTTTATACAACAAGCAGAATGAGAAGAAATATGTTTTGTTTCTTTTTTATTCTCACGGATTAATTTATTCGATTCGTTTATGTATCAACAGAAGGAATGATGCAACGTTGGTATTCTTTTTCACTTGATGACTCACACTCGGATTTATTTTCAGAAACGCATTTAGTTGTAGGATTTTTATTGGAAAAAAGTATTTTTAAGATCTAAATAGCTATTAGATGGTATAATATATTCAAAAGAAATATTTGTATCTGCAGCTGCTAAAACTCTTTTCGCTTCTGATTTTTTATCAATATGACTAATATCTATCGCCACTAACGGAAGACTGACAATTGAACTGTTCGCTAATTTAATTTTTGTGCTACGGCCTACATAATTTAATTTCTTTACATAATTAGGATTAATAATCATTAATACATTTCCGCTATCAACCAAAGCTTTAATAGGAACGTTGTTTACAATAATACCTACGTATTCCAACTCAGCGGTTATTAATTCTTGTGGAATTTGATTTGATGTAAACATGAAGTTTACAGGATTTGAGTCATGGGATCTTCCCTGATTGTTATGTTGTCTAGCATCAACATTTTGGGGACAGAATTTTATTAAATGCGATATAGAATTACATTTAAAACAAGTTTTCCTATCAATATTTCCGTCATGTACATGACCGTTATTTTGGCGGGAATTATTGATGCGCGACCTTGAGCTGTAGTCATGTGTATTCTTCTCTTACAAAACAAACTTTTGTTTCTTGCGCGGAAGTATATGTCTATTTCTTTTGCTAACGTCAGCGGTTTTAACCAGTCTGAGCCTTGTTTGATCAAAATATACTCGGATGTGTCCTCGTCAAGAGTGCTGGTCAATTTATCGGTTACAATTAGTTCACAAAGGGTCGCAAAATCTTTCACTTTTCTTAGTTCTAAATAATATTCTAAATTCGCTTTTAATCTTGAGACGAATTGCACGTGATTTTCTCCTTTAAATCTTTTGACGGCTTGAAAGTTATCCTAACATTCTTTAGCAAATGGTTGGAATTTTCTTAACACTATTCTTTTGATTTCGTCATAATCTTTTATTTCGCTTTCGTTCGCGTATAACAAAACATGTCGGCATTTCTCGCTTAACAAATTTAGAAGGACTTCGGCTTTGCATTCAGTTTTAACCTGTTTTGTTTCGAAAGCACGTTCCAAAATATTGAAAAACAAATTGAAATTTTCTGATTTAGTTAGTATTGGCATTGTCAATGTGTGGATGCTTTTAATTATTTGCTCGATGAACTCCGCATGACTTTCTGGAGGAGGTTCGTTAGGACTACTTATTCCGGTCGCTTGAACGTTTCTCATACATTTTTCATGAGCTAAATTTAGTTTTAATTTTTCTAATTCAAACTGTCTTTCCTTTTCACGCGCTCGTTCGGCCTCTATTTTTCCGCGTTCCTCTGCTTCTATTTTTTCGCGTCCCTCTACAGTTGAAATGATAATGTCTTTAACAAATTCCAAATCATCTTTAGCCGCTTGGCTATTTTCTATAATTTGTTTAAGCTGCACAATATTTGATTTTTCCGGAACTACCTCACCTATTGCTTCAGCGACAATAATTAAATCTTTCTTTTTGGTATTTTTAAACATTTTGAATATGCCTTTATTTTTCCTAATAACAAATGCTAATATAATAAATATAATAAAATAATGCTAATATTTCTTCAAAACAGAAATTTCTAAAATAAACACATTCAAACAGTTTCTTTTTCTTGAAAAAATCATTCTAAAATATACAAATCTTTGAAATAAATGCTTGCAAGATTCTTTATTCAAAATGGCATAGAAAATTCTCCTACCCGTGCTTCTTCAATTATATCCGTTGAGATAATATTCTGCAGGAACTTCACAATTTGCCGGCCACTGCCGAACCGAAGATTTTCTTGAACAGTTTTTCTGGCCACTGCCGATCCGAAGATAATTTGACGAAAACTAATGGTGAAATTTCCGGATTCTTACCGGATCGAAGATTATTTTTCTATTTCCCAGGCCATTGCATCCAGGACCGAACCCCCACATGTAGAGACCTGTTAATTCAGGCTCGAAAAACAGGCCTCTACTAACCGGATTATATATCGAATCAAATATTTCTATATTTGAATTGCAGCGAATGAAATTTTTTCAACACCAATTTTTAATGTTGTGGAGACTAGTAAACATCACATGAACATTGTTATGGAAAATTCGTCTAGCGGATATCATTGAATGAAAGATAATAAGCTGGATAATGGGGAAAGACGCCTTATTCCGTAATATTCGATGAAGCATGGAAAATAAATAATGTACACAAAAATCCCACCATTTATGCATTAACAACACAAGAAGATAGCAAATTGCTGAAACAGAAAGCAGCAATAACGTTCAGAGTAAACAACTAAAGATATCTTATAGGTTTTCTGACTGAGGGAGGCGTGACGTCATAGAGATTCTTCAGATTCCGATTCTTATTAAAGACAAGCTCATTTTCAAAACCCTTTTTTTCCCCAAGATCAGAGATCATTGACTTGGCATCTACTAAGAACTAATGTAAATTTCTCTTTCCAGCTAGGAGACTAAGGTGGAACAGATTCAAAACTACAGATTCAAAACAATATGACCCTAGGAACACAGATACGTTTTAAGATATTATACAATATTCGAAATATTGTATAATGTTCTTGCATGTTGAGTAATACAATATAATATCGCACAACATTGTGCAACAGGCTGTGTGCTTCTTGGTTTCCCAAAATGAATACTTTTTCCGCGAACGGATAACATGAAGTACGTAAACTCTTTTTAGCAGAACAGGCCAAACTGCAACCATTGTGATCTGCTTATAGTAACAGCATATCATTGATGATAGCATTTTCCAAAAGAAGGGGAAAAAAAAAACAAAAAAACCGATGAACAACTCATGGATGGAGCATCTTCTTGAAATATTTCAGAATGCCATCTATCCTGAGTGGATTCCGTCAGATCTCTTGAGGATGAATCATTTTTGAGTCAATCACTCAGAGGATGAATCATTTTGTCTCATTTATAAAATAAAGGAAACAGAATTCTGAAGTTCTTATTCTCGACGGTTATATACCAATCCCACGCGCAATCCTGATTCTCCCATTTGTAACTTTGGTGCGTCGGTTAAACCTCATTCTTCAAATCACAAGCAGGTGCTAGACAAAACGTTTATGAAGGTCTTCAAAAGTTGCTATGCTTAAGATATTTTTTCAGGTTGTAACAATTTAACAAATGGCAAAACAGCTACCACGAGAGCAGCAGCGAAGATCATTTACATTTTGTCTCAAATTGCAGTCCGTAATATTTTATTAAAGAAATATTTGTAGTTTAATCAATTAGATCGCAAAGGAAAAAACAAACAAACAAATTTTACTGTTAAGTAAATCTAATTTCCATTTACAGTTTAATTACACTATTAGCTTATGTTGATTTCATTTGAATTGGTAACAGCTAAACAACTCTTAACAGGTTTTATTGCAAAATTTAGTTTAGTTATTTTAACTTCCAGTTTTTTAAAACAACACTAGGGTTTGTAATTTTCAACTGCGGTCGAATGACGAGGACGGCACTGAGCTCGCACTTTCCTCTTCAAACTTCCACACCACATCAGCAGGAGAACATTTGGCCTTGACGGATTTAATGTGCACCAGATTCACTCATACGACGGTTCTTTGATGGAATCAGGTTTCGAAGCTAGAACCTTTGGTTCCAAAGCTAAGATCTTAATACCAGGCCAATCATATAACAAAACAGTAGCAATAGTATTTGTCTATGTTTTACTAGATAAATTTTATATGGCTACAATAAAATAACTCGTCTTTGCAAATCATATTGCAAAAGAGAGGCGATAGCATCTGTCAATGTTTTACTACATGAACTATAACCAATAAGCAGACAGAAAATATCTCTACTAAAAAAAATTTGAACTCGACATTTTGGCGAATTTTCACGCTTCGGACCTCCCTGTACGGAAAACACATTTTTGTCATTATATGCCTTAAGTGAACATGATAACGCAAAAACACTTTGAGCTGGACGGCTGAATTTTGGCAAATGGAATAACGACCACATTTGTAGATTTCTGTCAAATCTTAAAAGAAATACATACAGAGGAAGACTGTCTGTTCATATACAAATGAATTTCAAAACTACATAATGCAAAGAGCCAGGTAAATAAAATTTAATATACAGATTTAGCATCTAAATTATAGACAATCAAATTTTGAACCAGATCCATCAAATGATAGATTGTTTATCGGTCTGTATTTTTGCATGCTTATACATAAATGGGATAACTCATAAACGCCAAGCTTTATATCCATGCAATTCGGTTTATTATCTTGTGACTACACCTTTAGTTTTGTGTCAAATGTTCGTCTTTCACCGTCACCTAGGCGCCCAAAGTAACATTTTCTTGCAATATATTCAGTAAAAATGCTAGATTCAAGTCAAAGATCTATGTTCATTATTGTTTATTAATGCTATGCAAGGTATTCGAAGACTTTTCCAAGGTTCACAATTTTACGTGGAGGATGGTGGATAATTGGAGAGTATGTGAGAAAGTTTCAGGGAGACTACTCCCCAATTTTTTTATAGTAGAATATCAGCTGATATTTTTGAATTTAAAGGAGAATCAGCAAATTAATTTTATAAGAGTAAAACATTTAGAATGATTTAAGAGCTTATTATAAGTAAGCATCTATTATTAATTAAAAAGAATATTCATAATCATTACAACACATAATGTACGAATAATAAAATACTTGGCATTATAAGTAATAAGCAGTTATTTATTTTTTTAAAATTTCATTTGTAATCATCAATATATTTTTAAGAATTGAAAGAAAGTAAACAAAAAAAAATAAGATAATTTTTTTTATTACGACACATAAACACATCTTCATAATAATTTTTTAAAACAAAAACATTAAATACAAAAATATGCCTATATGTCTAACTAGGCATTTCTGTCAAACTATGTATAATGCTTTTATAATGTGTAACATATAAAAAAGTTCATATTCGAATGTTATATATTTGTATAAATTAAAATAAACTTATATATGTACACTCTACCACTTTAGAAGACTTCCTTATATAGTGAACAATAAAAATTTACAAATATTATTAAATCATTATATTTAAATTTGTACATGAAGGTAATTTAAAACATAATTTAAAAATTATATTGCACAAAACATCAATTATCCAACAAATATTGTGTGTTTAAAATTGGAATACATCCCATCTGGAACAGTGGCAGCTCGTCAGTTCAGAAATTATCAGTGCTGCAAAAAATATTTTTTAAGAAATTGCAATTTTTTTTAATTGCTACTTGATTTATAAGTACCATAAATTTTTCATTTCAAAACAATATATAATTTTTTTTTATTTCAAGCATAATGATATAAATTTCTTGTAGTTTTGTCGTGTGAATGCTGAAGTGAATATCAAAACTTCTCCTTCGCAATTATCTTGAACCAATTATTTTGATAATCCTCATAAAAAAAGAGTACATGAAATAAGATAAAATAATTGATTTACAATATTTATCATTTTTTACATTTAATAATCTACAACAAATGATTTCCCATAAAAAATTTCATTCTAAATAACATTTAAGATCAACGAATACCATTTTGGAATAACCTTTAACAAAAGAAAAACGAAAATTCGATCAAATAGAAAGTTTTTGTTTAAGCTAAAGAAAATAATAATAATAAAAACAAAAATACATTTTTGGAAAAAAAAAAAAAAACTTAACAACACTTGGTTGAATTTTAAACCATGTCTTCTGCAGCTTTTGTTCCTCGAAATTAAATTGAAGAAAAAATTGTGTTTATCTTCAAAACAAACAATTAATTATGTGCGCAATGGGCTGTTGAGCAGATAATCTTAACCTGTATTTCTTTTATTTGCTGATTCATTTTCTGTTTCGATTTTACATTTTTATTGCTTTCCCCCATTTCTGTATTAATTATCGAACTCTCAGAGTGATAAAATAAGCAAAGAGCAATGAACTCTCAGAATGCAAAAGTAAGGAATTTCAATAATAATAATAAAAAAAAAACATGACTTAAAGTAATACCAGGGTGTGCTGCTGTTCTACAGCCCCGATGGACGAACCACCACTGATTTGGAACAAGGATCCCTCTTTATAAAGGAGTGGAATGTAAAAAAGCATTTACAAAAATGTAAACTTGTCTCTAAACAAACAGCATTTCCAATAGTAAAAAAAAAAGGAAATTGTAACAATTCTAAAACATAAGTCATCTCTGGTTGTTATCAGTCTGTAGAGATTTCCAATCAATATCACGGAAAATGGGATGACTTTTTATTTCTTCCACTCCATAAATTCCAGATCCAAGCCTTTCAGTGGGATTGTATTGCAACAACTAAAATAACAAAAATCACTATCAGAACATTAGCATTCTTTTATATATATGAAATCTAATTTAGTTGCAATAATATTGTAGATTATCTATAAAAAAATATAAAATAAATTATAAATTTTCATTCAAGTACTTTTTTTAACATAAAAATAATCACAGTCCCACGAAAAGAGTAAAATTATTAGAGAAAGTTAAATAATTTGATTAGAAACCCCCTCTCAAAAATGGAATATAATAATAAAAATAAATGCTCATTTTTGTATTTATTGATAAATTAAAAATTAATTAAAGTAATGAGCTATTTATAAAAATATTAATAAATAATTACCATTAATATTATAATAAATTATGCTGCTTATAAATAAATGAAATTAAATCATGATATTTGAGATATATACTCCATTTATTATTATAAAAAAAAAAACTACAGTGTAAAACATAACATTAAGGATTTAACAACATAATGCTAATGCAACATATCAGACTAATTCAACTACAGGAGAGTGCTCAGTAAAGTATCCTTTTTTATTTTTTATTTAGCACTTCTACATTTTAGCATATGCAAGATATACCTGTTAAAATATAGAATGCAAATAGACAAAAAGATAGGCCTTTTGCATAACTTTTAAAATTTATATATATATTTTGTTTGTATTTATTATGGACATAAAATGTAAAAAAAAATTAATTTAATATAGTAAAATTACTTACTTTAGAAATAAAATTTTTGGCATCTGAACTTATTTCATTAGGAAAATTTAAAATTGTATGTCTTGTTATTCCAGTGGGATGACAGGATATAAGAGACTGTAAAACATAATATTATTGAAAAACGCAAAACAATAAAAAGAAAAAAAATCATAAAAAAGTTTTATGTATCATTAGTACTGTACTCTTTTATAGTATTCTTCATAAATATAAAACACTTTGCTAAAGAGCTCTTTTTTTTTTCTTCCAGTTTTAGTAGCTTCACTAGTAAACAAATAACCTGTAGTCATTATTCTAATATCGGTATTTTTTCCAGCCTTAGATTTTTAGGACAATCAAAAATAAGCAACTAATGTTTTTGCTTCTTCCATTACGCTGCTTTTGACAATGTTTTTCATTAAATGTTTAACACAAAAAAAAGATACCATTGGTTCAGATGTCTGAATTTTTTAAAGAAATAGCTGAAGAATATTAGCAATATAAGAAACTTATTTTAGAAAGAATCAATTTACCCTGACAGGCATTTATAATATTATCCCTCATGGCAAATCAAAGAAAAGATTTTTTAAAATTGAAATTTATGTATTTATGTTGTCACAAACTTTTAGAGTACTTCCACAAACAATGATATTTTATACCCAGCGGAGAGAACAGGACTTCAATGAAAATTCAGAAGAACCAATAACTTTAAAGAAATGGGCAAGTCTAGCAGGTCTATCTTTAAATATTTTATATAGTGCTCTTAGAGTAACAGCTACTTTCCATTCAGTAGACTTATGTTTACACTCATAAGCTCAGTGGATTATGTGTAGTCTACAAGTATCTGATCTAAAATTGTACAGTCATTTTCACACAGAATTTCTTCTTTGACATGTTTTCAAAATTTTAAATTTACATTTTGTTTATCCATACAAATTTGTAAAAGGTAACCGCATGTGCAAACTTGAAATAAGTGGTATGCCTTGAGAATATTGAATTTCAATACCTTGTAGAGGTTCTATTGTTTGATACAAACAAATACCTTACAATAAGATCCATTTGATTGTGAAATGTGTTTCAAAGCTACGTTTACATTTTTTTTTAGCTGTTTAATGATTTCTTAAGAGATTGTTGGGAAAAAAGAGCTGATCCGTAATAAATAATGTACAAAACAAAGTACTTTCTTTTTGGCTATTTCACTATTATTGAACATATGCGGAAATATTTCCAATATATCAATGAATGCATTAAAGGGCGAATGTGAAGCAACAAGTTTTTGAGGCCCATAGTTCGAAATCGGAATATTTTCGGAGATCAAAATTGACGTTTACGAACATGGCAAAATATCTCCTTGTATTCTTTTCAGATACAACGTCTAATATCAATTATAATTTTTTTTTTGAATTGGCATACAATTTTGTATTTTTTCCCTCTTTTAGCATGACTAATAAGTATCCGTTTTCCCTTATTATTTTCTTATAAGTGAACAGTACCCAGCAAACAGATTATATAGAACTTCTAAACCATTCAGCCAAATAAGGTTCATATTTTTATCTGTCCAATCTGTATTAAACAAACGGATTTTGAGTAGCCTATTGTTTTAAAAAAAGTCTAATCTATTTCGAATAAGCTCTCAATTTCTCAATTAACCCTTATCGTGGCAAGATGGTTTTTTGAAGAACTATACAAATTTATTTTATAGTGGTAGTATATTTTATATATAAATATATATATACATTTATATATAAAATATATACAAATATATTTTATAGTGATAGTATATTTTTATAAAGTTGTATGTATGGTATACTATACAAAATGAACATAAGGGTTAATAAATGAACCATTCAATAAACTCACGGGTAGTGATTGCATACAACCGTGATGCGTGCATAGATTGAATGCTGCTATTTCCGCAAGTGAAATTATTCTAATATATCAAGTAGTTATAGCAGTCTCGCACATCTTCATTAGCTGCAGTCTGAGAATCTCATGAAAAGAGAACAACTGTCTCTGAAATCGAAATTAAAACTGATCTATATTTACATAGAAAAACAGGGGAATGAGTAGAAAAGGGACGAATTTCTGGGATTGCACAATTGTTTTGTTTTTGGTGCTATGTCAATGATTATTATTCTTGCAATATTCAAAGATTGGAAATTTTTAGATGGGGAAAAAAAAGTAGAAGAAGAAGAAAAAGAAAAAAAAAAAAAGAATAAGAAACTTAAAATTCCATGTGTTTTCCCAGTTTTAATAGAAATTTTCAAATTTCACTGCATTCTCCATTTTTTTAGATGATTTTTAATTAATTGTATTTTTTTTTAGTTCTCTTGGTGCTATGGCAACCCTGAGAGAAATATGATCGAATATGCAACATACTATAAAGAAACTTCACTGTAAATTCTTTTATAGCAACTTCTCCCATATTTGATGTATCTCTTTGGTGCACTAAATTCATCCAGCTGTATTCTTATTTTAAATTGCGTGATCAATCTGCGTATTTTTCTTTAAAATCACATGAAAAGTTAAACATATACTTACCAGGCATAACTTAAATAAATTCTTCACTTTTTATAACACTTAAAAATTAAAATGCGGACATTTTTTGAATCGCAATAACTATGGTATTTCATACTGCCTTTTCTGGATCACTATTCTAGCATTTTAATAAATGGCAATACACATTGTTGAAGAAAATAACGCTTAGTGAGTGGAAAAAAGGCCCACCAAGCATTATCTTAATATGTGCTGGAACCCCTGGATCTAATTCACCCTGGATTCCTTCACTGATTTCCCCCCCCCCCCTTTAGTTGGGTTTCTTTCTTGATACATTCAGTAAACAAGCCTTTATGATCACACTTTTGAATTATTGTATTCAGCATGTGGGGAAAAAAAAACTTTTTTCGCATCTCTCAAGAAAATTAAGCACTTTTAAGGTACTGAAAACTTGGTTTCAAATTTAAGGACATTTTAAACTCTTTTCATTATACTACATACCCTGAAGAAGTATTCACCCATAATTATTGGGATAATTATGGGATATTCACCCATAATTATTTAAATATTATAAAATCAGGAAAAGCAATTCAGGTGAGCTATTTTGCTGAGATAATCATTTTTGTTAAAAACATACTGTTATTTTTTTGTGTTAAAAATAACATTCATTGTAAGATTTCAGTAAAATAAAATATTTACCTGGCTCATGAATAACTCAAACAAAACAGCACCGAGACTCCACCAGTCACAGTCGGGTGTTACAGGTTGCAAACTTCCAACTTCTAATCAACATATTGATAAAATTAGAGTTGATTAAAGGGGAAAAATATCTCTCTCTATTTAAAATATACAAGCAACTATGAAATTTTTGGCAAATAATAAAGGCAGCTTCCTAAAACTGCAAAATGTTTTATAATGCCTTCGAAACAAAGTCTAACATACATATAAATGAAATGAATTTTGTTAAATTCCTTAAATTGCAAATGAATTTTTAAAGAAATATCTATAATGAAAATCCATTTTAAATATTGGATGGATGCATTATTCTGAATGCCCATAACAAACAAGATTAAAACTAAATAAAGAAAATTCCTATTTTGCATAAAACACTAATCATCATGAATACAAATCATTTGGTGTTTATAATAATTAATATTTATAGTTTCAAATAATGAATAAATACTTTTAAAAACTTTAAATCATCCAAAGAAGTAAATAATAAAAAAACTCTTTGATGAAAAATACTTTGTAAAGTTAATCTCATAATGAATTACAGTGTTAGTTCATAGAAATTTTCATGGACTTTTTAAGCCATCAATAAATGTTCAAGTCAAAACTTTATAATCTAACTTTTTCAAAAGTAATTTATCTTTTGATAGCATAAAAATGGATCTTACTACTCAATTTACATTTCAAGACCTTCCACTATTTCAGAAATAAGAAACTACATTAATTTTTTTATTTAAAAAAAGATACACAGAATAATTCAAAATAATCAACATACATTAACAAGTGAAATAAAAACTAATTCTATTGGTGGGAATATTTGGGTCAATTTAATTCATATAAATAAACATTTTGTTTAACAGTAATTACTCAAGAATGGTTTTATGATGAATTTTATATTTTTCAATGGAGGATAAAGACCAAATTGAGCTTTTCCAAACTTCCCATCTCCCCCTCCAAACTACACCAGTAGCAGGATATTTGATTCCAAGATTTAACATGCATTAAATGCATATAAAAGATGAATTTTTCATGGAATTAAGCTTCAGACATATGACCTTCTTCATATATAAAATATATTTATGTACATTAAAAGGAAAATTTGCGTTTGCAATGCATATGCAAGAAAATTTTATTCACTTACCTGGGGCACAAAACAAATTTTCTTTGGCACTTTCATTGATCACAAAATCAACATTATTAAACTGACTTTGATAAGTAAGCAAAATATGACCTAGGTGAAAGGGGGAAAAAATCTATTTATTGAGTAAAATGTTTTAATATAAAATCAATAAAGTCTGTGATGATTTAAGTATTTAATTTATGATCCTATTAAAAAAATAGCAGCTTGCAAATAGAAATAAAATTTATAATTTAAGAAAAGTATCAAAAATTAATAATGAAAACTTAGAAAAGACTGTAAATAACTTTTAAAGAAGAATTGGAAAGAGAAGAATGATTAAAAATAAAATAAACTGCACAAAAATATACAGAAGACAATTACATTTACTGTACCTTCTTTTCCCAATAAAATATTGTCTGGATGGAAATCTCTGAAAAAGGAAGATCAATTTTTAATGATGAAGAGATTCTTTAAAAATAATATAATTATTAATAAAATAAGATTAAAAAAATATTAACAAGTGTGTTTTTATAATTGACTTACGTCCAAATTATTCCTAAATCATGTAATGACTCAAAAGCAAGGATTATTTCTGCTGCCCAAGTAATAATGCACGACTCAGGTAAATAGCTCTTAGATGTTACTCGTGTTGCTGCTTCATCCAGTGCATTTAACAATTCAAGATTGGTTGCTTTTTGGCAATATGTTGTTTCTAAGCTACCAGTCGATGATGATAAACGGTTGCAGATACTCTTTTGGGGCTGTAGAAGGCTCATTTGCTGAAAGACATTATGGTACATACAAGTTCATAATGCACATTATTAAAAATAAAGCAGAACATTATATATATATATATATATATATATAATTTTAGTAATTTTCTAAGTTATGATTATTTACTGTATTTACTGTTAACTTACATTTCATATGAAAATTAGTTTTTTTTTAGATGGTCTTATAATGAATAAAAATATTAGCTATGAATAATATTAAAGCATATTAATTTTCATTTTAATCAATAAATGAAATAAACATTGAGTATGCCTAATTAAATACAATAGAAATAAGAAACAGAATCAACAATGATTTCACTCATTTGTAGCCATTGATTCCTGTATTGAAAAGCATGCTGCTTATAAAAAAAGTTAAAAACTTATCAATGACATGAACAAAAAAATCTAATGTGCACTATAAATTTGTGTTTTTTATCTGATATTCTGAAATTTAATAAGAATTTTATGATTTAAAAAATCGTGAATTAATATCTACAAATCAAAGTATGTATATGACCATAAACTACAGTTATTACAACCAAGAAATTAACATTGCACAGAATTAAATTAGTAAAAGCAAGAATACAAAGAATAAATTTTAACAGAAAAGTAACCTGGTAGAAGAAGATATGATTACTTAATTTTAAAATATAGGGGGAAAAAAAGAATAACTATCTGCCATTTTTAATGCTAATTAAACTAACCTGAAATTATAAAATAAATGAACAAAAAATTTTTATTTTCTTCCAAACTAATGTGCTTTCACAATCTACATGTTAAGAGAGGCATCTTTTTTTTTCCACATAATATTTTTAGAATGCATTTTCAACTGCAACATTTTATTAAAAAAATTATGTTCTAGAACTGCAATTTATTGGATTTCTTTACAGTAATTAGTCAATCAAGAACTTAAAATGTATGGCAATATTCATTTACTTTGACTTTTTAAAACAAACTTTTTTTTTTTACATTTGAATTTAAGTGATGAATAAAAGAATTAATTTTAAGAATAAAAAAAAAAAAAAAAAAATCCAACATGACACACATATAAATATATTTACTTTAATTCACAATACTTTGCAATATTATTAAGAATTACAAATATAAATTTCATTGCGATATTAAAATTGAACTTACTGTATTAATGTCATTTTGGATTTCATGTGAGGCAGAAATCTTTGAAGATTTCTTTGAATTCTTAGAAGGCACAGGTTGCAATTTGTGATATTTTGCAAGAGAAACAGTTTCTTCATTATCAACAATATCTGCATATTTTTTAAATAATGCTACATAACTTGAGGGACACTTTTCTGAAGGAGTAAGATCAGAGTCAACAGAATTATTAGTATTCACATTTTCAGTAGTATTTCCATCTGCTACTTTTTTACCAGAATATATATTACAAAGTTCAACTTTTGCTTTAGATTCCACAAACAAACATGTGACATCATTATTAGGAGAAAGAGGACTTCTCTGGACAAATGAGCTCACATAATCCCAAAGACGGCCTCCTGTAGCATATTCCAAGATAAGAAACAGAGCATAATCCGTTTCATATATTCGATACAACTTCACCATAAAAGGCACATTCTGAGGAACTATTTGAGCTGCACCATTATTTTGAGGATTGGGACTTTTATATAAAGTCTGAAAAAAAAAATGAAACAAATTTTTTTTTGTATTAATTCATGCATAAAAAAAACTGATAAAAAATCTAAGATGTGCTTGATTAAATATTCAAAATTGCAAATAATTAAAGCTATGCTTTTAAATTTCTATGATCATTTTAAGTATTCATATCAATAATTTTTTTAATCAAAAATTGGGTAAAAAAGTTAGAGAAAAAAGCGTTAACCATACATGATTGAATTTAGTATTATAAATAATAATATAATTATAAATTATTGAATAAGATATTTGCACGTTATTACTTTGTAACATAATATTTACCTTTACAACAAATGTTTTATCTGTAGAAACATCTAACACAAGTAGAACTTTACTTAATATACCTAGTACTTTATATTTACTCAGTTCTTGAACAGATCCTTGTAATTTTGTATTTATTTTCACTGGAGAATAAAACATTGGATTGACCTAGAGATATAAAGTAAGCAATTAATTAATTTTTTTAATCTGATGTGAAATACATGGCAAAATATATAATAAATTGATCCAAGCAAAATCTTAATTTGTTAGGTTTTTAATTCAAATAAGGTAAGAATTGTTGAAAATACAACATTTTAATGATTACAAATAAATATGTATTAAATAATTAGAAAAATGAAATAAACTTTTTGTTACACTTACAATCAAAATTAGCATTTCCATAATAGTTTTGATCACTATAAGCAACTCAATGAAAAAAAAAACATTTTTGCTTATTACATCTACAGATATAAAAGCAAGCTATTTTAAATGACTTCCTGTAAAATTACATAATGATCAGTCAGAAGGAATGACTGTAGCACACAGCTAATGTTTTAACCATGAGAGGAACATTCCATTTAACAACTATTTTTAAATTCTGCTCCTCAACTTTATTTAGGTAAACAAATCTTTACTAATAACATCAGTACTTGGATAGAAGTGGCAGTCTGAAGGAACAAAAAGGAGTTTTGAGATGAAGAGAATATAATGGTATAAAGTGACTATTATCTTCAATTCTCTTATTATAATTCAAATGTATAATCTAAGTTTAACAATCTCTATCATTTTAAAAAATCAAAACAACTGGCATTTAATCTAACGATAAAATAATACATAAATATTTGATTATGTAGCTTTTTAAGAATGATTTTTGACTATGAGAATGAATTTTCTAAAATCATTTCAAAATATCAATAAAATTTTGTCTTTTAGTTAATATATTAAAATTATAATAGTATTTTCATTCTAAAAATTGTCAAGATGACAGAAAAATATGAAACTAAATTCCTGATGAAATAATGACATCATTTAAAACCATGCAATGATTAGGGGATGAAAACTTTTGCCATGGTTTTTAAAAAAAGTATTACTTTGAATTTAGCGCAATATCTTGGTAATGTAATGCACATTTGACGATGATACATAACAATGACATTTATCAAAAGAAATACATTTCTTGTAAAATTTATGATACATGAATTGGATGCAATGAAGAATCAGAGAAACTAAAACATCAAACAAAATTCTCAAATCATACCCTAAAGATGAAACTCTAATCACAACCTAAATAATGATTTTTAAAATTTTAGAGATAGGTTCCAATTTGAAAAATGTTTTGAATTATTAAACATACAGCTGAAAAAATTACTAAATCTAAATTTTTATGCAGTTCATATCTAGTAAAATATTCTGGAGATACTAATATTTTATATAAAACAAGGAAGATTCACTGTCAAAACTGATTGAATTGCGAATCTTTGAATTTCATTCTTTTAAGTCAGTCAACAATTTATCAGAGGAAGCACAGTTCATTCATGGGCAAGTGCTCTTCAAGCTGACCATTTAAACAGTCTTAAATAATGATATTTAAAGTTTTATTAATCGATTTTAAATGTGGAGTTTTGGTACCGTTTTTGTTTAAAATGTGAATGTGACAAGAATATTTTGCTAAATATGACTAATAAAATCAAGAGATTATACAAAAATGTAGACTTAGTAACTTTTTCAACAAAACATTTGATTCAAACAGCATAAAATTGATTTATTATGTTATTTAAAGAATTTTTCCACCTAGAAACATATGCCTATCTCAAACAATTTAGAAATCAGCAAATGCAGAGTATATGCATTGCATGCAAACTAAAGGCTTTGCTTCAAAAAAATTAAATCCTGTTTTGAAATTTTATCATGAAATATCAAGGATGGATTTCCATTTTTATTTATCATAAAATGTTACATTAAAGAAATTATACATAACTAAATTATTTCAAACCAATAACCAATATTTTCAACTAATTTATTGTTCTATTGATAGCAATAATCTGGTGGCAGCAATAAAGAACTAATTTAGTCTGCATAAATCAAAATTAAAATGGTAGCAGAATTTAGTTACTGAAATCTTGTTTAGACAGGATAAAAGGATAGCAAATTTATATTACTTTATTCTTTTAAAATCAATAAATGAAATTAAAACTATAAAGATGGCTAGATATATTTAAAAAGAGATACAGATGTAGATACTAAGTAGACAAGAAATAAAAAACAGATCAAAAGACTAGATATTCCTCTGGTAATAATGTTCGAAAAGTTTAATACAAATGAATATTTTACAATGCTACACTTATAAATTTTTTTGATATGCGTAATCAGTGATACATAAAAATATTAAGATGAAATATCAATATTACAATGAAAATTATATATATTCATTATCTGGATTAAAAATGGTATCATATTTTATACAATTGTTAAGTCAACTGAAAGTAAATTTACAAATATAAGAACTGAAAAACTATTTACCATAGTAAGCTTTTCATTCAAATTTGTTTTAGGAAGCTTAGTTTCATACAATTCTTCAGCTTTCACAAGATAAAGCATTATTCTCTTTTTAACTAAATCTTTTAAATCTGGATTCTTATCTTCTATAAATGAGAAATAATATTTATTAGAAGTTAAATTCACATTTTTTTTGAAAACAATACTAATGCAAGAAAATAAAAGCATATTAAACAAAAATATAAAGAAAGTCAAGGTAATAAATATAAAATAAGGATTTTAATTTTTTTTCTTCTAAAATGTAGTAAATTATTTTTTAATCAAAAATCTGGGAGTCTAAGTAAAAATTGTAAAAGCATGACATGCTGATATAATTGCTCTAAATACATTGGAGCTTGAATCATTTTCCTAATATATTATAGCTATTAATGATCCTTTAAGATTTTTCTATTTTATTATTCATTGTGGTTTAGATTCGAAATCAAAAAGTTTTCAGTGTCTCACAGTTTTCTGATATATATTTTTTTTATGATCTCAAAATTTATAACTAAAAAAATATTTTTTTCTCTGTTTTAACATTCTAAAAAAAGTATGAACATAGTTTTATTTATACTATTTTTATATTTAGTATGTAATATATTTCAGAGCACCTTCATAAAGAATAAATTAAGATAATAATTTATTCTTCAATTCTTCACAAAGTAATTGCTCAAAAATTAAACAAATCAGGCAATCTATTGCTAATTATATTCTGAAAATATTAAAAAACTGCACTGTTATAATCTGAGAGTGAGTAAAGAATTAATTGTAAAAATTAACTTATTCAAATATAAGATATATCAAGTTAAAGAAAAGATATTAAAAAGATAAAAGTTTTTACTTTGGTATCCATGCAAAAGTGAATCAATAGCTTTCTTATACATTTCAAATGCCTCTTGATATTGACCACCAGTTTCAGCTTGTTGTGCTGTTTCAATATATTTTGAGGACTGCTCAACATAAGAAGGACGTCTAACAGAGTCTTTTTTATAAGAATTTGGTGTCATTGCAAACCTATCATAAAAATAATCATCTTCTTCCACAGAGAAATTGTTTTTATTTGTTAAGGGATCAAATTCTGAAATATATGATGGTTCTTCAGCTACAGGTGTTGGAGAATCAAATGTAAAATGATTTTCTTTAACATCTGCAAAAAAATAAAATTTGAATCAAGAAATGTTTAGGAAACACAGGTATAAAGTAATTCTTAATCTTGAGTAGATTTATATTAAAATAAAGCAGAATAACAATAATTTCATAAATATTAATCTGATAATAAAACTATTTTAAGATAGTAAAAAAGTCATACACAGTGTGTTACATGTCTCTTCTAAAACACTTTCTCCCATATTATCTAATTAAAGGCTATACAGTTTTAAGAAGAATATATAAATCTGGATAGATAAAAACTATGTAAATAAGAAACTTTAAAAATTTGCAATTTGTCATTATTAATTTAGGAGTTAATGAATTAAAATTTTCATTAATTTTGAAAATTAAACAGGATTTTATGATATTAATGTAACATTTTTAAGAATAACTATCAAGATTTTGCACATATTGGTATATATAAATAAAAGGGAAATTCACACATAAATAGCTTATAGGCTATATAAATCTAAATTAATCCATAAATCACAAAATTTTGCTCAGAAATATCGTGAAGTATAAAGAAGATTTTAGTGAAAAGTTTATGATAATTAAGTAAATGGTTAATTAAAAAATCACATTTCTGTACACATAAAAGATAATTTTATTTTTATTATTGTCAATTCTATTAAGTGAAAATATGGTATCATTTAAAATAATTTTATTTATTTGTCTCTCTCTCTCTCTTTATTTTAACATATGAGAATTATATTAAATTATTTAATAGTTAATTTTATCTATAATAACCCAACCTTCTGATAAAATAATTTTTTAGGCAATACATATTTGAAGCATACATATACATACATCTATAAGCATACTTATTTGTTTGCAAATGCAGAAGAATAAGAAATGTTTCATGAAGTTTTTATGATGATTAATTAAGTAGTTAATTATATTATAAATAAAAAGAAACCTAAAAATAATTTCCTCCTCAACAACAACAGGCATATCAGTTAGTCTATAATAAAAGAGTGATATTTGTTATAAATTTTGAACCCTTTAAAATGAAATGATGCCAAACACACCACAAATATAAAGCTATTGTTACTAACCTGTATTATTTTCTCTTTCAGAATGGCTGTCATTCCTAATTTGAGTGCAATCTTCAGGAATTTCACAGTCTCCGAAAGGTGTAGGGAATTCTAATATAGTTTCAAGGTCTCTTTCATTATCAGCACTGCTACAAGACTGCAAGGCAGTTAATAACCAACTATTGCATAAATTGTCTTGATTTTCTGAATTATTAAGTCCTAATATATCACTTCTACTCTGAAGTAATGGATCAAATTCTGCTAAATTGAGTGACGGTCTAGATACAACACTATCATCATCGGTGAAAGTAGTGCGGTCATCATCATCATCTGTGCCATGGGATCCCAAACTGATAGCATCAGGAAGTTGGTGATGTTGCCATATTCCACCCAATGCTGGAACAGGTTCTGGATATCCATTATCTTGATTGGCATTGCTGATAAAATGAATTTCATTACTATAGCAATATTATTATTATGAAATGTTACAACATATAAATTTTAAAATAGCATGTAAATCAATACAATGAATTATTAAAATAACATTCAAACAACTGTTAAACAAAAGCTAATGAATTAAAAGCTGGTGAGGTCAGCTTGATGTTTTTTATTAATTAACCAAGTTAAAATATTTTGTTCAAGTCAAAAGTTTCCTCTGATGTAGATCATCCAAGTTTCCTCTGATGTAGATAATTTGATTGATGAAAATGACAAAATGCTTCAATAATTAATTTACTTTCACAGACACAGTTAAGTTGTGTTTTCCTGTTTCTTTTCTTTCAAAAGCACACTTGTAATTTCTTTATTAAAATGCAAGAGTAGCAAATCAGATTTCATATACAATTGCTCATCAATATTTCTGGCTTTCCAAATGTTTGTCAACTTGAAATGTTTATTCAAAGTATGCAAGCGAATAGTGTTTTGTCTCTACAGTTTGGTACTTCACAACTGACTGCCTGGAGTGCATGCTCATCACATAATATTCTTTCTTAAAGCAGAACACATAAGTTTTTGAAGCTACTAAATATTTCAAATTTTTTGGCCAATCAAAAGAGTGAAGTTATATATATTTACTGCGTTTTCGATAAGAAGTGATTATTTCATTATGTAATACAGTAGACTCCCGATTATCCGCGCCTGCCACACAAAGGTTTTATTTTATTTTTTTTTCTTTGTACAAGCGTAAAGCAAAGAAAATTAAAATGTTCACAAAACTGAGTGAAACGTTAAATTTGCTAACATCGTGCTTATTTATGGCAAAAATATCCCAGGCCTTCTCGGAACTTTCCCCTCTGATGAGTAATATGTATTACATATGTATTAATTTACATATGTATTAATTTTTCTGTGTATCCTTGACGCCGCTCGTAAGTAGAAAGAACTTTTCTGGTTTCATTAACAAAATGCATTTTAGGTTAGTTTTGAGTGATATACTAAAATATTAAGTGTTAGTTAAAGATTTCTTGTTGTTTATTTTACGTTTTATTGCACATAAAACGATTTTTCAAAGTTGGAATGACTGTTTTCTCTTTTGCTATACCCGTTTTCAGCTTTTTTCGGATTATCCGCGATTTTTGTTATCCGCGGCGGCCGCGCCACCCAATTCCGCGGATAATCGGGAGTGTACTGTATTTATACTTACTACTAAAGCCTTTTTGGAACAATTGTAAAGCACAAATATTTAAATTAAGAGGATGAAAAAAAAATACTTGAAACTTTTTAAGATTAATTAATTCTTTGACAGTTAGATCCTGTTACAACTGGTTGTGCATTGAATTATAACTACATTTATGTACAATATTGTCTTAATGTCTCATCTTCGTATTATTATTACTATATTCAGTTTTTTTAAATCTAATCTTTTAGAAAGAATTTATTTTTGAAGAAGACTTTATATGCTCTTCAATACAATATTATTTAAATAAGATAGTATTTCATATCTAAGTGTGTTGTTTTTGATACTGAGCAATATATACTTACTTTCCTGAATTAATTTTATTTTAAATAGGTGTATTAATATCTGTGCTCATAGTATAATAGGCATTTATTAAAATTAAATTTGGTTGAAATCCACTAGTTGGTTATTTCCCTTCAAATTGCTAATGGATTCCAAATTATCATGTCAAAAAGTAGGGAGACCATTAAGGTAAATAAAGAAATGAAGCAACTATAGTTTAAAGATAAATTGCTTAGTTCAGAAGAGTAGCGAAGATAAGCAAGGAAGGTATGTTATAATCCAATTTATTATTTATGCAAAACTAGTAACATATTAAAACTACATCTGTTCCAAATGATGAATTCAAACGGTCTAGTTATATAAGAATGAATTTCTAAATTAAAAATCTAATAAGATTTAGATTATATTTTTCAATGTATTTTAAACACATAAGAAAAATATGTTTCTTACAAACATGTTTTTTCCCCCCGTTTTCTGATTTGCAAACATTGAAAGACATAACATTTGCATAAAATTTTAGTTCATTTAAAAAAATAATTTATTACGACTTTCATTACTGTCTCCAACAGCCTTCTTTCCATGAACTACAATATGTTAGACTATGCCAAGGGTTAACATTTAATATGTTATTTTTTCAATCAAATTCTAAAAAGGAGGAATTAAATTTGATAACATACAGAGGTAATAAATTGTTCCTGTATTTGTAATATCTGTTTGAAATTTTTGTGAGATATACTGCTAATTTATCATCTATCAACTGCCCCCCCCTTCCCGATTGTGAAAGGTAATATTTCTGCATTTTTTTAACATCTCTCTTTATTGCTTACAACTTACACACACACACACACACACACACACACACACACACACACACACACACACACACACACACACACACACACACACACACACACACACAGTGTTTTTTTTTTAACTAACGGTACTCAGAGACCTCCGTAGTTTGAAGCCCCAAAGCCACCAGATTTTGTATGGGACTATTGGTGACATGGAAAAAAGGAATCCACACACAAAAAAAAAGTTCCAAAAGTCGCCGATAGGGTAAAATGTGGCGCTTCACACTTTCAGACAGGGAAAAATTTGCATACAACATGGAGAAAAATGTAAAATGCAAAATCCCAATTACGTAGTTGGCACTAACGCCAGTATTTTGAGTTATAAAAAAGAAGCGGGGCTTTCAAAATCCTTTCAAGTATCAGTTGATTTGTAAAATGGACCTCACTTTAGCATAGCGTGCATTACTTGTGAAGCTCTTTTATCTTAATCAATCCAATGCAGCGGCCACTCTTCGGAATTTAGAAGTCGAAACAATTTACATAAAGGACTTCTATCAATTAATGCAGTAAAAGCAATCATTAAGAAATTTGGAAAAAAAAAAGAAAAAAAGAAACAGTTTTTTTCGCAACTTGGCTTGGTAGAGGACGGAAACTGGTATCGGAAGATACGATGACATATGTTGCGATTGCAATCGTTGAAAGAAATAAGATGAGCACTACTTTTAACAGCATTTCACATTGAGTTGTCCGACAACTGGATGTTAGTGCTTCAACAGTATGGAAAGTTTTAAGAAAATTCCTTCAATTTTATCCATATAAAATTAGCCTTTTGTATGAATTAAAACCTACAGATTATGACCTTTGATTAACCTTTGCTCCGACATTTCTTGCCAGGATGGAGGTTGACGAGACTTGGCCCCGACAATTCTCTGGGGTGATGAGATCTATTTTTATTTGAATGGGACTGTTAACACTCAGAATTCTAGAATTTGGACAACCTCATGCATTTCAAGAAATCCCACTCCATTCTCAAAAAGCAACTGTTTGGTGTGGTTTTACAGCAGATTTTTATGATTGGATCATACTTTTTTGAGATTATTACTCAAACAGGACAGCAGACCTGTTCTGCAAATGCTCAAAGATATCATGATATGCTGAGTAGTTTTGTTATCCCACAATTTCAGCAAAGGCAATGCTTAGATAAAATTGTCTTTATGCAGGATGGAGCACCACCACATATTGGTACATCCGTCCAGCAACTGTTGCGCCATCCCTTTATAGAATCATTAGTCGCTGTTTTCGTGTTGCATGGCCATCTCGCTCCCCAGATCTAACCCCATGTGCCTTTTTTCTGTGGGGCTATTTAAAATCGAAGTTTTATCTTGGTGGAGTCTCGCACTTATCAGTTTTAAAGGAAAACATAACACGGGCTGTTATGAACATGCCCCCTGAAATGTTGCATTCAGCCGTAGAGAGTATGGTGTACAGAATGCAATGCTTAATCGAAGAAAACGGAAGTCATATTGAAAATAGCCGATGTCTTCCCTGGGAAAGCGATTCTACTGAATAAAAACAAAAGAACAAAGAATAAAAAGAAAATCAAATAGAATCTCCTCTTTTTTTTTTTTTTTAAATTTGCAACCATTTACATTAGTTATTTTTCCAAATAAAGCATATTTGTGGTAAAATTACTTCTTTGTTATTCATTTATCTGTTTACTGTAGCTTTTAAAAATTTTATCGTGCAGTGAAATTAAAAAAGAAAATAGATCAAAAGCGCCACATTTCCCTCTATCGGCAACTTTTTTGAACTAATTTTTTTTCTCGCAGATTCCTTTTTCCCATATTGTCAATAGTCACCGTACAAAATTTGGTGATTTTGCGGCTAATAATTCAAGCTACAGAGGTCTCTTGAGTACCATCAGTTAAAAAAAAAAAAAAAAAAAAAAAAAAAAAACACCTGTATATATATGATACTTTCAAAAAACAAGAACATACAAATAATTATTTCTTTACATTAATGTTGCATTGTTTTATCAAAAATTATACTCTATAAAAATCATTATGCAGCATAAGGAAAAAAAAAGTATAATTTAGCTAGGTTAGCTAAGCATTTCTTTTGGGAACTACACAAGAGAAATTTCATCCTTTAAACTATGGTCAAATGTACCTGAGCAGGCCCTTCAAACCTTAAATCAATGTAAAAACAATTGATTCTGAATAGCAAATTTAATATGTACCCACATTTGTATACACAATGGACCTAGAAAATTTGTGATCAAAGAAAGATGACAAAGGCGAAATAAAAATTCAATGTTCAACCATGAGAGCTAAGACACAATTTTTTAGAAAATAAATTGATTTGTAATAATCATACTTTACAGAAATTGCATTCAATAATCACATTATTTAAACTGATTCATAGTCTTTCAGAGAATCTACCTTTCCTTTCCAAGTTGTTTTGGTTCTTGAATTTCAGGGAATTGCAATATTTTTTGTGGTTGGAGAACATTATCTGTTTTCTGTTCCACTGGCTCAGCAGTTTTCTTAAAATCTTCAACATAATGTCCATCCTAAATTTAAATGTTACTATTTCATTACTGCATCTTTTCTGGAAAACTACATGTAAGCCACTATTTTTTTAGATAAATTAAAACAATTTTTTCAAAATACATAAAATACAAAACTGTTCAATAAAAAAAATGATCATAAATTAACAAGAAATTGTTGCTAGTACCAATTCCTCCAAATGTTGATGAATCAAAATATTAAATGTACAATGCCCTTATCCCACCTTTCAGTCCTTTGTCTTCAAATACATACTAGAAGTATTTTTTGAATATTTCTTTACAACTATTTTCACCGCTTCTACAAATGTCTTTGATGATAAAAAAAGAAAAAAATGTTTTTCACTGTAGCCAATTTTTGAAATTGGGAGAAGTAAAAAAAAAAATCGCATAATGCTAAAAAGGTGGTGTTAGGAGTATAAGAATGATGGAAAATACATATGTCGTTAATTTTTAAAAGATTCTCAACAAAATTGGTAATTGATATAGCCTTAGAATGTTTTCAATAAGGGCCGGGATAGCCTGGTTGGTAGAGCATTGGAATATGCGCCCCTTAGGTTGCGAGTTCGAATCCCGCTAGCCAAAGATTCTCCGCGTGCTTAGTGTGATGCACATATAAATCTGTCATGGTCACAAAATCCTAAATGCCGAGAGTAATACCTCTGGGGGTACTGTATCAGGGCTGATCGTTCTCTGATTCAGGTCTAAATTACAATCTGTGGATGAGTGAAAGAAATGCGTGAATGAAGTTCGTCCCGTAAAACGGGTTGTGACATGTGTGTAGCTAAGTCATTCTCTTAGCCCTAGATGGCACTACTACAAAAACAAGAGACACTCCTCCACTGGCTTAAAATCGCTGTCTTTGTAACAGTGGGCTTATCCATTCCAAGGGGCCATAAGAAACAACAACATGTTCTCAATACATTTCTATTCCTCCAATTACAATAATATTTGGTGGTATGAAATGCTAATACATCATTCCTCAAATATTGAAAAATGATTTGACAACTTTTCCAACAGAACCAACTATTATTGCCTTCTTAATTGTTGGTAATAGAAGAGATTTTCTCATAGAACTACATTGTTATTTTACTAATGGTCCCAATGAAGCCAACTTTTATCAGCATAATTTTTAGAAGAAACATGGAATATTTTATAGCTTTAGTTTTAAATAATTTGATAACAAGCAAACATCTACATTTTATTTGGAAATGAGCAATTTTGGAACACAAACAAAAGTTGTGCAATTTTTCTGGGAACAAAGTACAAGTGATATCTAATGAAAAATTCAAACTTCATAATAGGCATTTCAATGATTATTACAACAGCTGTGTTGATATTTACATCTGTTAGAACAGTCATTGGAGCACCAAGATTATCCTTGTTTAAAATCAATTATTTTCCCTCTTTAAATGTTTGATACCATTAATGTGCCTTAGAGAAGGACACATTTCCCATAAACCTGCAGCATTACAAAGGGAAAAAAAAATTTTTTTTAAGGCAAAAATAAAATTTCAAAGCAGTATATTGCTTATCATGTGTTACATTAACTTTTGATTTAGACAAAAGTAAAACTATAACACATGACTGGTTGCCAAAGCCAAAGCAGTGTCATCATAAAAGTGAACCTGCACCATCTATTCTTTATTTATCACATTATAAAAGCAATATTAATCCGACTGTTCTTTATTTTTTAATCATGAAATTTTTTAATCATTTAATTTATGAACATTCTTTATTGAACAGCAATCATATAAAATACTGAGAAAATATTACACCATATAGAGAAGATTCAAAATTTGAATATAAATTAATAAAAATTCACTTATTTTGTAATAAAATTGATGAAAGGAATAAGTAACAATCATTTGCTAAATTATACAAACCAAAAAATTAACTCTGTGTACTTCTACATTAGTAATTTAAAATGTCAGCATCTTATGATCAATAACTGAAGGGATTGATTGCTAATTAGAAGCATTTGAACACAGTGTCTTTTTTTCCCACTTTCAACTGGGACTTAACATTTAATTAATGGCCTCATTAAACATTGTAGCACTGTTATAATATCAATAAATATTTCATTTAATTAGAAATTTTAACTTTTCATTTTAATGAATAAACACACATTTTAAATTATAAATGCCTTCCAGAAAAACCACCTTGCATTTCCTTTCAAATTTAATTTCTTACTATTATATCTCAAAATTCTTATCTATGCTTTGATGATATGAGAAAAGCCAAAAAGTCATAAACACAGCAATAATTTCCTTCAAATTTTAGGAGTATTTATGGATATTTAAATATGGATTAAAAATATTTTAATTTGGAGGCATGTATGGATATTGTAAATATCCATACATGTCTTTAAAATAAATTATTTATGATTGAAATGGAACTATTGTAATAAAAATATAGAGAAGAACAGACGGCGTTTGTACTCGTTTTGTGCATAAGATGAATATTTTGTATATCATAAAAAAATAGTTTTGTTCCTTTATAGGAATAATATCACAACATCAAACATATTTTTTAAGGAATATTATTGTCATTATAGATTTAAAAACTATAAAATATAAAAAAAATCTTAAAAGCAGATTTTGAAAGTTGAAGACAAATAAGCATCAGTTTATATACTTTTTAATGTTTTAAATGAAGCTTATTCATTTAATGTAGCTTATTTATTTATTAAAATTACCTCAAAAAATTTAACAAATACTTGACTGGTAAATAAAGGTGAGCAATTGGCTGCAAACTGAAGTAATCTTAGTGCACTTTGTCTTCTCTCTTCAATAACTTCAGGATCAAACCTACCTAAAATACTTATTTAATTAGTGATATTGCAAATAATAGAAATATAAATTCTCAAAATGCAAAATGAGCAAGTGAATTGAATCTGAATTTTGTTGAAAAAACTTTGAAAATATATGATACAACTTCTCATAAAATGTAGTTGAAATCAATCTTCTATCAATTTCTTCCAAAACCTAATCACAACAAATCCAGCTCAATATCATTCCCTATATATGGAAATATTTATGTTATTGCTGTATAGAAGTAATGTTCATTATCACCTAGAAAAGATTTTGTTGCCAAACAGTGCCCTCAACTGTATTTCTTCTTGAAATATTCAACCAACACAATTATCAATTCAAAAATTTATTTTCAGCTTTAAAATTGCTCACTATCAAAGTTAATACTGATTATATTAATTTAGATGGAACTTCGGATAGATTTTTCAATTTAAATTCCTTCAGCAAGCACTTAAGTTTCCCCCATGATTCAATGTAGTGTAGCCTTAATCATTTATTTGGAATGGTGGTGGTTTACTTTCCTATTAACAAGGCTCCAGACACTGTCAAATCATAAAAACAACACTCCCAGTAGTGAATGCTAGCAATATTTTGTAAGTGTCAAGATTCAGGTTTGATAACAATTGGACCTGCTAATGGAAAAGTAGACTTTTCCCATCTTTTCTTCATTGATAATTAAGAAACATATACTTAGCACTGATAGAAAAAGATAAAAATTTTATAACAGATGATCAACAACTACAAAAAGAAAACTTACTACTAGTTAATAGCATATTGTTTAAAGTGCAAATCAGATATGATGAAATATTTCAATGCAAAACAAATCGAATATAAATTAATAAGCAGGTTAACAGATTAATAAAGATCTATATAAGACTCAAGCCTCTAGTCTAAAATATCATAACGTGAAAATATTGTAAACTTTATTTTTCCATAAAGAATGAGTAAGAATTTAAAAAATTGTCAGTAAGAATATATGTATAGTGAGAATATAAATGCTTTGTAAAAGTAAGAATTGTTTTAAAATGAGCACACACACAAAAATAGATTTAAAATTGTCACAATACATGTAAAAATAAATCTAATAAAAAACATAAGTATTGGAATAAAATATATTTAAGAATTAAAAAAAAAATGTTCAGGGACTAAAATCAGCATCACTAAAAAGCTAATTTTTTATATTTTAAAATTATATAAATATGATTTTTGTACAATAATATGCTCCAGGTTCAATGATACATATGCCGTTTAGGAAAAATGTTAAAATTTTGCTTTGTTCTAAGTTAAAAATCAAATAAAAATTCCTTTGTAGTGAACAAGTAACTTCTATCCAGAAAAAAAAAAGTTCAAGCTAAATTTAGCAGCTCTAAGTCAAATTATTTGTTTTAAATAATATTAAATGTTTTTTTCATAATGCCTGTTTTTTTTCAGCATGCCATCTTATAAATATTATTATGGTAATAAAAACAAAATGGTAGGGAAGCATGATTACTTTTATAACAGATATTTTTTATTACACACAATGAGGGTATGAATTGTGTGCAAGCAAAAGAATAAATTATGGAAGATTCAGAAAAAGTACTTATTACCTATAAATAATTAGGAAATGTCAATGAATAATTTGGGTTAAACTGCTGTAGAAATTTTCAAAAATATATGCACCACTTAAATAAAAAAATTTAAAAAATAAGCTCTTACCAAAGAAATGAGTTTTTGCAAATGGAGGGAAGGGTTCTTTTAAATACAGGTTCTGATGCAAAGTATTCAGAGCCTTGTGCAGTTTCTTAAAATCATTATATCTTTTCCAAACTGTAACCTGTAAAAAATTTATATTATAAGAACAAAAGATTTTTAAAATAAGATTCATTAAATATTGTGTTACTTTAATACAACTAATTCATAAAGTAAAAAATTTCTTTTGGCCTAACAGTTACAGAAGATAAAATATAAAAATATTAAATGTAAGTGAATAAGCAAATACTGCAATACTGGATTTAATAATTCTTAACCTTCAATAAATCATAGAAAGAGGCAATAATTTTCAAAAGGTATTTAATGTTCAAGGCACTTTTTGATCAATATATATAATTGTGTGTGTGTGTGTATAAGTACATAATTTTTTTTAATCAAAAGGCAGATACAAAGACATTGAAGAGATTTTCGATTTTTTGATGTTGTTTTATTTCATCTGAAGGAGGCACACATTATGAGCAAGCAGGAGCGATGAGCACACACAAAACACAGAAAGAAATGAGGGAAAAGCTGATAAACCTTTTATCCTTGGTCTTATATACTGTGATGTTTTAATAGGGATTTTCATCGCATGTCAATCAAAAAGCAAAGGAAACACAGGCATCTTTTAGAAGAATTTGTGAAGTCCGCAGTGTTTTGTCTCTTCACTCAGAGTATGGGAACGTTTAGGCTTTTAGCTGATTCAGCAATTTTACAATGCTTCTGTTGAATTAATTAAATAGAAAAAGTGGAATAGGACCAGGAAATAAGATAATGTTCTAGAATGAAGTTAATATGGGCTAAATTGAGCTAAAAATTAAGAAATTAATTAAGTTTAAATTAAATTTTAAAATTTTACTATATATATATATTATTGCCTGACCAATCAATCACTTTTCAAACCAAAGAAATTAATATTTACAACAAAAGAATTACCTCAGATACAGCTTCAACGGAATTTTTAGGATATACCTGAAACAGAAACATAATTATTTAATCAGCATTAACAAGTAAAAGAATAAATACAAATAGATTTTTAAAAACTCCACACAGATCATTAAATATCACACAATTGAACAAAACAAAAACTTATATATCAGTAGCAAAAATAGTGATTTTCGAATAGAAAAAAATATGATGGAAACAAAACATTCTCTGAGTATTAAACATCACATTTATATACATTTTTTTAATTTAACATTTTTTTATGCTGGTAATGATTTTCTTTAAAGAATCAACAAATCTCAAAACAATTTTCATGAAATGTTTCAAGTCTTTTCAGAGCAAGTATTCAATACATACTTTTGAAGTTACTTTATACAAAGTATAGCCTTTCTTATGTAGAACTGGATCGGAAACGTCGATAACTCTGACCCACGGATCTTTAGCTTTTTTGGACATTTTGTAAGGATTACGCAAGTTTTAAATGTGGAATAATTCTTTTTTATTTTAAATATAAAATTTCTGCAGATAAAATTAAATGGATGATTTTTCTTTATTACTTAGTACATTCTTAATAACAGATTAATTCTAGGAGAAATTATGGATAAAACGTAAACACCGCAAATTGAAAGAATCCAAAACAGAAACAGTCTGCTACAATTGCACATACTTATTTCATTTCATTTCAATCATTGTAGGATAGTATGACGTTAATAAGATTGTGAAATGCTTTATGAAATGTATAGTTTTGAAATTTATTTTTATACCAAAATTAAATGAAACCTATTTCTTTATGAATGCAATACGTGTATTTTTATCTGAATCAGTAATTAAAAAGATTTACTGATTTTTCATGTCATAATCAAATTTGACACTGGTAAAAAAAAAAAAAATTAGAATCACTCTTATCTATGCAAATGAATTTTCACTTTACTATACACAATAATTCTAAGTAATTAATTAAAATGCACTGTTTCAATACCCATGTTCGTTTTGCTAATGTGATGATAGAACAGCATTGAAACTTTGAAAATTATTTTTCAACAAATTAAACAAAAATACATAAACTTGGATCTTTTTACAAATCACGCAATTTTTGATAATAATTTCGATGCAGATTTCAATGCACATTAGAGTCAAAATTTGAGGTGGAAATTAAAATAGTAAAATCATTTCTCGATGTGACGTGTAGACAAAACAATTCTGACATTGTTTTCATGCAGAAGAAGACGATGTCAAACAACACTGCGAGAAATGGAATTTTTGGCAACGACAAATGTAAGTGTAGCGTAGCGTAGGCCTTGAGCCATGGTAATGTTTGTGTGTTGAAAAGAGATGCCGAATAAATCAGAAAAAGAAAAGGTGAGCGTAACTTGTGGCTATATTGTGTTTATATTTCTATTTACACGAAATTATATATTTAGTGACTTCCTTTCTTTGAAATTCTTAGCTGCGCAGTTATATCATTTTATCCATTATCTCTAGTAAGTCATACTATATCGCCCGAAAATATATTAAAGAGATCTTGATATGGAGCTGCTAAACGATGTATGTGAAAGCTCATTTAGATTTTGAAATCTGAGCATATCATTGATGATTCTAAAGTTTGTTGATTTCTATATTCTCATTGATTTAAAATTCTACTACTTCACATCCTTGTATCCGAATGATTGATCTTCCTTTCGCCCTGGTTGATAAGTGTTTACAGAATAATACCTGCAGAGTATGAACAAACTGATGATCGCTTCTCTAATGTGTCGAAATCTATTGAATTATTTTTCTTCCTATAAATCTCTGAAAAAACGTTTACTACTTATGCATCCATTAATTAACAGTTAACGAAATGTAAATAAATAAAAGTCAAAATAAAAAAAAAATTACTTTCGCATTTTTTTAAACACAAATTTCAATTTTGTTTTCTTATGAATTTTCTTCATGGATCGGCATTTATTCATTATCATAAACTAATTTTCATGATACATTCGTATAAAAAATGTGGTTTATTAATTGTTGTTTGCTAATAGGAGTTTTAGTTGTCGAGAATTGTTTATTTCTTTTGTAGTTTTTTTCCCCTTTTTATTGAATTTTTATTTTAAATCCTTTTTCTAAATGCAGCTAATCTGGTTATAAGAATCAAACTAAAATACTGTAAGTATATATATTTTTTTGCTTATACATAGTTTTGACAATCATTTATGTGTTTAGATTTTTTATATTGTTTATTAAAGCTTTTTCATGGAAACTGGCTATTGTTAAAATATAGCTAATTGCATGTGAAAGTTAAATTTTATTGTCATATCTGAATACTATTGTTGAAATTTAAAAAAAATTAACTGATAAAAAAATAACTTATTTGAGTATGTAATATAGAATTTCCAACAAGAATTAATATTTTTAAAGATAATTATCTGTTGTAATTGTCAATGAACAGATTAGTATATTCTGAATTTTTCCTTTTTTATTATCAGATATTAGTAGTTTCTGATTCCTGATAACTAGTATATAAATGTGCATTTATTTTTCAACATTATTTTCATTTTATATTTACAAAATTTTAAAGACACTTTTTTTTTTACACTTTTTATTTATGACATAATTTACATTTACATTAAAGATGTAGAAAAATTATTTGGCATGAGCCTTTGCATTTCTGTGATAATTTGTTAATTGCAACTTTGAAAGTGTTCTATGAAGGAGCCTTTTAATGTTCCATTTACTGAAAATTTCATTTTTATAAATAGATGCCTTGTTTAGAAAAAGAAATATGGAGTTGAAGTTTTGGTGATGCATCACTTTATAAATCTTATTTAAAAATGTATATTTTTAATAACTAGTTCACAATTCAAAATCTTATTATTTTTTTTTAATTTGAATGTTATAAATTTTTACTTTTTATAATAATACAATTTGCTTATTATATTAGGAATGTATAATATAACTTGAGTATATTATCAGTAACATATATTTATATATTGAATGCAAATATTCTTTCCTTAATGGAATATAGTTTCTAGTCCTATTTTTAATAGCTTAGAATTAAGCATTGAGCATTCTAGAAAGAGCTTAACATTAACAAAATTCTTTGTTTCAAAATGCTATGTAAAATATGTTGATATTAGCAATTTAGTTATTAGTTGCTGCTATTAAAAAAGATTTAAGAAATATTTTTAATTAGTATTTTATGTTTTAATATCAGTAATTTCTCCAAAAGATACGTTAAATTCTTTACTTCTGTCTGTTGGACACACTTTCTTTTTCATTTTATAAAAAAAATATTTTCATAGCTTTAGTGCTTTTTTTTGCTTGAAAATATTATCTTTAGCTCATACAATATTAAAGTAAATGAGTATACTATGATGATCGTTTAAATAAATTTTTAAAAACATTATTACTACTAATTAAAAAGAAATTAATTTTAAGACTTTGTAGCCAAAACATAAAAATTAGCTGAATTGAAAATGCTTCTTTTATGTAAAGTTTTATTTATTTTGGTTTGTGAAAGTTATAAATGATTCCTTATTTAAGGAATTTCTATCTAGGCAACTAGTAATGTTTATTTTCTAAAACTGCAGTTGTGACATTTTAAAATTTTTTATTTATTTTATTGATGAATGTTGTTGGTCTTAATGTGTTTTATTCTTTCTAAATCTTATTTCTTAGCTGAATAGAAAATTTATATTTCTGAAATAATAATTTTTTGTTAGCTAATTTTTAGAGAACTTAGTGTCTATGTCTTTTATTTCATATTTTGTATTTAGTTGTAGTATAAACTCAATTAATGATGGAATGAGATGAATAAGAATTATATTTAACCTCATTCTAGAAAATAATTTAGATGTTTTTGCTTTGGATGAAGTTTTTCACCTATTAAAATATTTTCTTTTTGTAAGGTTTAGTTTAATATAGTATTTGTATAATTTAACTGAATATATTTAGAAATGACTTCATTATTCAATATATATCTAATATGTGTGTGTTGGGTAATATATTTGGAGTTACAAATTCTTAAGAAATCCATCATTCATACTGTCAATCAATTCATACTGTTCCTTCAATATATTATTTTTTATTTCAGTGGAAATCTTTGCATGTTCTTACTTATGTGGAAAAAAGATGCATAGATGACTTTATGTAGCTATTAGTTTATAGAAAATTTCATCCTGTTCTTCTAGTTACTAATGAACTGTAATATTTTATTGTGATGAATCTAGCGAGAAAAGAGATGGTTTGACCATTGAATTAATTACATGGAATGAAATAGATTTGTGGATGAATAACATCTTTTTTATATCTTGCCGTAAATATATGTGATTTATTATTTCAGTCATATTAAATATTTGTTATATTAAAATGAATACAATAAATATGTGATATATAAATTATAAATAAATACAATAAATATGTGATATATAAATTATAAATAAATATTTAATATATACATAAGATTAGTAGGCAGGGCATTTTTTACCCCACTTTAAACAAAGAGCTGCAGTAATTTAATGATTAAATTCTTATTCTGTTGAAGACTTGCCATCTGTTACTGGGTCTGCCGATCTATATTAAATATGCCAGTCCATTCAGATGGAATGATATGGAAATTAGGAGAATAAGGTATACAAAGAATAAGGTATATTTTCCTTGGCATCTGATTGCAGTTAAAAACTATGAGAAAAAAACATATGGGTTCCTTCAAAACATAATGCGAAACCAACATATCATTCAATTCTATTTAACATTTTGTGCATTTTAAATAAAGTTTCATTTAAACCATTAATGATTGTTCAGTTCAGATCATTAGTGTCAAAGTAAAAGTTCAAAAGTATGGTTTTGAAATCTAGTCTATTTATTATGATAAATGGTGTCCATTCTGACCTGTTGCTTAGTATGGGAAATTCAGTGTAGTTAGTATTGTTAGAGATAATGTTGTAGCTGTATTAGAATTTCAGAGTGACCTTTGTTTATGAACATTAATAATATAATTGTGCTGATTTTAGAAATTATATATTTACTAAACTAGTTTCTTTTGCTACTTGTATTTTAGATAACACGTTGATACTTACATATCAATCTCATGACCTTAGTTAAATTTAGGTTTTAAAAAGCTATTAACATCCAATTTTTGGGGATTAATTTCTAGCATGTAGTTAATATGTAAGTATTAAAATGTCAACATCTTGTCTCTGAATTATAAAGATACTTTTTTTAAAAGTAGAATATTTTTTATTTTGATTGAGAGTGAAAGATGCTTGACTGCATTATTAAAGCAGTTGAGTGCAAACCTATCTCATAAAATAAATCTCAAGGTTCATACTCTAGTTTATCTAAGAAAAATAAATTAGACACTTTGGCCTTGTACAAGACTTCATTCATCCAAATAATATATTTATGTACTAAATGAATGGTTAATTATAAAAGTTTTTTTTCCCCATTTATATTAATTCAGTGGTGATCATTTGATTCTTTTAAACTTCTTTGCCTCTTATATAAATAAGTTCTTTGCTCCTTATATATTAATATATTATTTTTTATTATGTTTTTAAAATTATTTATCTTATGATGTGATATTAAGTAATGAATGCTTTTTAAAATATTATGGTTAATTAAATGTTAGTGTATAAATTTTTCTGTTAGCTTATAATACATATAATACATTTCCTGTTATATTATAATACATTACCCACCAGCAACAACAACAAAAAAAATGAAAAATACCCCAAATATGTTACCCAACTACAACAAAAAAAGAAAAGTACCCCAAATATAATATCCAACAACAACAACAAAAGTATCAATTGGTGTTGTACTAATAATATATCCCATATATTTTCCCTAATGAACCCTATCTAAGATTATATATCAGATGTAAAATGATTAACCTTGATGCCAGATAAAAGCAGTTCTGCTGAGGCAACTGTACAGCAGTTAAAATTTTTCAACTTTTTCCATCTCTTTAATTTCTTGTGCACATATTTCATTTTTTAAGTTACTGCTTGCTGGCGATATAAATAGGCAATGAAACTGTTTAATGGACTATTCTGATTCATATGAATAGTCCATTAAAGTTGAGTTAATATTTTTTTTTATTAAGTGATAAGTTAAAAAATTTCTTTGAAATTTGTTTTATAAAGAATTTTTCCTTATTACCAGACATTGTGAATTTATGATATTTCAAATGATTTACTTATTATCTTTTAAAAATTCTCTATTTTTTAAAAAGTAGTTTATATTAGTAATAGTTCTTGAGAAGTTCAATGCTTAGCTATGTAGTTAAATAGCTAAGTGCAAACCTTTCTCATATATTATATATCCAAGGAAGATACTCCAATTTTATTTAAGAAAAATAAATTGGACACTTAAGCCTTGTACAAAGACTTTTTTTTTGTCAGAATAATATGAAATAAAAATACTTAGAACTTATTTTTATATGTTGTCTTTAGTTGATAATTTCTGTAGAAGGAATTAATGAAACTATAGTCTAATATCTGTATATTGAACTTAAATTTCCCAATTATTAATTATTTGAACTTAAATTTCTGTATATTGAATTTAAATTAAAGGTTAAATTTTATTCATTAAATGAAAAAAATTTAATGAATAAAATTACAAATTTTGGTCATTTTTCTTGAAAAAAAAACAACAACTATGCATTGTTTAAAAAATGTTCAAATTTGAGCATAGTTTTGAAATTTGTTTATATTGTACTAAAATGTAAATCTGTATAAAAAGAGAGAGAAAGAAAAAAGAACTTAAAAGTAAATTTTAATTTTAGAGAAAGTCTTTAAATATCTTTCGAAGTTATGAAAAAATATTAACTGTTATCTAAAGATATAAAAATATTGTTAGAGACAAACTGATTGAAAGTTAAAATTTTTTCACCAAGTTAAAAAGGAAAATCCTAGAACATGAATTAAAATTAGCATATGACTTGCCTTATTTACTTATATTCGATGGTTTAAAAAACAAACTTCCAATCAATTTCCAACGTCTTCCAAAACTTTCTTGCATGCTCTATAATAAAGGTTTTATCTTGGAGAACATGTTGCATGGCATTGGTGTACAGCCGAGGTTCCCAAACTTTTTTTTCTCGTGGACCACTTTCAAAGTTTTACTATTTTCGGTAGACCCCCTGCTGCTACATTTCTACTGTATTCCCAAAACTCCTAAAAAATATCACCCTAAATTGGGGGTGTTAAGAAGAAAAAAAAAGTAGCACATTTTCTTGTGTCTATTTATTAAAATAATACTTGTGGTTATACAAAATTATAAACATTTATTATTACAAACACTTACAACTTGTGAACCCCTGTTTTCTTTTCACGTCTACGTGGACCCCCGTATGGTCTCCTATGGACCCCTGGGAGTCCACCTGGACCACTTTGGGAACCTATGGTATACAGTAATTACAAAATATTAACCTTTGGCATGAATTTAGCATTTTAGCAGTCTATCTTATGATCCTTGATGTGTTTTGGGGTGGTTTAACCTTGGTCAGCGGTTATTAATATACAAAAATTGAATTTGTGTTTTACATTCGTTCTTCCCAACTGATTAAAACAAAAATTTGACACCAAACTGCTCTTCTAGTTGCAAAATCCCATACCAGATTCAAAATATTTAAGTCTTTGTGCTTTTGAGTTATTGCATTTACATGTTTTTGAAAGTATAGATTGACAGGACAGTTAACCCCTTTTTAGATTTAGTTCAAAATTTGATAGACTTGTACCAGATGTTAAATCTGTGTAAAAAAATTTATATGTCTAGCTTTCTTTGTTTTGTAGTAATTGTATTAACTTATATTCGGACAGACATTCTCTGATTAGATTTTGCTCAAATTTGATAGAAATCTACAAGTTTGATATAAAGATCATATACCAAATTTTTTCCAATTAGCTCAAAACACTGTTCAATTATCTCTGTTGCAGACAGACATTTTCTAAAAATGTATTTGTTTGAACCCGGGTTTTTCCGGGTCTAAAATGTGGAGATTCATCTAAATCTCGAATCCAAATGTTTTGATGATTACAATACTTTCTTCACATTTCATATACAGGAATGTAAAAAAATTATGTTATATTTGTATTACTATAAATTTTTCTGTAATAGAAATAGCACAATTTTACAATCTATTACAAATTATGTTTTTGTACCAATAATGTATTAAATCTGGTGATACAAAGTATATTTACATTGGATTTGAAAGGTGTATAAGTTATGGGAAAATGCTGGTAATTTATGAACCAAGTCACATACCATCTTTTAGGTGTCAAATTGTAATCTGTTCATAAGTACTACTCTTGTCATATTTTGGAGAGTTATGCACTAGTTTTTGATAGAATGGTTTTTGAACATTATTTGGTATATTAAAAATAATTCTTTTATCTGTCACAATAACTTGAATGCACAAAAGAAAACATTACAATTACTGTGCAAAGGTTTATTTAATCATATTTATTCCCATTTGAAATGATATGCATTTTCAGTTTTGTCAATTTATTCTTTAATTAGAAGATTTGTTTAAAATTTATTTTAGTCTTAATTTAATAGTCATTTGAAACTTATTTTTTTTATTAATGAAGAAAATACTTTAAATTTATATAATATGCATTGAGTTTCCAGTTTCTATTGAAATGCTGTCATCTGTCTTATCATTCTTGATATTTATGGTGGAGTTATTGTATTGATTCTGCAATTAAGAAATTTCCAAGCAAGAAAATTATGACCAGCAATGCCATTATATTGATTTAATATTTATTATATTTCTGAGGATTATCAAGGTTTGACTATGTAAAAGAATCAAGTTCCTAATTTTTTAAAATTTTTTTTATTATTATTCTAAATGTTGACATGATTGTATCATATGAGCATTAGAAAAACATAATTTGAAAAGAAATCTCAAAAATTTGTTTAATTAATATTGTGGTCAGTGTGAAATTTTAAAATGTTAATATTTTTCTCACTTTTTCTCGGATATTTTTTTGAACTTATGAAAATAAACTGAATTCCATTATTTATTTGTAATAACCATTTTGCTTTAAAGTTTTCTGGATGTTTATTTTCGAACCTAAGTTCACCTAACAAAATCTTTTATTGAGATAGCTTGAGATTGCTAATTCTCCTAGATATTTGAGGTAAAAAAATACTTGCCTCAAATTTTTTCTCATTTCTGATGAACCATAAAACTAATTTATTTCACATGGCAATGCAACTGTGGAAAGTAGATTTAGTTTCAACTAGAATATGCTTGTTTAAACTCTGAAAAAAAAATCTTTAATTGGTCTGTGTATGATGCCATAAACATTTATCAAAGGGTTATAAATTTTCCAATCTCAAGAGATTTGCTACACCATACAAAATTTAATGCATATGAAATATTATATCAAAGAGCTTTTAAGTTGCCTTCCCTTTGCTCTGTTAATCTTTTAAAATAAAATTTGATCATTTAAAAGGGCAAATATGATTCTAGAAACTCAATGTTTTCTAATTATATGTTGTTAAATTCTAGAGTGAGAGATTTAAGCACCCATTCTCTCTCTCTCTATATATATACACCAATTTGTGACTAAAATTGTCTTATAATTGAAATTTTTAGCAATTAGTAATGGTTGAGGTTTTCAAAACTTGTTTAAAGGCTGAATATCAATATTGTACAATATAAAAATGTGCTTTATTTTTTCTTAACCTTGTATAGAAAAAATAAATGCAAAGGAACCCATGAATAGTACATAAGCTAGTTCTAAATAATAATAATAAAAAAAATTATTTTTTCTGACTACTGAGTTTGCATTTAAAGATATCTATTAAATTTTCTTATTTGAATAATTAATCTTAATTATAACCTGAATATTATTACAAAGTTAACATAGAAATAGATTTTTACACTTAAATTAGGAGAAAATGCTTTTATGGTTCCATGTTTAAAATTAATAAAGTTCTCATTTTTAGCATAATATATAACTTTTAAAATTTGAAGTTGGACATTAATATTGTACAGCTATTATTAGTGTTTTAAAATGGTAATTGTTAAATTTTTTTTGGATTGTTTTATGTTTAGAATAGCTAGAAAATTAATTGGCATTCTTGTGAACTTTCATCTTATATTTACTTAAATCACTTGCAGATGCTTTAATTAGAAATTGACTTCATTTTTGATTATGAAGTTGTTTAAATATTTATCAAGAATGTTACTTTATTTGTAATATTATTAAGCATTTTTCCAAGTAATCTAAATAATATTCATGTACAGCTCCCTTGATTTCTCTGAAAATATCATATCTGTCTTATAGAATGGCTCATGTTAAAATTGTAAACAAAGATAATTTTTATGTAATTAGCGTGGATTCCATTCATTCTCAGTGGAGGTAAAAAATGTCTTAATGTGTATTTTTAAGATTGTAGATGGTACCATGGGGCCCATTTAATTACATAAAATTTGCATGTAATTTGGAAACATTTTAAACTCATTTTTCATGCATTATTATTATTTTTGTATGTAATGCTTTTATTTAAATAACGTATTTCTGGTTTGTAGTTGTAATTTATATAAATTTGCCAATTGTTAATGGCATTGTGTTTTGTTTTTTTGATAATGAGGACAGTGATAGTACTTTCAAGTATATTTTGAGTCTGTTTATAAGTTATACTGATTCTAATGATGATTCAGAATACATTTGATGGATGTACATTTGTACAAATAACTATATATAGATTCCAGTTTTGACAAATTTTAAAATGACTGTTGGACACATTTTTAACATAGAAAGCCATACTTGCTATAATAGTCTGAGCCATTATTTTTATGTAATTTGAAAGAAAAAATGCTTACATTCTTTCATTAAATCATGAATAATATATTTAGATGAAGAAAATATTTTTAAAAAGTACTGCACATGCTTTGGGACTGAAAATTATTGATATTTAACTGTACTTGGTGGATTAATAGAAAATAATTAACTATCTCTAAAAATTTTAATGGGGATGTTCAAGTATTTAATAGAAAATAATTAACTATCTCTAAAAATTTTAATGGGGATATTCAAGCATTTAATAGAAAATAATTAACTATCTCCAAAAATTTTAATGGGGATATTCAAGTATTTTCTAAAGAAAACCTTCAAGTTCCTACTATTGATAAGGCTGCTGCTGCTGGTAGTAATGGCTGGTTTAAAATCTGCTCTGACTTGTATCCTTTGCCCACAAAATTCTATTAATGCAAAAAGTACAAAAACCTATTATGTTATATTTTAAATGTATTTTTGTTTTTAATAATGAATTTAATTGTATATGTAAAATATTCCTGATTTCTTTTAAGAGCATTTATAATATTTCTTTTGATTTTAGAACAATTATTTTTATGCTTTACAGTTCTCCACGGTCGCAACTGCTGGTGATACTAAGAACGCTAATGTACCTCCACCTACACAATTAACAAAAATTAAATATACTGGTCCTCCATACGTAAAAAAAGACAAGCGCCAAACTTCTTCTAGGTTCAACATCTCAAAAAACAGAGAGCTGCAGAAGTTACCTCTCCTCAAAGGTTTTTAAATTCTTATTTTTCCTATACAAATACCTAATAATTGCTATGACTTGTTCTTAATTTCAGTGATTTTGATGTACTGCTATTTTTATTATTATCATAAGAACTCTAGATTTTTAAATTTGCTTAGAAAAACTTCTTGTAAAACCTTTTTAAATGATATTTATAATTGTAAACTATGTTTATAATTACAACTCATTAAGGAGAGATGCCTGTTCTTTTTTGGTGTTTAGAAAACTTTTGTAATAAAAAAATTTCCTCTATTATAAGTAATGAAGCTTAAAGTTGCCTTTGTTTTTATAGGGAATCATATGGGTAAGCAGCTTTTTATTTAATGTGAAGGGATATCTGGGACTGTTATTAGGATGACATTGCTGAATATCGATCATCTACAGTGTGGAAATTTCAATTTGTTGGCATTCTGTATGCCAGGATTTACAATATGATAGAAATGAATTTGAACGTCACTGATAGAATTATGTGCTATATAGAAGTATGCATCAAAGAGATTTAGTCAACAGAGAAAAATTTAATTTAATGTATGTTTGTATAATTTTTGTTTTATTTTTTGGTTGTTCTTCCACCTATTCCATTCTTATTCAGTTGGTTATGTTTTAAAACATTGCCGATAAACTTATCTTAAATTTTGGAAAATTGTGAGTATGCCTATTTGTTACAAAACATTTGTTTCTACTCTATTATTTTCTTGAGTTATTCTTTTAGTTTGTAAATCACCTATTTATTTTAACATTCTGTTTTGTTAAATTATGCAATTGTTAATTTTATTATTTATGTATCCCTTGATCAAATGAGATTATACTAACATTTAAGCTTGGAAGTCAAGTGAAATTATTTCTTTGAAAGTTCTGATTTGTAGTTTCTGTCGGCTCGAAATACAAGATAACTCAAAATCATTCAATCAAAGCAGTTTTAAAAACATATAATTTTAATTAGTATGAAACCAATTAAATATGAAATGCAAAGATATATTAGTGATCATATTTTTTGGTTTTAATATTTTCTTCTTTTTCTTTTTTTTTTTTGATAATTTATGTACATTATTTTTAACATTTTTTTATAATTTGAGCTATTAAATATGTTACTGGGTTTTGTCACTTTAGAATTGAAACATTGCTTTAATGACTACTGACTTATTATTTGTATGAACAAATAAAGCTTAATTTATGCATCTAATGATCGAGCAAGTTTTGCGTGAGATCCCTGGGAGAATGTTTCTCTTTCTATTCAGTTGTGCCATTATTTTGTAGATGATAATTTAAATATTCAGCACATTTGCAACTTATTTATTTTCATATGTATTTATAAAAACACAATAAAAAATTATATATTTGTAAGGGACCTTAAGGTGGTTTAAAATATCAAGATCCTTGAAAAATCTCCAATAAATTTATATCAGTATGTTTTGCTTGAATGTTTTATAATGAGAAAATAAAAATATTTGCTGTTTTAGATGCCCAACCAAATGAATGGGAAGATCTTTTCATTCAGAAACTACGGCAATGCTGTGTTTTATTTGACTTTGCTACGGATCCCCTCAGTGACTTGAAATATAAAGAAGTCAAGAGGGCTGCATTAAACGAAATGTTAGACTATATATTTACGCAGCGAGGAGTGATAACTGAAGCAATTTATCCAGAGATAGTGCACATGGTAAGATATTATAAGAATTTTAATTCTGATATTTGTACATCAGTTTATTGTTTTGTAAGCTCCGTATTACAGAATTCCAATTTTCCATTCATTATAATCACCATCACTACTATTTAAATTCAAATTTCCAACATGTGCTGTCATTTTTTTTTTCTTTTTACATTATGTACTTTGTGTCTTTTAATCTGTTAACATCTAATTTAATTTGAAACAAACTTCAGTAAATTTAAAAAAATTATATTTAAAACATCAAGATAATGTGAAATAAAATTAAATTCTGAGAAAAATATCTTTCTTTAAAAAAAAATTAATAACAATTCTTAAAAGTGTTCTTAGATATGTGTTATTAGTTTTTTGAAATATAGTAAAATAACAAACAAAAAAGATGGCAACTTTTAGTTTACCTCAAATAAACCCAAAATCAAAATGATATCACTTCAACATTTTGATTTTGTGAGATGTTTCAGTTTAAATCTGTTTAAGAGTGTGAGATTACCTACTGATTGGTTCTACGAAGCAAAAAAGGAGCTGTGGAATGTAATTGGTATAGGCACATTCCATGGTTTCTTTTTCCACTCTCAATTGAAGATGTTGGATATTAATGGGTTAAGAGCAACACTTGAAAGAGTGAAATATTTATGAAAATATGTGTAAATTCATTTGAATATTATGACAGTGTATTGAGGATTGTAAAAAGGCATATACATGTAGTTTTCTTTTAAATTATATGAGAGGCCAGACTACCAAAATCTTCTGGGCTATCATCATGTTTTCAATATATGTCTGTTTTAAGATTTTCAAAAATATTAAAAGAAACCAACAATAAATGCATAATTATAAAATGTACTAGTCAAAAGACAACTTAAAAAAATATTTAGAATATATTTTATAAAATTGTAGGTTTAAACTTTTTATAAATTAGATGTTTAATAAAATTTCACTTAAAAATATTATTGAAGTAATCTGTGGCTAAAAAATGAGATTGAACGAGTGAGAATAAAACCCATGTGTTGAATTTCATTACAGAATATAAATCAGAAAAAACTGTACAGTAAAAGTGGAATTACTCTTCTCTGGAAAAGCATGTTTCCCTCAAACAAATCTTGGCAATATCTAAATATGTAGCATTTTTTAGTTATTCTATTCATATGGATATAAAGATAAATGCATTTGACTCATAATGTGATGCATTTATTTTAGTGTAAACATCATATGCTAAATTTTATCCATTTAGTTTCTGATATTGATTTACCTTGTTGGGAAGAAGAAGGTGAACAGACATATTTTCTATTTTTGTTGTACAGTTGATGAGCCAGTCCAAAAATTTTGACTTTTTTGTTTGTTTGTGTCTGTAATAACCAAGTTTCATCCATCTACTTTTCATACTTTTGATATACTAGGATATATATTGATATACTAGGGTTAATAGATTGATACTCATAGACTTAATTAATTTTTAACCTCAAATACAAAGAGCTCTAAGGCAGCAAAAATCATCAAAATCTCCTGATTGAATTCCTTGATAATTATAATTCATGCTTTCACTTTATGTACGTTATATGCAGTAAAGTAAAATACTTACATTTTGTATTTAGATCATAAAATATTCTTATTTAATATAACTGCATGGTATAATTAATGTAGAATCTCTACAGCTTTTCTTTCTTTGTCATCGATTCATAAAAAAAGTGTTGTTTTCTTTTTGTAAATTATATAAAAGTACATCTCATCTTAATTTGTTTTATACTAATAGAAAAATAATTTTTAGAATTTTACTGAAGATTTTAATAGTATTCAGAATATATCGGCATTTTTGTCACATTGTTATTTTACTTGAAACATGGTTTTGAATTATGTTTATTTAAATTAAATTATACAGTTATTTATGATTTAACTTGTTGTTATAGTTTAGTTGCAATGTATTTCGTACACTTCCACCATCGTCTAATCCGAGTGGTGCAGAGTTTGATCCTGAAGAAGATGAACCCACTTTGGAAGCTGCCTGGCCTCATCTTCAGGTATTTTAACTATTAAATTAGCTGTTTTTAGAATTTTACTCTGCTGTATGTATAGTTCAGATATGGATTTTGTTGTTTGTAGATACAATGTTTTTTTTTAAAAAGCATTTGTATAACAAGTATCTTTTAGCAATTAAAGCATATTTTTTTATATAATACAATTCTTTTTTCTTTACTCCTTTCTGAAAGTTTTATAGATTAGTAAATTGCAATAAGTATAAAAAAACAATCACAATAGAATTAATTTAAATAAAAATCAAACCATATTTTGGTTAATATGGTAATTATGTATACTCTTAGTATTAAAATATAAGCAGCAGTTCTATATTTGTAATTAAAAAAACTTCTATATTTCCACATTTATATATTTGTAATTGAAACATTTAATTTGTTTTTAAAAATAAAAACTTTGTTATTTATTTCAGTTGGTGTATGAGTTTTTCTTGAGATTTCTTGAATCGCCAGATTTTCAGCCGAATATTGTGAAACGATATATTGATCAAAAGTTTGTACTACAAGTATGTTTACATTTCATTTTTCTAATTTTGATTATGACATTTTTTTTGTTTTGTTAAAATAAGCATTATGTTTGATATGTCTCATTAGTGCAGACTGCAATTTAGAAAGGAACTTAAAGTTTTATATGCATGTTTAATACCTGCTCTTATTGACTATTCTTGGTCGCAGGGATAATATCCAAACAGAGTTGATTCCTCTTTCATATAAAGCAATCTCTTTGCAAATATATTGATTGTACAATGGACATTTGCTTTCTTTTAGAGATAAAAGGAGATGTATAACCCCTTGAACTAACTGAAGACACAAGATGTAATGTCAAAAGATTTAAATGCTCACCAGCAAAACTTGACATTTAGCATGTTTTGTGTTCATAAATTTGCTTTTTCTTTACTTTCTTTAACTACTTTAATTTGCTTTCAAGCTGGTATACTTGTTGTAGCGATAAATGAATGAGATTTCTCTTCATATTGAATTAATATGTTTCTTCTTCAAATAATTTAGCTGTTTATTTTAATCCCTTAGCTATTCAATTATTACAAGCCTAATTCATATTTTATTGTTGATGAAAGAAAATAAGAATTGTAACTTTATGGGTAGTGAAAGGAAACTACAGCATTATCTTTTGACTATTTAAAAAAGAATATAGAGCATATAAATATTTCTTTATCAAAGTTCTCATAAGGAAGACATATTTGAGTCTTTATCTAATCCTTAACTTAAAGATAATCTTTTTTTAAAAATATAAATCCCCCCCTTTTTTTAAATATAAATTCAACATGTACTTCTCATGAACCTTTCATAATAAAAATAAAATTTGGTTGTTATTCTACTGACATGATACTTTATTATAACTCATATTTTTGTTCTTAATACAACTGGTTAGATTGTTTTCTGAATGGAATGAAACTGGGTAATTGATGGATAGTGGCTCTTGCTTGCATTTGTGCTGAGGTGATGATATAGCTGTTGATATATATGGTAGCTCGACAAATATGAATAGTTATTGGTGATACAAATATGATTCCAATTGGGATTTAGTATAAATAGTATAAGAGAATGCAGGGATTTTTCAATGTTATGTGCACCATTACCTGGGGTAAAAGGTGGTTCAGGCTGGAATATGCATATAGAGCTAAAAAAACAACAAAAAACATAATGCATGGTTAATAGCTTTGCTATGCATTAGATTGATTGGGAAAATTGTGAATACAAAAACTGACCCAAGCACCTAATATTTTTAGTCTGTATCAGTTTTGTGTTCCTGTCACATAGCATCAGGTTGACACAGTATCACTCAACCTTAGATTAAAATAGTGCTGAAGATCTATTCAAAGAATGCATTGATGTCAGTTCTACAAATATATTTTAAAATGGCTTGAAATAGGATATCTCTTGAATGCTGTCTGTATAATGTCATTGATAACAGTTATTACGTATGCAAATTAAAAGCCATATATGCCATACATAGTTATAGTGAACATAGTTACAGTTAACTTGCCTTATATAGTTATAATAATGAAGATGCAGAGAAAAAAAAATCAGATCAATGAAGAATTTCAAAATAAGCAATATTTGTGATATAAAAATGATAAATAATAAATTAAAAAAAATTGCTGGTATATTCTGAATAAATCAAAGTTCTGTTTAGCACTAGATAAATGACTGAATCTAGCATAACAACTGTGTAAAGGTACTTTTTCTTATAAACTAGGAAAAGAAGAAGAAGTAAAATTTAATAAAATAATTTTCATTTTGAAAGTAGTTTTTTTTTTTATTGCAGAGAATATTAAGATTGGTCTTTAAATTTTGTTGAAATATATCTGTTATCTTTGAAATGCATTAGATTGTTTATAACTATTTGATCGGTTGGAATGTAGTTAATGGCTTTTGTTGTACCATCAAGTTAATCTATATTTAAATATAAACTGTCATTCATGTGGAATGAAAATTGTTTTTCAGTTACTGGAATTATTTGATAGTGAAGATCCAAGAGAAAGAGACTTCTTAAAAACAACTTTACATAGAATATATGGAAAATTTCTTGGACTACGTGCATACATACGTAAACAAATAAACAATATTTTTTACAGGTATGCTAGTTAAATATTACTTTTTTTTTGTTTTTAATTTCTTATGACCTAAAAGTACCTAAATTTTTTTCATTTTAAAAATATACTGTTTGTAAATATATTGTTAATTAAATATGCTTTGTTCTTTTTATTTAATGACTTTCTACCGCTTTTTAATTATTTAGATAATTTTTTTTTAATTTAAAGTTTTTTAAAATAAGTTTTGACTGAATTTAGTAAAAGAATTTTTTCATTCTTATAAAAATATTATTGGCAATAGTATATATATGACTGCAAAGGTTGAAGAAGTATGTCACTTTTCTATCTACTTTAGGTTTATATACGAAACGGAACATCACAATGGCATAGCTGAACTGCTTGAAATCTTAGGAAGGTGAGTTTTTGTTTTGGAAATTGGTTTATATAATTGTTGCATGGTTAATTTTTGATAAATTATACTACATATACCAATACAAAATGTCTTATCAGGTTTAAAGCTTGTTAAGCGTAATGTGTTTATAAAATAGATATTTTATTGTTACATGTAAAAATTTAAAAGCAGTTTTTTTTAAAGAATTTTCTTAAATTTATGTATTAAGTAGTTACTTTTGAAATATTATTAAAAATGCACAATTTATAAATTGTAAAAATATCAAAATTTCCCAACTTTATTTAAATGAAATTTTATAACATTTATTTATATAAATATAAAGTTATAATTCATTAAGTTAATTACAAAATTTATCATTTTTAATGACAGATAAAAAATTACATTTCTTCCTTTCTTAATTTCATTTGAGAAGTGGACACTTTCTGAATTTATTAGATTTTATCTGTGTAATTTTAAATATACATTTTGTTGTTATTTTAAAATAATCTAATTAAAAAAAATCTTTTTTGCAGTATTATCAATGGTTTTGCATTACCATTGAAAGAAGAGCACAAAGTATTTCTTCTAAAAGTCCTAATGCCTTTGCACAAGGTCAAGTCATTAAGTGTTTACCATCCCCAGTTAGCTTATTGTGTCGTTCAGTTTCTAGAAAAGGACCCTAGTTTAACTGAACCAGTAAGTTGTGCATATCTTCTGAATCATATGCTCATTTAAATAAAAATAGTATAGTTAGTCTTCTATTATCACATAGCATTATACATACAACCTAAATTTCTCATCATTCAGATAGGAAATCATGATTTTGTTATTGTTTGAGTTTATTTATTTGAGCTTTATTAAAGTTATTTATTGGAGTAACCTTTATTGTTAATATTTTTTTAAAAATTAAAATAATGTTTTCCTGCCTTATTGAGCTTACTAACATGTGGTTTATGTTCCTAATTAGGAAAAAAATATATAACAGCTATATTTATTTATTTAATTATATTTTTTGGTCAGACTTCTGCTTATTTCTAAATTTGGCTATTGAGAATTTGCGATTGAATAGCTTATTTGAATAAAATGCAGATGTTTCCTCGTCATCAAATGAATGCTGAATTTATAATATTATTAGCTTTAAAGTCATAGAAATATAAATTTGTTCCTTTTTTAAAATTAAATTTTCAATCCCTGAATCTTAGTTATGAATTTAACATTTTGTTAACCCTTTAAATATTCTATTGCATGAAATAAAGGAGTAAAAGAAATTATTCTGTCTTCTAGTCTTTATTTCGGACATTTTTAAAAACTACACCAGATGCAACTTTAAATTTCAAGTAAAGTATTTCATGAAATATTAGCATACAATATGTAATATGACATTTTGTAAAACAGAAGATGGTATTGAAAAATTGAGAAGTTGTCATCATTAATTTTTTTAAAAAATTCATTACTCTTAATGCCAAATATGTATTCATTTACTACCTTTGTGAAAAATATAAGAGCTTAATGTTTGTAGTTCTATATGAAAAGTTTCTGTTTTTAAACTTTTACCTTATTATTTTTTTATAAGTTATAATAATAATATTGCAACTGGTACTTTTCTTAAATAATTTTTTAGTGAACAGTTTTGTGATAATATTGAAATTTTTTTTTCTGTAGTTAATTTGACTTAATTTAAGTAAAGTAGAGCATTTTAAGTAAATTTATACAAAACTTTTGAAATTTTGCTTGATTTCAAGAATTTTTTTACTTCCCTTTGATTTTGATGCTTTGAAAACTGTGAAAAAAAGATTCTTTACATAATTAAATGCTATTGAGTTTGATCTGTTTTACATTTTTTCCTATATGAATTTAATCAAACAATTCAGTCACTTAAAATTTACTTTTGTATCTTGATGTTATATCTCCAAATAAGATAAATCTGATGTCTGAGCTGTTATTTCAAATAGATATTGTAATCAATTCTTTGATATTGTATATTAAGTGGCACTTTTGAAATCAATTTGAGTTGCAAACAAGCAATTATGTCATTCCTGGCATAAGTATATACTTATGTCATTATTCAATGTCATTCTTGAGAATTGAACTATCAGATCATTATAAAAACAATGATCTCTATGTGTATATATAAATTTCAAATTAACATTTTTAAAAATTTAAAATGTTGCAAATAATTAATTCTTTAAAATTGTAATGGTTTATGAGTTCTCAGAAATAATAGAATTTTGTTTTGTAACATTTAGGTTGTTAATAGCCTATTAAAATTCTGGCCAAAGATGCACAGTCCTAAAGAGGTAACTAATCTTCACTCATTTTCATTTTAATGAAAAGATAGCATTTTATTTCATTAAAAATTAAGTATTGCAGACTACAATAATGTTTGTAATTGTTTTTATTACTTTTTTTAGGTAATGTTTTTAAACGAATTAGAAGAAATTCTCGATGTTATTGAACCAGCTGAATTTACAAAAGTGATGGTGCCACTGTTCCGACAACTTGCAAAATGTGTATCATCTCCCCATTTTCAGGTAAATATCTAATTATTTGTTACAATAATAATTTCTGTGTATATCTATGGTTTGTCTATCATATTTATATTCTTATATAGGTGGCAGAAAGAGCTCTGTATTACTGGAATAATGAGTACATCATGAGTCTCATTAATGATAACGCCACAGTGTTGTTGCCGATAATGTTCCCTGCACTCTACCGGAATTCCAAATCTCATTGGAATAAGTAAGTATCTCATGTTGAAATGATAACTGTATAAATTTTGTTTCATTGTTAGCCTCATTGTTAAATATAGGAATTTAGGATAAATTAATGTACATCTCTAAAAATAATTATCATTTATGTTTGTTTCCTTTATTTTACCTCTCATTCTTTATTAAAACTTTGTTCAAAAATAGTTTGTGCTAAAGATGTTTTGACTTCCAAAGAACACCTGCTGCAGTATCGAATAAAATAAATACTTTTTAAAAAGAAAAATGTGTCCCTATTGTCTTTAAATATTTAATAATTTTTTTTTAGTAATGTGTTTATAAATATAGCTGAGAATGGCTTGTTTATTTAAAAAAAGTACTTTTTATATTATATGAACAGGGAAAATTGGGTAAAAACTATGTATTTAAAAGTCGTATATTAAACAAGGAAAAGGCGTGGAATTTAAAAATTGTTAATGTAATGTAAATTTTTAATTTCTTCTTCCTTTTTTTTTTTAATTTAAAAAGTTAGGATCTCTAAAAGTCGCAGGAATAAAAAATCATTGCCTAAAAAAAACAAAAACAAACACACTATTCATGACTGTTAAATTTTAGAATCTCTTTTGCTTTCTTATTCATGTGCTTTTTTCCTACATAGATCATTCTGATTTCCAAAACTATGAAAAAAAAAAAAAAATACTGATGTTGGAATATTGCATACAGTTACTTAAATTCTAGTAAGACTTCTGAAACTGAAAAAAGACAAAAGAAGGGGAGAAAGAAAAAAAAGATCGACGAGTGAAAAGTCTGCAGAAATTGATATTCAAATATGTGAATTGGAAAATAAATGAATAAATGAACTTCATAATGTTTTTTGTGAAGTAATCATTAAATGGCTTGTATCACACTATAAGAATGTTATTTTGTGTTTTATTTCAACCAAATCATTAGCTTTATGTGACTTTAAATTAAAAAGCATGTGGAAGTGAGTAATATCTTTTTCCCTTTCACAGATGAATTTATCTTGCTAATTTCTAGCTAATAATAAAGAGGTCTTCCTTTTTTCTGTATATAAATCAAGATATTCATTTAATGTACTGTTATTTTAGGTAATGTTTAATTGTCGCTTACTTTTCTTTCTCTGTTCCATTGATAAAACCTGGGAGAGGTGGGGGGATATAGTTATTCTAACTAGTGCATGAGTATGTATGCAACTCTAATACTACATATACATACAGGAAAAATGTTTTTTCCCCCATATTTGAGTGGCAACCCTGTATGAAGAAGTTGATGGTTTTTTTTTAATTAATTTTTTTTGTATTATTACATTTGTGGTTTATTTTAATTTTTCTTTTTAATATTTCAGAACCATCCATGGATTGATCTACAATGCTTTGAAATTATTCATGGAAATGAATCAAAAGTTATTTGATGAGTGTGTACAAAATTACAAACTTGAAAGGCACAGGTAATTATGAAAATATGTTTATTTATTTTATATTATAATTTGTATATGCTAAAATCTAAATTTTCTTTGTTTTCATATTTTAGTGAAAAGCAGAAGGTAAAGGAGCGAGAAGAAACATGGCAAAAAATTGAAAATTTAGCTCTAAAGAATCCTAAAGTAATTAATTTTAGCATAATAATGCTTTTCTGAAAAAGAAATATAATATTTATTTTGTGTATGATATATTTCCTCCCCATTTTTCTAGTTCAAAGAAATAGCACCATTAAATCCAAACCTTGCCAACAATCTGTCAGAATCTGCAGTTCCTGATCTGCCAACACCTGTTGATGAGGAATTTTTAATGAATTACGAAAAAATAGAATATGAATCTAAGGATGTAAGTATATCTTTGTAACTTTACATTTGCTTAAATTTTCATACTGCTTTACATAATGGATACAATTGACTTTATAGTAGTAACATTACTTGTATTGACAAATAATTTTTATTTTAATGATCAAAAATTCTAAAAACATTATAAATGATTACCACTTATTATTAAAAGAAAATTGTAAAAAATGCATCATAAATTATTTTGAAATTGCAACTACTCTTTGAAAAGATCTTATTTTATATAAAATTGGTTTTCATTTTATCTTGTGCTATTTTCTAGTTTACAAAACAAATTTTATTCAAGTTTTTATTTGAAAGTATAATTTTTAAGACAGATATTAAGGTGTCGTAAGAAATCATTATCAAATTTTTTTTTTTTAATGGAAATCCCTAGAAAGCTGCCAGTATAGAAATAAGATTAAAAATTTCAACTTCATAGAATTATTTTTAGACTTACCTCATCAACTCTGATATAAAGTTATTTTTCTGCAAAAAAATTAGCGAATTTTCATCATAACATTAGAATCTTTTATTTATTTTTGGATTGTGATTTTTTATTCTGTAAAGAATGTTGCTATCTCAAATTTCCATATTGATCACTTTTTTGACAAATAGATCAGAAAATCTATAATTTTTCTGAAACCAGGCCTAAGAATTTATCTTTCTAAAAGTAAAAAAAAAAAAAAAAAAAAAAGGAAAAAAGTTAAAATTTATGTAATTTGATGTTTTTTAATACTATTTTCTAGTTATTTAGTACCAAATAGTTCAATTATGATGGTTTTTAATACATAAATTTTCAACCTTGTAAGTGAAAGAGAGTGTGGGATAGATTTGGAGGGGGGGTATTGATTTACAAATTAATTATGTACTATAGCCAAACTATCAAAAATTTAAAACAGTGAATTTAATTTAAAAAGAGTTTTAAAAGAAATAATAGTAATATCATAGCCGATTTTGTTGCTAAATTTTCAAATAGTGCAGTAGATAAATTGAATTAATTTGTAGATTAATTGAGTTACCAAAATCAAGGAGGTCATAATTAGGTTTTCAGATAGTAGGTATCACAGATCCTGGGAATTATTTTCGTTATTCAGCAATTACTTACAAAACATAACTGTCACTGTTTTCTAGCTTTCTTTCGATTTGTAGTAAGAAACAGCTGCAGCGATTTGATTTCTTCTTGAAATGTGATATTAGTAGGAAATTCTGGATGCAGTATAGGATACTATCTTAAATTTTATTCAGTATAATTTTTACATTCATATCTGTTAGTTGATATTACCATTCTCTTCTCTTTACTTTCTAGTTTTTTTAAGTGCAAACATTAAGGATCAAAAGTGATTATTAATTTTTGTTGTTTGGAACAAGAGGTTATTTATCTTTTGAATTCATCTAAACAGAAACATTAATGATACCTTTCCTTTTTTTTTTTTTTTTTTTAAATCTATGTAATATTATATCTATATTCAGCATTTGCAACATTTGTATTGCATTTCTGTTGTAACAATCTGAATTGGCTTTTGAATTTTGATATTTATTCATTTAATTAATTAGATCAAGTTTTGAATCTATTTGCCACTGTTTTGGCATGTTTTAATTATTCTCAAAGCTACATGATGTTCTCCTTACTCATCTGAGATAGTACTTGGAAATTATATTTCCCTGTGACTGTTACCTTTTGAATCCATTTGCAGACTTCTTAAAGTTTGCAATTGTTGATTTCTGTGAAGAAAATAAATTCTGATGGCTTTGAGCAGTGAAATAGGGCTAATTTTAATACCGAAGTAATGCACATGGAAAGAGTAATTTTTTTTCATGCTTATTGTTTTAATGCCTATTTATTTATAAATTATATTAATTTTTTATTGAGAAAATAGCAGGGAATTTTTAAAATATTGTTATTTGTATTTATGAAGGAATATATTTTTGTGTTAAACACATTGAATTATTCTTTATGAATTTTTATTATGATTTATATTTTATACTCAAATTGTTCAGTTGCTCAGGTGAATATTTTTTTATTGCATACCTGCCAACTGCACTTTCTCATTTTGGCTTATAAGGTATACTTTTCTCGTAATTATCATTTTATATTTCTATTTGTTTCTTTGTGAAGTATCTTTAGTCTTTTTTAGACATTTTTTGTTGACACATTGTTATTTAATTTTTGTTAAATGTTTTTAGAGATTAGTTGCTTTAGTTTATAGCAAATTTATTATTATTTTGCATCATTTGATGAACTTTATGCATGGCTTATTTGTGATAGACTCAGATGAGAAGAACAAAATGTTATTGATAAATTATGTGTCTTCTATTAAATATGTAAATCAAAATCCTATTTTTATCATTTAACTTTAGATTTCAAAGAATGCCACCCTGATTTTTACTAATTTACAGATAGTTATTTGTATTCTTCAGGTTTTAGTGAGCTCATAATCACCCCTTGCAGTGATCAGATTGAACCCCCCCCCCCGTTTTTTGTAATAGTTAATTTTATCATTATTATTATTTTTGATTTTCTAGTTTCTTAAAATTTCATAAATGAAATATTCTTAAAATTTCAATGATTTAATTAGAAATCAAAAAGTATGATCGATCTGCTTTTTAAACTCAATTTTCAAGATTTATTAATTAGCTGCTTTGAAATGTTAAATGCTTCATTGCTTTAAACCAATGCATTTTTCATTGAAATGGATGATAATTTCTTTTCGTAATTAGCAATTCAGTTGTTTAAATTAATGCTATAAGTAATTCGAAAAATCTAATCTGTTGGCTATGCTGTCTAGAATCTTTTTTAGGATTTTTTTCCCCATTTACTTTTAAAGATGTAAGTCTATATTCTGAATAGTTTTGAATATTTTGTTTCAGTAATGCAAATGTTTGCATCTTGATTAGCAACTCTATGTTCATGGCAAATAATGTGCAATTTATGCTTTTAGTTATTTTTTTGTTTTATTTAGTTTATAGTTTTGTGTGTAGCTGAGATTTTAAATTTTTCTGTTGGAGTTGGTGTTAGTTGAAGTAGCATTAGATAAAATATGTTTATATTGTTTAGATTAGTGTTTAATTTTATGTGGATATCAAATTGTAATTACATTTTATTATATTTATGTATGTTTTATGATTTCCTGTGCATGATGATGAACTATTTAATGGTCTTAAATTTTTAATGATTTCAGTTATCTTAAATTCAACAGTTATTTTTTTGCAGAATATTTGAATTCATCATATTTCGTCTTTTATATTTTAAATATATTCAACTATTACTATAATAGAAGGAACATTTATTTCCTACTAATTAAGCTTATAAATTATTATTTTAAAAATGGATGTGGCTTTACATTTCAAAGTTCATAATCTGCAATGAAATCTTCGAATTACAATCTTCTATGAAATAAATATTTTATATGCATGCTTTGTTGCTGTTATTTGTTCTCTTCTTAAGAAAAGGAATTATTTCTAAAGAATTCTTTTACTAGTTAGTGATTCAGTGTAATATTGTGGCATTGCAGTGTCTTGAAATTGAACTTAGATAACAAGTTCTTTTTAACCCTTTTGGGATGGGAGGTCTCTATCATAGATGCAAGAACGGGACATATGTGAAAGGAATCATCCCACAGGACAGGGGTTTTGCGTCTAAGCCTAACTAACTAAAAAAATAAAGTCTTAATGTTATCATATTTTCTACCTTTTTAGATTATTAGTGCTTGAAATATGTCTGAAAGCTACACAAAATACAACAGAGCTGACGGTAAAATGCATATATGCTTAATGTATTTTGTTATAAGTCATGATTTAGGCATTAAAACATAATAGCTCTTCAGGTCATCATTTTACCATTGAACTTCATGGGTTTGTCTTCAAACTTTCCTAAACCACTACATAATTTACAAGTGATGGCATGATGTGAATTTGATGCATCTAAAATGTGGTGCATTTTCCATTAAAAAAAGTAAAGTTAGCGGTTAAAAAGGCACTTAATAAATGCTAATTCAGCTTCCTACTTAAAAACCAGTGGGTGTAGTGTCCCTAAAATTTTCTCTTATACTCTCTAATAAACTTGTCATGCCAGGGAACACTTTACATGGCATTAGCATATAATAGTTATGAAACTTTTAGCATGAACTTGGCATTTTTACTGAATCTACCATGTCATCTTTGGTGAATTATTTGGCCATTAATCCCTGGTTTGCATTAATAGTGTACAAAAATTGAATTTGGGCTTTAGACTAGTTTTTAATCAACCAACAAAAATTTGACACAAAACTACATTTGTACTACTACATTGTCAGAAAATCCCATACCAAATTTAATATATTTAAGTCATTGTGTTTTTGAATTATCATATTTTACATGTTTCTAAAAGTACAGATCAACATACAGTCAACTCTTTGTTGGATTTAGCTTAAAATCTGACAAGTGTCTACAGTATTGATGTTAAATTTGTGTACCGAATTTTATCTATTTACTTTTCATTTTGCAATTAATTATCACTTTAATTTATATTCAAACAGCTGGACAAATGGACTTCTTCTGTACAGATTTTACTTGAAATTTGATAGAAATCTGCAAATTTGGTATAAAGATTTCATAAAATCAGCACAATTTTCTGTGGACCACACTAGTAAAAATAAATAATTATTTATGATTTCATTTGCTGTATTTTTTCTACTATTTCTCATTGTTAGGGAAATTTAGTTTGGATGAGTAAATCTTTTTGGATTAGGAGGTTTGGGGGGGGGGGGTCTCCGTACATGTCTATTGATGATCAATCTTAAAAATAACATGTCAGATTTTGGTGAAAATTTCTTTATCTTTTATTATTATCTATTTGCATTTCTAGAAAGAAAAAAAAATATAAACATTATTAATAAGAACACTTTATATGACATTTTCCCATCCTGTTTCCCATCGTATCTATATGTCATTACGTCACATCAACCTGTTTTAATTGTTCATATATATATATATATATATATATATATATATATATATATATATATATATATATATATAATATGAAGTTCCTTTTTGGTTTTAGTTTAAATAGGTAATAAATTTTAGTTGCGATTTTGAAACTGTTTTGTTTCGTTTTCATTTTAGTTTCGTTTTCAAACTTTTTCTTACTTTAGATTGGTTATATATATATATATATATATATATATATAATTATTTATATTTTTCATGATTTTTTAAGAGACTAAAATTGCTAATATTATATTTATATTTCAATGATTATATTTACTAAAAAAAAAAAAACAAACAAATTCTTCCTCTGAGAATAATGTGAGATGAGAATTCTCCTTGCCTTTTAAAACTTTAAATTTGTATATAATATATATATTGACTTTCCCGAAACAATTGCCTGCTATATTCCAGTTTCTGTGTAATATGATACAATAAATTGATAATGTTGTACTGCTATTCTTTATATTGTTATAGCAATGCAGGAAGTATTTTTTACTTTACACTTGGCATGTAAGTAACAGGTATTCATTTTTACATTCCAGGTTTTTCAAATTTAAATAGTAATAAAAGACCATCCATGCAACTCAGCAGTCCTTTTTTTTTTTTTTTTTTTTTTTTACAGTGCCTAACATAAAAGAATTATTTGATTAGCATTATGCAATGGAATGTATTGTAAAGCAATTTTTAAAAGCTAATCTAAGAATGCGCCAAAAATGTGGTGTGCCAGTATATGAAATTTCAGATATTTATGCTAGTGATAAATTAATTTTATGACTAATAATTGTTTGTCATAAAATTAAATTAGCTGTTAGATTTATAACTCTTCTTAACTTAAAGTACGTTATAAAAAGCTTTCTATCTAGTTAATGAATTGAACTGTATTTGGACTTGATTGTTGGTTCTCAGATAGTAGTTAGTGAGTTCTTCTTAAAATGATAGTTTAAGATAGTCTTTGCTGGTACTGTTAACAATTATTTCATTGCATCCTCACATTTGCACCATAGTTAAAGCCACTATAGTTAAGAATTAAACCATCATTTTCAATTTTTCTCAGATAAATATGATACAAATTTTGACTAATTCTATATTATTTGTCTCTAGAAATGGTGCATGAAGTGTGTGGCGATAAGGAATAAAAAATATAAGATCCTTAATATATTTTTTATCTGTATATTCAAAACATTGACAGCATTGACATTTAGCGTGAAAAAGAATTTATTATTGATGATATAAAATGCTTCTCTTTTCAACAAAAATTTAAAAAAAAAAAAAAAAACGTTCTATTTGCAACAGTAAATTTCTGTCACTTGATCTTATATTTTGTTATATTTCAAATTAGGTGAAAAAAAATGTAAAGGGATTGTGTTACAATAAAGTGTTATCATTAACACAAAAATTCTGTTAGAAAAGTTAAATCAAATCATATCTGTTAATTTTTTTTATTAACATTTTATTTGTCATGTGTAACTATTAAAATATTTAGTTAAAAAAATTATTTATTCATTTTCTAGCAATTTTTTCATTATTTAATCTCTGCATTCATGTTGGATATTTTGCTGTGGTGATCAATATATGTGCCTCATGAAATAAGGATTATAAATGTTTTATGTAGTTAGATCTCTTAATAATGGGGAAAAAAAATAACTATTGATCAGAAATTTAAGATTACAATAATATGTTTTTTGAGATAATTGTTTTGAAATGTAAATAATTTAAAGCAATATAAAAAAAGTAAACATTTATTAATTTTAAATCATAGGAATTCTATTTGAAGCCTTTGATAATTAATGGGTGACACATGTATTTTTTACAATTTAAAATAAACTTTTGGGATAAAATTTTTTTTTGAAAATTATTGTAATGTGTCCTAATTGAAAAATGACACATGTACATATTTAGTCACTGAAATACCATTACCTATTTTACCATCAAAAGTTCATGATTATTGAAGACCTGTGCTCTGTAATATATATATATATATATATATATATATAAATCTTTTTTTAATCAATTAGTGAGCAATGCAATAGTTTTTGCAAAAAATATTGTTTAAATGTACTTGTAATTATAAGCTTTCATGGTAATTATAATTGTTTTGTAATGCAGAAAATAAATTTTTTTTTAGTTAATGGATTATTTTGCCCCACACCTAAAATATTGAGGACACCAAAATAAAACAAAACTTTTGTTTAAGGATCTCTCAGTGATTTAAAAATCAGTGGAGGGAATTCCAAACAATAAATTTGTTTCATTTGGAGCATATGGTCTTCAGTCTCATAGAAAAAGGGTGAAAACCATTTGATAAAAAAAGTTTATAATCGTATAAAATTAATTATGAAACTTCCTCTGTTCAAAAAAAATAAAAACTTTCATTGCAATTCTGATTAAAATATTCAGACTCTTTTTATAATTTAATATTCATTATCATAATAATAATAATGGATAACAGAAATTTCTCATAAAAATTGGACGAAAGAAAAATAAATAGAAATCAGACAGGGAAAGAGTTAATGAAGTGTTTTGTTCTTTCCCCCTCCTTTCACCTGTCCCTATTTCTTGTAGATTTATACTGAATATTTGATAATAAGATTCTTTTTTAAGCTTAAATTAATGATTTACTTTAAAAAAAAATTATTTTACATTTTTGCAAATTTTATAAAATTTAAATTTTAATTCAAAATTAGAGACAAAGATTGCAAAACTTTCACTATGACTACCATTTTTGTTCATTGAATGTTTTTCTATAGTAATAAAGCAAGCATGTTGAAGTTTTCATTAATCAGAAATGTGATTTTCAACTTTTATTTTGTGTTTCTAAATATATATATATATATATTATAATTTATGCTAAGTATTATTATTATTATTTTGTGATACTAAGATAAAGGGGTTGCAAGGCAGATAAAGAAAATGTACTGAAAGAGTGTTTAAGAAGGTCCTTTCATATAAACTTTATGTTGATCCATTTCTATTTTTGAATCTTTCCTTCCATAAATAATCAAACATAAAAAATAAAATAAAATTAGACATGTTTTAGAAAAAATGTTTTTAATATGTAAAATTATTATAACTTGAAATTTTTGTTTAATTTTTACTTGAATATTAATTTTTAACTTCAAATTATTGAATTTCAGTTTATGATGCTCATAAATTTTATGTCTTTCTTTTTGAGAAATTCTAATATTTAATTTATAATATGTAGTTTCAGAGAAATGGAATGTAAGGACTTGCAACATTCTTTCCTGTAATGGGCATTATTATTATTTTTCTTTTTTGTAAAATGTTAAATATTATTTATGCTGTTTCTTTACAATTGTTTAAAATCAATTTATTTTTCAGGCAAAGAAACCATTTCCAAAAGAAAAAACTCTGTTACGTAGGAAATCTGAACTTCCTCATGATACCTTAACTCTCAAGGCTCTGAATGATCACAAGCGGGTTGATGAATTTCTAACACCAGCTCCCTCTGAAAGTATTTGAAAATAGCAATAATTTAGGGTGTGCTAGCCATCTATTATTAAAAAAAAAATTAAGGTGCTCAATGCTTATCTACATTCCTGTTGAGCCAACAAAATGGACTGAACTCTTCCCTCCTGATTGGTTGGTATTTGAAACAATCATTTCAGTTTTTTTTTTATATGGAAGACAAATACTTTTCTAGCACTTCATCTCAAATGGTATTGCTTATGGAGAACACTTTCTTATAAAAAGTAAACAAGCAAAAAATTTTAATAGTTTTGCCTCTCACATTTAGCAAAATGTAAATTTTGAAGTAGTGTCATTGCTTGTGTTTCAAGAGATCTGTGTATTCCTGAGCACAAAATTTGGTTTTATGTGAGTTTGTTATTAATTTTTTTTTTGTTGATGATGATTGCTTTTGTTACTTCAAAGAATTATGTTATTTATGTTAAAATGAATCCAGTGATTTATGTATGACTGTTTAAAGTGGGAAGGATTGTGTGGTGGAAAATGTGACCTTGCTTGTCTTCCTTTTTTTTCTTTCGGTTTACGTTTTCCATTCCTTGGAGGGAATAATATAATTTATATAAGAAAATGTCTTAAACATTGAGACAGAAATTATATTTCCTTCCAATGTATTAGGGTAGTGATGTCAAAAATTTTTTATTAAAAATTTAACAATTTTTTTTTCTTAATAAACATGGCTATGCTTTCCAATCAGGGTGAGGGTGTTCCTACTTTGTTGCTATTTTGATTTACTTCCATGCTTATTTCAATGCTTGCCAATAGAATGCATAAATATTAAATTAAATGTACATGTAAAATTATTCCCTGGATCATTATTTTTAATGTCTTTTTATCATTTTTATCAAACAATGGAATTAAAAATTTATTTAAAAATTATGATTTTAATTATTCTGCACCCCTATTGAGTGTAGCTCATGCATTCCCCTTGTCAAGTACTTCTGTGATATAAGAAGAAAAGACAGTTATTACTTGATTTAATGTTTTATAGTGAGATTTAGTCATGTCTTAAATAATTTATAGTTTTACAAATCAAGTTGAAGGAAATGCTTGTAAAGAAATACAGTCTAAACATGCAATTTTTTGCCCATGTCAACTGTTAAAAGAGTAATGCAGATATAATAATTAAATATTTTTTTATCATAAATCTTGATTTGAATTGATCATTATTATTGCTAATTGTAAAATCAATTATACTTAACTTCTTTTTATTTTTATTTTCTGCCTTTATTCTGAGGGAATTTCTGTTATGTGTTTTATTTTAAAGAACTTTGTACCCAGAAACATGCATATCTCAAGTCGTATTTTTATGTGCCATTTTTTTAGTCTGAACATGAGAATTTTGGTGCACTTTTTCAGCCCAACTCTCTCTAAAGAGAGCTATAAAATGTTGAACTGTTACTACACACTCGGTAATTTACATTATCAAATCCACTTTTGTGAAATCTAATTAGATAGAATGTGAAAAATTGCTATGGTTGTATGTTCATTTTGAAAACAGAAAGAAAATTAAGCTGAGTATTTTAGATATTTTTCAACCTGGTAGGAGCTTATCTATTCTGTGCATCTCTGAATCTTTATTTGTAAATATTTGGAAAATATTTTAATGCACCTTGTATTGTCTGTGAGTCTCGTTTAACATATGATGTAAACAGCAATCAGGGTAGTTAGTCTTAAAACATGTTTTAGTATTTTAAAAGTTTTTTTTTTGTTTGTTATATTTTTGCCTCTTTAAACATTTGAAAATTTTGCCTTGAATTTTAACTGTGTGGTTTGTTGGATTTTTTATGGCTGGATTTATTTCTTTCATAGTGTAAAATTACTTTTACTTGGATTCTTCATAAAATTAATATGTTTTTATGCAGTTCTATGCCGAATATTGTAAATATTCTATATTTGGTATTCCATTTCTCTAAAGAGCTTTTCTTCTATCATGAACTGTATTTAAAACTTTTTACAGACAATGCTTATCTTGTTGAATACATTGCTTTATTTTATTTGTTAAAAAAATGAATTCCAATTCTAATTTTGCAACATACATCAGTAGTTCCTTTTTTATGACCTGCATTTAAAATGACTATGTAAACAAAAGCTAACAACTAAAATTCTCAGTGAATATTTTGTAATGAAATTAGTAAGTTTGAAATATTTAGTTATTTTTCCTCCTCATACTATATTATTTATTAATGAGTTACAATATGAAAATGCTCATGAGTAAGAAGCTGCATAGATGTTATAATTTTATATGTATTTTTTATAATAATTTAATATTTATAGATATGTCATATGTTTTTTTTTATTGAACTGTCATTTGAATGAAAATGTAGATCTAAATTAGTTTGATTTTCAAAAGATTTAACTGCAAGTAACATAATTATGGTTTTAACTCTATTTATTTTTGCTTTATTGTATTTCAGAACTTAGCAGTCTAGTAATAGTTTTAAGCTGCATATTGTTTTGTAAAATTCATTACCATGAAACTATATTTGTTGTAAGCAGAATTTCTGCTTAAAATGCAAGATCCAGCCTGTAGGGAAATACATTGTACAATAGATAAAAATTAATATATAAAATAAAAATATAATAACTAATCTAACTGATGTATGATTATTCCTAACAATGGTTTGGGATTCCCTTATGGAAAAACTGACATAATAAGCAAGGGTTGTAATTTAATCATTATTTCTGCAAATATATTTTTTTCTCTGAAATCCATCAAAAAGCACCAGTTTAAAGTGCTAAGTAACTGAACTACCCAAATAAGTTTTTTTTTTTTTTTTTGAAATTTCAGAACATTTTTTACTCAGCTGTTTATGTGTGTATATGTATGTATTTACATATATTTCAGTAAATGTATATGGATACAGCCATGATACACGTGGAGGACCATATTTATTTGATACTTTAAATATCAGTAAGTGTTGTTCTGCCAAATCTCACTGTTAGCATTTGTGTGCTGTTATATTACGTAGTGCTTAAGATTAGTTGTTCAAAAGCTGCGAAATGAGTTTGGCACTATGAGAAATGTTCTTAAGCTCTGTATCCTTTGAACCAGATTCTATTGTAAAATTCTGAGAGTTAAGCTGGCGTCCATTCCTTTGATCTTTAATATTTTGAGAAATAATTTTTTTTTGTTTTTATATTTCATATATATAGTAATGGTTTGTTAATTTATTCCTTATCCAAGCTTGATGTTTATCTTATTTGATATGTATTCCTTTACTATTTGTCATTTGCTGTTCAACTCTCACATGTTTAAAAAGAATATTGCATTAAACTGTACATAATGTAACATTTAAAATCAGTTATACTGTCTTAATAAAGCTTTGATTTGTCGGTTAGTGAAGTTAAATTCTTATCAAAAGATGTGTATATTTTGTCATTTTATTATAAGATTTATTGTAAAGAGCTTGATGGATGAAAATATTTTATCTTTTTAAGTAAATTCTGAAAGCAATTCAGTCAAAGATATAAGAAATTGAGATCGTATTCTGAACGTGTTAATTTGTGTGTTTATTAATGTTTATGAAGTGATATAGAGGAATTTTGAAGGTATTTGTACCTGATTAATTCAAACTCTTGTGAATTTTTTTTCTTTTTTTGCTGTACAAAATTATTAGACAGGCAGTTATACAAACTGCTGATATTTAATTTTTTAACCATAATTCTACATAATTTTTTTTTTAAAAAAAGTCAAATCACGTATGTATATGTGTGTACTCTATGTTCCATTATATGTAACTCAACTTACAAAAAGTTATAGGATAATATTAATCCAGTTTTAACACATTTTAAGTTGCTGAGGTTTTTAGCTGTTAGAAAATCTGTAGCTTTGTGTTCATCTGTAATGAATATTCATGTGTGCATATTTGTCTCTAGACCTGTCTGAAGAGTGCTATCAAAAGTAATTCTTGCTACCAGTTCTCTGCAAGATAGACTTTAGTTTTTCTTTAGCTTTGGGACTATTTTGAATAGAACTGAAGACCTGAGAACACTATTCAAAGTTAAATCTACAAATACACTATTAGGAAGTTTATGTGATTGATTGTACACTGAAAGAAAAACAAAAACTGTTCTTGATGTTGAAGTTGGCTGATTGATTGTTGCATATTTTTTTAATTGCTAAGTAAGTCATGCAAAATATTGCAGTACAATAAATTCATTGATTGTAAGAAATACTTTTTATTGAAGATTTTTTTTCCCTCTCTAGTCTATTAATCACTTATTTAATTGAAAAAAAAAACTTTCATCACTTTAAATGGTTTGCGTTAGTATTTCGGGTATTTCTCATAATTTTCAATTAATTATTCTGTATAAGGATATTGTTCTGGGAAAATCCCAAATCTAGTTGTTTGGTGAAAAGTCCAGCAGGCGCAATATCAAATTCTTTATTCTACAACAAAACACGATACACGGGTTACAAAAACAGACGAAGCATACACAAATAGCACTTGCAGTAAACGGCTGCACAGAATTGGTAATAAATACTTGTAGCAGCACAAACTGCTTAAAGAGAACTCAATATTCCAGAGATTTCATGCACCTACTCCCAACTCGTCGACCATTTACTGATTTTGTTATTGGGTTTCTTCAGTGATTGTATAAAATGCTCTAAAATAAATGCTGGAATTCATGTCGTAGAGTATCTGACACAAAGATTCTTGAATATTCGGGATCCTCGATTTTTGCCGAGACTTTTTGGGAATCATTAACCTGGCATTTATTCAGCATCCATTAGAGCTATCTATAAAAGTACATTTGATATTAAAAATGCGTAGTTTTACATTTCAGAAAGTCAGATTACGTTTTAAAGTTACCATATAATATATATATATATATATTATCACAAGAACATTGGGCATTTCTTAGTAATAACATCGCATGTCTGTCGGCTTACAGACTGTTATACAAAATTAAAAAAAAAAAAAAAAAAAAAAAAAAAATCTGTGCATGCAATGAAATTTTATAGCATCATATTCTGATATAGATGAAAACTGTAAAAAATCTTATGAAAGCCTGCAATCATTTGTCAGCTTAATTCTCATTATTTTTTTTGGCTTTGTATTTCATTTCCGTAGTTTTTCTCCTTTACCAGTTCATGTTTGATTATTTCATCATAGTTGAAAAAAGTATGCCGTAAACAGAGTTGCATAGATCGTGTTTAAATTTATAGGGAAAATTTTCGAATTTAAATATCTAACTTTATAATGTCGTTGCAGAAGAATAGAACCTCGATTATCTGATTTGATTGGTACGTAATTATTTCGGGTAAACAGATAAACTCATTTGCTGCAACTGAAATTTTAATAATTTTTAAAAAAAATTAATTTCCAGGAGGTTTACCAAGTTTTTTTATTTTGAAATTTCGAAAATAGTTTTCAATTTATATAGCATATTCATATTCTCCGACATGTGTTATCCAGTCATCAGTAGTACTTTTCACCGATATATTACATATAACTTAATATCAACAAATTATTGAACATTGGATATTTCCAAAGAGTTTTAACAAGTTTAAACAAATATTTTCAAACATTATTCAAAATTATTTGAGACATTTATTGTTGACTAAATACATAAGTGGAATAATTTTTAAAAAAATCACAAAACGCGATTTTGTTGATCAAATAAATCAGCACTATTTGTTGGACATTTGCAATTTTGTTTCATTAAATAGAAAGCACTTTTACTTTCCTTAAGTCATCATTAATCAGTTTAATATCATAGCAAATTCTCATATTCATATTTTTTATGAGGATCGACTACAGACCTTTTAGAGTTTGAAAAACACATTTTTGAAAAATATCTGAACGTGAGAAAGATAATTCAAAAACACTTTCAGCTAGACGATTGAAATTTGGCATACGGTCTTTTCATCGAATTTGCTGGTTTCTATCAAATTTTGTGCAACATCTGTTCACAGAAAGTCTGTCTTAATCTGTTCGAATATAATTTAAAATTACAACTAAAAAATGAAAATATTTAGATAGATAAAATTCGGTGCACAGATTTTACATCTATAGTATAGACACCTGTTAAATTTTGATTCAAATCCGATTATGAGTTGACTGTCTGTCAGTCTGTATATTCAGAAACGTGTAAACGCGATAATTCAAAAACGCAGTGACTAAAATATATCAAATTAGATATGAGAATTTATCACTACATGTGCAGTTTTATGTCAAATTTTGGTTTCATTCGATTGAGAAAAGCGTTCTCAAACACAAATTCGATTTTTAGATGCTATTAATGCATGCCAGGGATTAATCGACGCCAAATAACTCGCCAAGGATGACACGATAGATTTAGTAAAAATGCTAAATTCACGCCAAAAATTAATATTTCGTAATACTGTTCGCGAATTCCATGCAAGGCGTTTCCTGGCATGACAAGTTTACTAGAAAGTATGCGAGAAAGTTTTCGGAAGACCTCTCCCGCTTTTTTTGTTTTTTTAAACCTCCGTTCCTCTAAATAACTTGAGCTACAAAAGACCAACTCTTAGAAGACCTTCGCCTCCTGAAAATCTATTAAATGTGAATTCTGATTTTTTGAGAAAAAAACGTTGATTTATTAAAAAAAAAAAAAAAAAAAAAAACAGAAAACAGATTTTGTGTTAAGTCTTAATCGATAAAGGGCTAGATAATGAAATGTTAGTGTTTGAAATTTCCCTTTGATTGGTGGCCATATACGAGATTTGAATGCATATTTTGTAACGGTCCAAAAATAATTTAAAACGAATGATCAGATATTAAGAAGAGTTTGCTTCTGTAAAAATTTTTTCATTTTAACATTATAAAAAGCGATGGAGGGCAATGGAGAAATTATTACGAGAAAACTTTACTCTGGAGTAAATTAACATACAAATTTCATTATATGATTTGTTTTTTGAGATCAGGCTAGACTTAAGAACATAGTTGTACTGCTAAACTGAAACAATGAATCGCGAGATTTGGTATTTAAGATCTAGCGGTTGAAAACAGTGTCATGATTTTAAATCTTAACAAGTTCATAAAATGTTTCATTTGATGAAAGCCTACAATTTTTAAGACAGGGTGAGAAATTCGATATAAGTATTCACTTTAATTCGGAAACTGAAAGTTTAATGGACTGTTGTGAAACAATTAGTTTTAAGACTAGAGACTAGACCAGCAATTTCTTTCATGGCTTTTTTTTCTTCTTTTTACTTTTTTGTATATGTAGTAGAGAGAAAGTATAGTAATCGTCAAAAAATTCGAACTCAAGATTTTGACTAATCTCTACGTTCTAGTCCTCCCTGAGTTCGAAAAATCACATTTTTGGAAAATGTCCGTCCGTCTGTCTGTCTGGGACAATAAACATTTTTAGCTAGACGGTTGAAATTTAGTATGTAGTCTTTGCACCGAATTTGCAGATTTCTACCAATTTTGAGTAAAGCCTATTCAGAGGAAGTCCATCTGTCCGGCTGTTCGAATATAAGTTAACACGATAATTACAAAATGGAGAGTACTAGATAGATAAAATTCGGTAAACAGATCTAACATCTATAGTGTAGACACTGGTCAAAATTTGATACAAAACCAACAATAGGTTGACTTTGTTGGTCTGTACTTTAAGAAACTTGTTAACGCGATAATTTTAAAAAATAATGACTTGAATATATCAAATTTGGTATGGGATTTTGTGACTACAAGTGTAGTTTTGTGTCAAAACTTTGTTTTAATCCATTGAGGAAAACATGTCTAAAGTACAAATTCGATTTTTGGATACTGTTAACCGCATGTCGGAAATAAATCTGGGGAAAAAAAAAAAAAAAAAAAACTGGCCGTGGATGACATGATAAATTCAGTAAAAATGCTAATTTCAAGCAAAAAGTTAATAGTTCGTAACTATTGCACACCAGTGCCATTCAAGGCGTTCTCTGGCAAGACTAGTTTTTGTGCTCATTATTTTCGTGAGTTACCGTGGAAAAATACCAGATTTGCTTAACGTTGAATTAATGAAAAGGAAATCAGTTCTAATTAAAATTTCAAAGAAATCTCACCGAGGTGGACATTTTCACCTTACAAAATATACACTATATATCAAGTCTGAACTGTAAAGCGCCAAAACACACGTTTTTTAAAATAATGTAGAGAAACGCGAAATATATCTGTAATCGAGTTTAGAAAAAAAAAAGTTACATGTGTTAAAAAATTTTAAAAAATGGGGGGGGGATAAAAATGAAGGTTTATGTGTCTCATTGAAAGTTTGGTGAATGGAGTGATAGGATAGTCTATTGCACATAGAATCCCTAATTTTGAATATTTACCGCTTTTTAAAAACAACCTTTTAATTAAAAAGTAAACTTTTTAATTACTCCTTTTTAAAATTATCTGAAAGTTAGTTTAAATGAAATTTTTTAATCAGATTCGCCACACTGTCGTCGCGTATGTGGGTATTATAAGCAATTATTATGAAATTATTTATTATAAGTAAAGATTACGAAACTTTATTCATGTTATTTACAATACTTATTTACAGCAAAAAGTTTTAGTGGTTGCCTATAGTTAATATTAGCAAACACAGACATAAACATTGGATCTTGGTGGAAGAATAAGCAACGCCATCTATTATGAATTGTATACATTTATCATTGATGTAGAAGTAACTTTGATGTTAGATTTCGCATTCTCTTTGTCACAATTTTGATTATCTTTTCTTTCATTTGACTGACAGAAATACATTTCTTATTGATTAACATTAGTGATTAAAATAACTTCGAGCAAATATAGATGGGATATTATTTTTATTTCAAGTTTTCCAAAAGCATTTTAAAAACATTGTAACTAAGCAAGCAATTGAAACATCATCAATCACATTGGCGTTTCGTCATTACGGATGGCAGTTTTTCTAAAATTTTTGGGACGTATCTTCATTTCTGAGGTGTCCAAAGATTCATGGTAACCTTTCCAACTATGCCAGTTGACTCCATCGGCAAAGCTCTCATGACGTCCTCTCAGATAAAGGCCGTTCAGGTTAGCAAGATGGCACACGTTATACCACCAGCCACCTTTGTACAACAGCGCACAATTCTGTTCCTTTTGATTGTCGTTTTCTTGATCTTTTGTGGAGAACTTTTGGTTGTTGTGTGTGTTCATTGAATCACCTGGAAAATAATATATAGATAAATAAAACGACTAATCCAGAGAACAGAATTTAGTAGAAACCATTCACATGCTGTACAGTCATGTGGTGCATAGTACCTAACATGTAATTGCATACTGTCTATGATCTACGAGTAGAATGGCGTATGACACCTAACATGTAACTTCATGCTGTTTTCCTCTGTTCTATGCTACGCCCTTTTTATTTCTTCGTATACAAAGTAGTATTGTAACAGTCAAAAGGACCAATCCGAAAGTATTGATGTGCGAGGGTTATCCAGAAAGTAAGCCCCCCCCCCCATCCCCAAAGATGGTAGATTATGGGTATGGTTATCATATGCAGTGGTTGTAACTTCCCGGCCGCTTCTGACAGTGTCGAAGATGTCTGCTCTCATTTTTTCCTCCCGTTGACTGTGAGACTAGACACTGAATGCTAAAGGTTCATGACCTAGCTTAACTACAGAAGTTGCGACGATCCATTCAGAACGAAATGTATGGGATGTTCTATGCTGTCATTGTGTTGATATGTGACAAGGCCCTCCTGTACACGGCAAATTCCATAAAAACTTCAGCTATAGAAGATCCGTTGGAAGTTGCTTGACCATCCACTTTATAGCCTCGGTCTTGAGGTCTATATTGCTTCGTTTAGTGTTAGAATGTCGGCTGTACATAAGAAGTCTAGGTCTAGCTTCCAACGATTTCCACCTGTTATAATTATTGAAGAAATTCGTGTCTGGTCATCGCTTTAACACAGAGAAGATGCCCAGAGAACTGTGACACTTTGATTTCATTTTCAGGTGGCAGATTTTTATGCACTGACTACAAAAATTTATACCACGGTATCGAAATTGTTACAATTCCGGTGGTTATTATTCTAAGAAGTAGCTGAAATATTGCTGTATTTATTGCAATAAATTTGTCCAGAAAGTTACGTTTTCTTTTTATCCTCCGCGAAAAACTTACTTTCTGATGCCATTTTAATTTCTATGTTTCAGACTTTTTTGAGTGTTAAAAAGACATTTTTGGAATTGTATTTGTCTGTCTGTGGGCATGATAATCCAAAAGAACAAACCAGACAGTTGAAACTTGATATGCTATATTTACACTAAATTTATAAATGTCCATCAAATTTTGGACAAAGTAGCTCTATGGCGGGATGTCTTAATCTCTGATACATATACTACTAAAAGTTTTACATTATTTTAATGATAAATTTTTATACAAATTTTTTAATAAATACTGAAAAGGAATGCAAAATAAAAGTTTTTGGTACATATATTTGAATTTTGCATAAAATTTTAGTTCTTATTATGTAACACAGAATTTAAAAAACCGCTGCTATAAGAGTCTGTCTATTATTTATCTGTCCATGTGCTTGTGAACACAATAATTCAAAAATGCTAATTAGATGAAATTTGGCTTATGGCTTTAACTACTAAAACTCTAGATTTGCATTAAAGTTTAAATCAAATGCATTACAGAAACCTTACGTTCCGTTTTGGACTTCTTTCCTTGTATTTTCATTTTATTATTTATGCAGAATTTTATTCTTCAATACATTTTCTACTTGTTACGCTTAAAATTTTAATTTCTCTAAATCAAAACTCTTGACGATGTCCCTCAATTAACCAATTAAGTGCGTTCGACGTGTATGCATGTCAATACAAATCTTCATTTTTGATAAATCGATGTATAATTTTTTAATCAAATAAAAATAAATCTTATTTACTATGCAATTATTTGTATTGCGTATGATTTTTTATATACTTCATCGTTTGACTTTAAAAAGGGGGACTTGAGAGAATTTAAAAATAAATTTTGCAGTTAACTGGTTAAATGCTTCGATAATACAATTTGTCATACTATTTGTAAGGAAAAACTTCTTGCATAAAAATTAATTAAAACTTGCTGCCTTCGGCGACTAGTTGTTCGCCATATTAATAAATTTAATCATATCAATTAATTTTGCTGAACTACATCTTATTGCAGCAAAAGAAAGAACTATTTTAAAATTGACTTGCACGGTAATCATAGAAAGTTTTAATTGGTTAGCAACTCTTGCATGGGTGAAGTTGTTGGGACTAGAGGCTCTGTCAAGAAAACATTTTGTGATATTTTTAGAAATTATAGAGAATTGTGGAAGTACAGACTACCAATAATGAGGCATCCAGAATAATACTTTCGTATGAAATAAAAATTGGCGATATAGGTGAAATGATTGGGGATGGGGAAATGTCTGTTTTGTTTTGTTTTTTTCACTAAGAAAAAATATATAAAGAGATTTTTCTAGAAAATGAAGACTGATAAAAATGAGGACAGGGGTGGGTGGTGAAAGGTGACTATTAGTAACGCATCTAAAGGTCACCAGCTTTCACATAAAGTAAAAATTGACAAAATTGGACAAATGATTGGGGTTGGGGTATTAGTTTTTTTAGTATTATTATTTCAAATATGTTGATGGAAAAAAAAAGGTTTGGCTCTGGAGATTAAAGAGAGAGAAGATAGTTTTGAGACTTGCATTTTTTATAATTACATTGCATTAGCTAATCCGGTGTTGCTAATTGGAAGTTTTTCAGCAACTCTTTGACTTATCCATGAATAGTTACTGTACCTGCGTCGCCACTGTAGTCTGTGATGTGCAAAATGTATTTATGCTCTTCATCATCAATCCAAAATGAATCGTACAGAGCGTATCTTTTTTCCCCATCAACAGCTTTCAGGTCAAATCGGATGGAGTAAGGTCTTTGATTGCTCAAGGCAAATATAAAGTCATTTCCTGAAAAGAAAAAAAATCTTTTTTCAACAAAACACTTAGTCATTATTTTTATTTATTGAATGTTACAACTGAAAGATTTGCAACAAAAAGGAGACAGTTCGAATTCTTTCAAATTTTTGGAAAACTTTTGTAAAGTATTTGGAAGATGCACGTACGAGCATACACACACACACACACACACACACACACACACACACACACACACACACACACACACACACACACACACACATTTTTATTACAAGTAAACATTATGAAATCTTATTTATGTATTTTCAGTACACATTTAAGGCAAAAATAAATAATTTTAGTGGTTACCTATAGTAAAACTAACAAATACAGGCATAAACATTGGACCAGTAGACGACGAGTTATAGAGATATAATTCAATGCTCTGCTTTCGTACAAAAAATGTAAATATTGTAGGTATGTATCAACGTTTGAACTAATCAGTTAGAAGTGAATTTTCGATTGTCACGACGAAGTCATGATGTCTACTTTATAATGGCGTGTTGTGTAAATATACGAGAGAGTCAAAGAAAGATTATTCAATTATTTCTTACCATAATTTAATTTAAAATTTCTACTTTATTTTTTTGCTGTATATAAAATAAATTCATACTCAGAAGAAATGATGATGAAAATAACAAAATTTCTTATAATAATGTATGTTATAGTATATAGACTGTTCATCAAATCTTGGTTCACTACTTATTTTCAAAACAATTAGAGCTAGGCATATACTTCCAATAAGAAAGCGCTCTAAACAATGTGATAAATAAGATTTTAAGTGATTTGAGTCAGTAAAAGTCATATATTAGTCATAAAATATTTTTTACATATTAATTATTTAAACAGAAAAGTTTCGCTTTTCTGCGACTAAAATTGAGAGAATTCCATAGCTTTAGATTTCATTATTTACTTTAATTAATAGGTGTCTTAGCTACAGGGTCTCGAGAAAATGTTGTAGTTGGAAATTTGTGATTATATTCCTCATTTGTAAATTTCTTGTATATTTTTGTTTGGCAACATTTAATTTTCTTTTTGCTGTTGGCATATATTCATTTTTTTTTTTAAATTGTGGTTCTTAGTTTTTATTCTTCCTTCGGTTTTTATTTTTTTCCTTTCCAAGCGATGTACAGTATAATAGTTATCATTTTTTTATTTATTAAATACTATATTATTTATATTTTTTAATTCAAATTGATTCTCCTTAATAAATGCCATCAAGCGACATCCATGCGTTGATATATAGATGTTTCTTGAAGTGGTTCATTGAGTGGTAAAAAATAATTTAAAATAATGATATTCAGTGTTTTGTAACTTAGTTTTAGTCGCAGAACTGTGAATTTTTTTTTGCATAAAATAGATTATGTGTCAGTAATATTTTACTAAATATGACTAATAAGATCAATGGATTGCATAAAAATTTAGAATTTTTATTTCAAATTTTACAGCAATTCATTTTTTGACTCAATGAACATAAATCATTATTCTTAAGCCATTTTAAGCTTTTTTCTAATCTCGAATGGTCTTAGTACAGGGTCACGATTAGAATGGCCACTCTAAATAATTCTTTCAGAATTACGGGCCAACCCTCATGACGAATTTCTTAATTTGGATGCTTCTTTGCGAAACAAATTCATACTCTCTAAATTTTACCTAACCAAAAGTCCTTTTCTATGTCGCCAAAGCCTTTCTTGTAATTTGCCCAATCCTTGAAGAAGTAATCATTTGGTCTGCTGAAATTTCCTCTGCGCTGTATAACCTGTAAGAGAGGTTAAAGAAATAAATATGTTACATTTTCTGAATAAAGCCAAAGATGTAAATTAAATCAGCGGGAGTAGTCCCCCCCCCCCAAAAAAAAAACTTCTCAGCCTACTCTGTGATAAATTTGCTATGCCAGAGAACGCCTTGAATGGCAATGGCGTATAATAGTTACGAAATGTTATTTTGGTGCGAATTTAGTATTTTTACTGAATCTATGGTATCACCCTTGACGAATTTTTTAGCGATTAATCCCAGGCGTGTCTTTAATGGTATCTAGAAATCGAATTTGTGTTTTAGATACGTTTTTCCCAACCGATTGAAACAAAAAGTTGACACAAAACTGCACTTGTAGTAACAGTCCATATGGAATTTCATATATTTAAGGTAACCGACTACGTTCGAAGCAATATTTTTGAAAAATTGGATTTTTTAAAAACTATTTATGGATTTTAGATGTATTGTCAATTATAAACACTATATATACAAAAAAATTATTTGGAAATATAATATATTTTGAGAAATAGGAAAATGTGTAGTAAATTTTAATGAAATTTAACCTAAATGGTTAACACTCTACACAAAATTGTAAAGAAGCAATCCTATTTTTCTTTGTACACAAGTTATAGAATATAAAGATGAATGAAATGAACAAAATCTAAGAAACATTTTGAAATGCAAAGAAATTATGGGTAAAAATATGCGTATATATATACATTTTTTCCGTAAATTTACAACTTAATTTTTCTAAAAACACCTATAAATGAAAAACTATTTCACCAACAATAAAACTTTTGGTTCATTTCATTGCCCACAGTATTTAAAACAAATACTGAAATTTTTATGTAAATACCTCTATTAGTTTTTGAGATATCATGTTAACGTTGGATAATTTTTATGAAAATTAAAGTTTGAGAAAATTGAAGTAAAAAAAAAAAATTTAGCTAAAAAATTGTTTAAAATTCTCCTGGATGATAGATCAGACCTTCCTCTTCCTGGAAAATACTATTTTGGAAAGAGGAAAGCCTGAACTACAAGAAATAATAATAAAAAAAGAATTGGCCAATGTGGTCGATAACCAGTGTTTTCAACGTAGTCGGATACCTTAAGTTATTAGGTTCTTGAATTATCATGTTCACGTGTTTATGAAAGTACAAACAGACAGACATTCAACCTGTTGTTGGATTTGGATCAAATTCATTCTGTGCGTAACGGTTTTTTTACATAATGGTCGCTGCGGAACACATTACGCCTTTTTGCACGAAATGAATGCCAACCTTAATACAATTATCATGTAATAAAATCTTTTCTTTATTGTTTAAATATTATAAATTTATATACTGTGATGTTTTCTTAATTTTTCAAGCTATTGGTCTTTTTTGAGCTTTGTATTATTTTTGAAAATTTACTCTAAATTATAACAATAACAATTGTCGTAGAACGTATGTGTGTGTTTAAACACAGTAGTTAAAACAATGAAAAATAATATTGCAAAATATACATAAGAATATTACATTTTTTAATTAAAGGAAAAATTTGTAATAGAAATAAAATTAATATTGAAAATTATTAATATTTTCGGTTTTTAAAACTGGGTGAAAATGAATTTTAACCATTTAAAACATTAAAATTGTGATTAATTAAAAAAAATTACAAAAAATCTTATTAAAGCTTCGAAAAACATTTCGTAGTGATCACCTAGTATCCTGAAAAATTTACTTGCCAAATATGGTAGATCAAGGTTCAATGGTCTGAACTTGTAGACCATCTTTTATCATCATTGCATCATGTATGGTACAATGTAAATTTGGAAGATCTAGGTTCAACGATTTTACCGGTTGAGATTTTCTATGACTTTTGCATCATGCATGACGCAGTGTAAATTGGGTACGTCTAGGTATAACGCTCTGACTTGTAGCGTATTTTGTATGACTTTTGCATTATGCATGGCACAATGTAAATTTGGTAAATCTAGGTTCAACGGTTTGAACTGCAGAGACTTTTTATGACTTTTACATCATGCATGAAGTAGTAAATTTGGTAATCTAGGTTCAACGGTTTGAACTGCAGAGACTTTTTATGACTTTTCCATCATGCATGAAGTAGTAAATTTGGTAATCTAGGTCCAATGCTTTGACTTCTAGAGTATTTTGTTTGACTTTTGCATCATGCATGACACAATGTAAATTTGGTAGATCTAGGCTTAACAGTTTGACTTGTAGAGTATTTTGAACGACTTTTGCATCATACATGACATAATTTACAGGTAGTATGCTAGCCTATAAACATTATCATGCTAAATAAAGAAAAAACATTTGCAACTGACCGTCCATCCTCCTCCATCCGTGTCCATATCGCAATACACCTCCAATGATTTATCTTCTGTCACCCTGTTTCTCGGCCATATGGTGTAGACGCCACTTTTCCTAGGTCCGTTGCGTAATACTTCTTCACAGTCCACTGGTTTGAACGTTGAATTCTGAGCCATTGATGGACCTTCAAGAATTAAATCATTTTAGTTAGCTAACTGTTATTTGTGTCAAATTTGTAAATTTAATATTGACAATCATATAATTACAGCTGATATAACATTAACATTAGCTTGAATTCTTCGCAGTCTTTCTATATAATCACCAGCATTATATGCTTTAAATCGACACGAAAACTGTAGAATATATGATGTAGTACCATTTCTTTTGATGATTCATTTTAAACGGAATACTGCTTGAAGAGTTTCTGGAACAATTCGAACGAATTATATTTGAAATTTGGCTTTAACTCGCTTGGACTGGTAGTTGCTCTACTATCCTCTGAACACCGGATTTAGTTCCTATGATTCTGATTGTATTTCAAAGATGAAACTCAAGGAGCCCTGAAGGAATACAAGTCATAGTATTTGATACCCTATTGAAGAACTTTTCCGAATCATCATAGACAAAAGTATTGCATCAAGTGATTTATAACAGCTATAGAAATAATTTGTACACAATGTATTTGCTACTTTACTGTTCTAGAGATTCTTAAAGAGATAAACTACTTCACCCGAATCATCAATGGAGCTGGTATTACCTGAAGCGATCTAAACCTTCCACATCCATGTGAATTATTTGTACACAACGTCTTTGCTACCATATTTAAAAAAATTTCTTAAAGCGGAAGATCGCTGCATTCGAATCACCAAGAAAGCTGATACTGTTTTATCTATATCTTCCATATCCATGGAAATTATCTGTATATAACGTATGCATTTATTACCATATTTTTGAAGAAATTCTTAACGCAATAAATTGTTTCATTCGAATCTTCAAAGGAGCTGTATTACTTTATATGATCTATTCTTCCCATATGTACACAATACGTACATAACTCTTTGATATCACATTGTTCTAAAGATTTTTAAAGCGATAGGAACTGATACTGTTTCAAGTGATCTATGCCTTCCATACCGAAAAATAAAGAATTGATACACAATCCATTTGTTACTTTACTGTTCTAGAGATTTCAAAGCATTAAATTACCTTCATCCGAATCATAAAAGGATCTGATTTTATTTGAAGCGATCTATACTTTTCCCCTTCGACCCATACCGCCTTTATCGTATTGCTCCAGAAATTCTTAACGCGATTAACTGCTCCTCCGAATTATCAACGATGAAGGCTTTAGGTGATCTATGATTTCCATACTTATGAAAATAATGTGCATAGAACGTCTTTGCTATCTTATTGTTTCGAAGATTTAGAAAACGACAATCTATTTCATTCGAATCCTCAAAGGAATTGGTACTGGCCGTTTGCCTCTTTCACATCCGTGGAAGTTTATACATAACGCTTGTGACAATAACGATGGGTTATAAAGGTTTCAAACTTTTTGAAAAAGTGTGAAAGGAGGAACTGTTGTGGAAGGTAAGGAAAAATAATTGTTACTATTATTGGATAGTGAGAAACTGTGCATAGTGAATAGTGAAAACATAACAGTGATGACTGTTATGTGTCACATGAGGCATATACCAAACTTGAGAAGTCAGAAATATTATGAGATTTACCACGACTATTCTTTGAGCTTTGTATGCAAGGGAATCACCAATTTTAATAAAACTAGCAAGAACTGAGATTTTACTTCGGTTAAAAGATTGCTAAAAATTATTATTGTTATTAAAATTTCCTTGAAAATTGAAAATGAAACACTAAACCACCAATGAACATTTTACAAAGCTAATACCCATATTGCATCGTCTGTAACTCTGTAGTTGCGGACATTAAATTTTCAATTCTTGTAAATCTTATTTATAATTACTGTATCTAGGAGAAACATTTATACTCACATATTGGGTAGTTGGCCTTTGCTTTTGCTATCATATCTCCGGCCACATCTAAATATGACATGGACCTTTCCTTTTGCTCACAGCTGGCAGTTGCATTTCCAGGGTTTTGTGTATTTGCAACATTCAGGATCAATAACAAAATTAGAAAGTAGAACCTGAAATTTTGATCATCAGATTAGATTCATACAATGATTGACTGTCTATCTGTCTGTGTAATTGCACTCATATATGAACATTATTACTAAAAAATTCAGTAAGATACAGGAGACTACTATGCGATCTGGTTACTAAAATTCTAGATAGATGTCAAGTTTTGATTTCAAACATAAAAAAAAGAAACGTTTTTTTTTTTAATTATATTACAACAAACAAGGACGAGCTATAAAACTTTAGGCTCTGAATTAATTCTGGTTATGAAATAAAATTCATTTCTGATTGATGTTCTGAGGTCCATTTTTAAAGACGGCCTTGGCGGGAGTTATGACCTTCAACTTTCAACGCATGCATGTAATGGATCAAGATCATTATCTGCTGAGCATCTTCTCTCTAAATGATTTAGCTTTGAGGATAGAGCACGTTTCGATATTTTTAAAACACAATTTGGAGTAGGATAAAATTAGGCTAAGTGTTATTTAGGTAAAAGAAGTTTCGGGGGAACTGCAACTTTCTTTAATAGACATCTTTTATTGATTTTAATTCTCCATAAAGTAGTTTCAAGTAACACATTTTGATAAAATGACAAAACAATCAATTACAGCTTTTTTTTCAGAGAATTACTTTCAATCTTTCATGCATAACAAAAGTAAAATTTACATTTAAAAACAATTTGGACATAATAATAATAATTAATAATAAACTTTTGAACACAATCTGAATTCTATTTAATTACTGAATCAGACAATTAAAAATCAATATGTTATTTAGTTTTTAAACAGAATAATATAAAACTCGTAAAATAATTAACTAAGAATTTTAGAATGAATTATACTTTCAAACGATGCTTTATTTTAATTTGAATCTGTTTGAGTGCAGAGTAATTATAAATTAACTGAAATCATAAGATTAATATATTCTGGAAATATCGCAAAAGAAATTTATTGATATTTAAGGTATCTAATGTTGTGGGTCCACAGGCAGTTACTTCTTTGGCCGAATTCGGCCCTGACTCGGCTATTTAAATATGCACAATTGAAGATTGTATTGAGGATACCTTGCTAGCCGAAAATAAAGGAAAGCTATGGGAATGTAAAAGAAAGCGAGGAAAGCATTCGATCATCTTTTCAAGGTGCGATAAAAAACATAGAAACGTTGATGAACTTAACATGACACAAGAAAAAAAAATATCTACTGAAATTGATTTAAAACAGATAAATCAGACATATAGCGATTTAAATAGGAAGAATAAAAATATCGAAATAAAATAATTTTAGTGTTTAATTGTGGACTTGTTCCTTTTCCCCATAAAAGAGACCATAAGAAAAATTGTAATTATGGAAGCGATTTAATGTCCATACTATAATTAATTTACGATGTTAAATATCACAAAATATCCAAACATGTTAAATGCATTTTTTTTGCATGCACTTTTATTTATCTTGTTTTATGCTTATTGTTTTATGCTTTTAGAGATTATATTTCGTAATCAATTCTACATTCACTTTTTTATGTGATATATTTTTGAATTTTTTTGTATTCTTAAGATTTTTCAGTGGCTGCATAAAATTTTACAAGTAACAGATCTAAACTATCAGTTGATCAAGAATTTAATAAAACTTGAATTTGAATAATGGCAACAGCTGGTAAAGAACATATAAAGTATTGAATCTATCATCATTATAATTAACTATAATTATAATGATAAATAAATAAATAAAATTACTATTAATAATAAAAGTTATAAATTAAAAATTTAACAGTAAAAATAATTAAACTATAGTTCTACTTTTGAATATACTAATAAACGTTCATTTCTAATTTTTTTTGTGTGTGTTTCAATTTATTTCCGACTCAGCGCCTTTGGCGATCATTTAGTTCACCGGAATGAATAGCTATTGAAAATTTCAATTAAATAATGGTTGTCTTAGCAAAATATTTTTAAATTTTAAATTTTGTATATATATATAGTCTTACACCATTTTGTTCATTCTGCTATGCAATTTTCCGATTTTTACCCATATCTTTATGCATCCAGTTATGCGATAGAAAAGAACAGCAGCATTAAAGCTTACAGAAACATGCTTAAAAGTTTTTTTTAAAATTATTGTTTGTTTCTGAAATCAAACCTTAATAGTAATAACAAAATTTCAAATTTTTATTAAAATTACACCTTATACACTCAATATGGAAAATTAAACCGAATTTTGAAATCTTGATCATCAATAACAGAAAAAAAAATCAGAATGATACATCAGTAGCAACAACTAAAATGATTTGAATTTCACTGCAATAATAAAATATATTTCAGTAAAAAGTAAATACTTAAAATATTTTTTTAAAAATTGATTGAAATTTTTTTTGCATAATTGAAAATATAATTTTTAAAATTTAAGATAATGTCAAAATTATTTTTTTGCTATAATAGTTTCGGAAATAATTGTGGGAAAATGCCAGAATTTTATTTAATTTTTAATTACTTAAAGCTTGCTCCGAGGGACATATTCTCTCTCTTTCTTTCTCTCTCACACACAGACACAGACATACACACAAACACATACACAGGCACACAGATACAGAGAGAAAAAGACACATACACACGGAGAGAGACATATACACACAAGACAGACAAGACACACACACTTCTTCCATGTAATAAACATTACTCTGAGGAGCGCCTTCTCTCTCTCTCTCTCTCACTCACTCACTCACACACACACACAGAGAGAGAGAGAGAGAGAGGGAGAGAGAGACATACACACATGCACACACACAGAGAGAGAGAGAGAGAGAGAGAGGGAGAGAGAGACATACACACATGCACACACAGAGAGAGAGAGAGAGAGAGAGAGACATACACACAGGCACACAGAGAGAGATAGAAAGATACACACACACACAGAGAGAGAGAGAAAGAGAGAGAGAGGGAGAGAAAAAGAGAGATAGACATACACACGGACTCAGAGAGAGAGACAGACACACACACACACAGAGTGAGAGAGGGAGACATACACACAGGCACACAGAGATAGACAGACAGACAGACACACACACACAGAGAGAGAGAGAGAGAGAGAGACATACACACAGGCACACAGAGATAGACAGACACACACACACACACACAGAGAGAGAGAAGCACGCAAGACACATACACATTCAGACTTCCTCCATGTAATAAATAAATGTAATAAAATAAACTTACATGTTTAAGTAAAGACAGATCTTCTTCTCTGCAGCATGCAAAACTGTTTGATTGAAGAAATCACTTCAACAACGTTTTTAAAGTTAAAAATCCGTACTTCCCAAAGAGATAACATCCAATCTACGAAGAAGAAAAAATATGGAAAAACCATCTCTATAGCACCTGTAAGCAAACAGGAACAAAGCCATTCCGGATAGGAAACAATGTCTGCCTGCTTGACTTTTTCACCTTTTTGATAAGGCTAATCGACAAGGAAGTATTGCATTCCTTTTCGTGGAATGAACCCGCAGACATTCAGAGCAAAGATTTTACTTTTTTTAAATCATAAATTTAAAGAATCTTGTAATCTAATCAAATATCATAAAATTGTGAAAGTTATCCAGTGAATTTTCTATCATTTTTTGCTCGTTTTTATAAAAGAGTGGAACGCTACTTATCGTGTCAGTGGCATAGCAACGAGAAGGTTGGTGCAATGAGAGAACAGACATCCCCACTATTAGACTTAGGGGCACCGTAGGGACAAAATAAGAGTGATTTTAAGCCGATTTTTATAACCAGTTCTGCTAAAGGATTGAGAGTTATTGCATTCCTTGGACAAGTTTACAATTATTCAGTTGTTGACGGGTGGAAGTGAAAAAAAAATATATATGTTCTGGGAGTCATTTATTCTCGTTATGTCATACATCATGAAATAGATTAACCAAAATTCATTTTTATTTTATCGTATACAAAATATACAAATAGAAAAATACTGTAATCGTTGAAAAATTCGAATTCGAGCTTTTTGACGAATCTCTATATTTCAAATGTCCATTGAATCCGAAAAGCACATTTTTGGAATAATTGCTGTCTGTTTGTGAATATGATAAGTTAATTACATATTGAACTAGATGGATGAGATTTTATATATCGTATCTACTCTAAATTTCAAAACTGCTATCAAATTTTGTATGATGTCGATTCACCAAAATTTTGTCTGTTCAACTGTGCAATTTTAAATGAACATGATGATTACAGAACGAAGGCTAAATGAATAAAATTCAGTACACCCATTTAACATCTAAGATGTAGATACGAATCAAATTTGAAATCAAATCCATCAAGGTGGGAATCATCTGACGGTCTATATTTTCACAAGCATGTAATGTAATGATTTAAAGGAATAAAATTTTCTACGTATTTTGGGACTATAATTATAGTTTTGTGTCAAATTTTAGTTTTAATTGGTCAGAAAAGATGTTCAAAATATACTTTCGGTTTTCTGGTGCTTATATAGTAAAAACGTCCCTGCGATTAATCACCCTCCCCCCTCAAAAAATCGCCAAACTTCACAATCTAATAGGTTCTTTCGTAACTGTTACTCGCCAGTGACATGTGGTTAGTAATCCACACAATCATTTATTTGCGTGTATGCAAGACAGTTTCTGGGAGACCCGCTGCTTTTTCTTTCTGCTGTCGACACTTTTCTGGTTCTAATCTTCAGAATTTATGACATTCGAATTAGAGTTATTCACTTCTCAAATTTTCTTATAATTGTTTTTGAATACGCATTCCGGTGGGAAAAAGAACGTGCTGCTGCCTTGTGAGTAGCAAGATTCTCGGTGATTAAGAGGCAGTCCCCAAAAAACATTGCAGTTCAATGTGTTTAAAAGTTTTGCCTTATTGGCATTCATCTATTGAGATCTAGATGTGATGGGATTTTTGAAATGCATTGTAGATTTCGTTATTATTCTCATTTTTAAAACATTGATTAAAATTATGAGGTCCTCAATACAATGAAATTTTCTTGTCTTTCCTTTAATTGATGGAGAGGATTAAGGCACTGAATACCAAAGGTATTTCATTTTGAAAATTGAGAATTATAGCCTCATTCTGTCTTAAACAGAATTATTCATATATGGTAGACCTCGAGACCTCCTACTAAGTAGGTAGACCAAACTCCTACTTTTGGGGTGCTTGCAGTCCCCAATGAATGTCTTTACAGCTCAGAAATCACAATTGCTTATAAAGAAATATTGTGAGTAAAATTTGAGCAGATAAATTTATTAAATTCCTAATTATACGTAATTATTAATAACAAATCAAACAGCCACTAGTTATTGATTACTAGTCTTGTTACTTTGACGCAACATTTCTTCTTTCAATAACTCTTAATATCTTTAAAATCTTTAATAAAATAATATTCAAACATGCAATGGATTAATTGAGATTCCATTGCCATACAGATTTGAAGAAAAATTCAGTGAAGATGGCGTGCATGAATTTTAGAAATATTTTCTAGCTAGTTTTGGAAACATTTGAAAATAGTAATTCGAAATTTTACATATCTAGAAATTCTTAACGGTGCGAGCATTTATTTAATCTCATGTCAGATCCTGACATCCATTTTGGGTCAGTTTTGAAAAAAGCTGTAGCGAATAAGAGTATTAACCTCATAGTCGGAACATGGCAGCAGAAAAGTGATGCCATTTGTCCGGCAAAAACTTTATCGTTCTTCCTTCTTCTTCTTTTATGTTGTGTTTGGAAATAAATCAAAATTTTAAAAGTAAACAAAATAAATATTTGCAGTCAGGTAGACCTTGTTTATTTGACTCATGCTAACATTGACATTCTTATGGTAGTCAAATAACTCATCAGCAAAATTATTCTTGATGTCAACAGCGAGACAAAAGTTTTTTTTCTTCCCAACGAAGCAAAGAATATAGACCAGGCCACTTTGACCAATAAAAAAATGAATAAAAGAAAAACACTTTTCTTTATCATGGAACTTTTGTAGTTAGGGCAGACCAGGTGAAACCATTTAAAAAATGCGTTATTAAAGTGTCAGTGGAAAATACAATGCAATTTTATTTTCATTTTGTCAAAGGAACGGTGGAAAGATATTATAATATGAGCATTTGTTCGGTTTATACGCCGATTTGTTTAAGAGTTTCATGTTTTAAAAACATTTTCTAAAATTCTGGTTTATTTTTTTTCCCTATTTACCAGAACAAAAATGCTTTGTAGGAAACGACAAACAGTGAGAATGTTTTTTTTTTGTTTGTTTCGTTATTTTTTCTTTTTTTGTTGAAAGTTTTTCTTGATAAGATTTGTGGCTATTAGTATAAGAGATCGTACTGTTTAAAATTTATATTAGCAGGTGATACACCGAAATTATATATAAATACATTCAATGCAATTTTCTAAGAGCATAAATTTGTGCCAAAAATATTTCGCATCTCATAATATATAAATAAGATAAATTTGGTAGATGTAAGCATTAAAAATTCTTATTGAAAGATTTTTGGGTTTATATCAAGTTTTAATCAATCAATTAAAAAAAAAACTACAGCTTTATCACATTTAATTTTCTTCCAAACGTTTTTGAAGGAAGTGTGAAGAAGTAATTTCAAATCGGTGACTACTCTATTTTAATATTTATAACAAGCAATCCATATGTAAGTAAATTTCCAAAAACAGAAAATATAAGCCCACATTTTATTTCCTGTACACCACCAGCAGTCAAAGGAGGAAAAGTTGTTTCTTCCATAGCTTTCAGCAGGAGCACGGATTTCCAATTCTTTTCTACGTCCCTGATTAAGATATTATGCATCTTTTGCAAGCTTGTTCTGATGTATTGTGTTTGTGATAATACTGCCGATGCACATAAGTTGACGCCTATCAAAGTTGCTGGAATTATTGTTATTCCCGGAATGGATTGCCATTTGATGCTGTCCGGAGCATGTATGGAGTTAAATAGAACAAAACTAGCTAGAGATATGTACATACATAAAATCTGCGAGCAAAGAAGCAAGAAAGCAACTGGAGAAAAGACGTCTTCGATTGTGAGCAATAAGTCATAAAGCAGATCGTAGTTTTCCGCTAGTTTTGATAACATTCCATAAGAAGAAAATCTCACATCGTAATTTTTGATGTTGTCATTGAAACTTGAGAGCAGTCCACTAAAACGATAATAGATAGTACCACATAAGACTGCAATTACTGACGGAAACGCGAACAAGCAGGTAAATATTAAAGAAGTTACGATAATATTGAGAAAAATGGCTATTTTACTGTCGATTTCGAATTCAATATAAAGAGTATACGAGACGGTATGTTCGTAGACAGAGTTCGGTAAATTCATTGCACAAAGTATTGCTGATAAAAGTGTAATCAAGATGATTAAACCCAAATATATATTTATTGCTGCATTGAGATTTTTTCGATTTCTTTGGAGCCTAAAGTTTATTTTTTGACATTTGATAAGTAACTCTACTAATTTTCGCTTCTTCTTGTTCATTAAGTGACAAATAATTATGGAAAGCAGATTTGCTACCATAAAAGACGCAACGATGGCAGTATAAACATGAAACCTTCTAATCGTTATAATAGCTGATGTTGTAATGAACACTTGAACCAAATACATAAGAATAACAGGAAATTTTAGAACTGAATTCATTAAGGACCATTTTCCAATTAGTTTTGTTTTATATTCTAAAACATTTATACCGCAAAATTGTAGGAAATTGAAGAGTAATCCGTAGCCATTGAAGTATGAAGCATTTTGTTGCGACTCATTTTCTACCAGAACCATCTTGCTTTGCCTTCACTTGTGTATTCATAAGAGAAACAAATCTGCCGATGTACTAGAAAAGTTGAAATTTTGTCAGAATCTTGCATGTTTTGTTATTACTCTCGAAATTGTATTGATCAATGCCAGAAAATGAGTGAAAGCTTTCTTGTTCAATTGAATAATTTATGCTCATTCGCATAACAAGCGTTTTCTGCTTATCAGGGATCTATTTATCTTTATTAGATATTTGGTTGTGTAGATAAATTATGATTTTATAAGCAATCCTTGCAAAAGATCATTATCTAATTAAATAAAAAAAATACACAATTTTCTTTGATACAGATAAAAATTATATGAAGGCTAGGAATAGAAAAACGAGTAACAACGTTTTCGTAATGAATTGGCAGTTGTAGAAACTGAAAAGTTTGTGTTCATTTTCATTTCTAAAGATTTTTCTATACGACAATCATAAATATGCTCAATGAAAAGAGTTTAATGAAGAATAGAATTTTGTTTTGCTTCGATATTAAAATGTCAAAGAGAGGAAAAAGTAATTTTATTTTCTAAAATTTATAAGAATAATGTACTAAATCTGAAATTTATAGAATAAATTTCTGTATAATCTCTATTTTTTCTTTTATGAATAATGATAGTTCTTGATATAGATATGATATGATAATTCTTTTCCTGGAAATATATAAAGACGAAATTGAAAATTTTATTCTTTCAGACATTTGCTTTTTTATTTGAAATACTGGATAGTGCCTCATTATCAATAAAGAGAAATTTTTTAAAAATAACTTTTACGAAATGACGTTAATCTATATGGTGCCATAAGTATCAGAGAAACACAACTGCATATATGATCTAGCATCTAAGTAAAATTTATTATTCAATAATTCATATCATACATTCCTTTTGTAGGAGGCATCACAGATTCAAAAGTAAACCTCATTATATCAGTGTTTGGGTTGAAAACGAATTTTTTAATGAGATTATAATTTTTTTAAAGATAGTTCAGTTTGAATTCTTAAAGAAATAATCATTTAATAGCTGCACTGTGTTTGACACTGATGGATTAATAAAACAATTTCCTTACAGATATTTAATCTAATAGAGCTCCAGGACAGATATAAATTTCATAAAAATTATAAAATATATATATTCAAAATTATAAAATTCTAGGGGAACTGTTTTCCGTGACCATTCTGGTCACTGAATGGTTTGGTGGGCATGTTAAGGGAATTTTATTTAATTAACAAAATATTTACAGTAGAAAAACGAAACAAAAATAACTATTTACATAATTTACAATTATATGAGAAATTATATTATGATGAGAGCGTTTACATAATTTTTCAATTTAGAAATATAATTTGCAGTAATAAACTTAGAAATATAATGCAGATTGAGAGATAAAATTTGTAAAAATATACATATAATCTGTGTTCACTTATTTTTTATGATATAGTAGATCAGGATGCAGTTAAAAAAAATCAGATGGAAAATAATTTGAGAAATGGAAATGAAGACAATCTCTGTTTGATTGAAATGTGTGACAGGAGACTGCAAGTGCTTGTTTTTTCCCCTAGTCTTTTTTGGTATGAGACTTGATGTTGAGAGCTATGGAGGCAAGAATAGGTCTCTATTTCCACTTATAAATTTGATTATACTGTGGATTTTTTGCCTGGAAAGGAAGTTGCCGGCGACTCTTTTCCGCCATTCCTGTTCATGGCTTGGTGATGGTTTTTTCATATGCCAGGAGATTGTAAGGATGCATTCCGTAGCATAATGAAGTGCGGTGCCTATCCCACCACAACTGCACTGGTCACTCTCAGACAGATTGAACCTTTTGAGGTAGGCAGGAAAAAGGCCGTGTTCTGAGAAGAAAATAATATCCTCTCTGATCCAGTTAGTGGATTAAGGTTGACTGAAGGTAGGATATTAAAAATTTTTCTGCCTGTGACACCATTGATCCAATATCCTTTCCATTCCTCAAGCATGTCTTTCCGGAGGAGGGCTTTTATAATATTAATTTCTTCGTATTCATTTTGCCCAAGGCATAAAACCAGTTCATATGTGGATTTTCCACTCTTTAAGAATTTTTCAGACATTGCAGATTGCATGATGCTTACAGAATAGCAAATGTCATTTTCTTCAACTACAGTAATCTTTGTATGGCTAAGTATTACTAAGTTTTGAAACAGTAGAATAAGAAAGGAAAATGGACAGGTCTCACCTGACTTCAAAGCACTATATCACACACCAGTTGAAAACAGAACTTCTAATAAAATAAAGGAACAAAGAGAACATTCTTTTACTTCAAAAATAACAGCACACAATTATTCAAAATTCAAATCTCATTTTCTTTCAACGTCAACAATGCAAAAAAAAAAAAAAAAAAAATCTTACGATTCCCAAGTGGACTTGGAAATGCATACAGTATTACTCCGGTTGGAATATACTTTAAAGTGCCTCTTGAGTTTATTGCCAATTATGGTAACGCAAGCAATCAAACGAAGAAGTTACGTTAGCAAATTTCCGGTTAATCTTTCTCGTTGCTGAGTTGTCCATTTACTACACGAATTTTAGAAGAATTATAAATTTAAAGAAAAATTTGAATATTAATTTAAGTATTAAATTAAAATTTGAATTTAATTTCTTTCACACAAGAATATTTTTAATAGAAATAATAACAATTTAATACTTTTTTTTTTTTAAGATTCTGAATTTTCTTTTTCATTTCGCTTGTTAATGAAAGAATTTTTTGATTTATTACTTTCATAAAAAAATCGTCTGCTCTCCAGCTTTTTGAAATTACCTTCATTTCGCAAATCTCTATTTTAACACAAAATCTTCGTCTCAACGGAATTAGAGCTTTTTAACTTCTCCTTCCATGATTTTATAAGGCCTTTGATATTTCAGTATCCAATTGATTGAAAAGGCAAAAAAAAGAAAAGTGAGTAGAATTTTTTTTTAATTGATAGTATCATGGTGAATGTTACTGATAATGAAGAATCAAAAGTTGACGTTCTGTTAATTTCTTTCGTTTTGTATCCATTCTTTGCTAATTTATTCAGGATTCTTATTTTCAATATTCTAACGAAGTTCCTAGATTCTCGCTCCCACATCTAGCAAAGTCAGAGAATTTTTTTTTAAATTAAAAATTTCTGCCATGTTTCTTTTTCGACGATGAAATATAATTTTCCACTATTCATTTGTCTGCAATTCGTTTGCAGAAATTCTTTATTACCGGATTCTAAGAATATTGAACAATGGCGGTTTGTAAAGACTCAAAAAGTAAAGTTCCTACATAGAGTAATTCCAATTGGTAAAGCTCATAGTCATAGTAAAAAATAATTAATCTTTAATTGTGATAACTTTACAGCATTGTTTATCAAGCAGCCAACTTGGCATCATTGGCAACAAATCAAACCAGATTTTACTACTTTTCTTAATTTTACATTTATTTTATTTTATTAATTTAAAAATAAATATATTGAATTATTTTTTAAAATTAAAATATAGTAGGTCGAATCTTGCTAAGTGTGCTCAGAAATTTATAGCCAACACGGTAATCCATAAAAACAGCGAATAGTTATAGTAATCTTAATGCTGAATTGTTTAATTTTTCTTCGCTTTCTGAGTTGTACCTCTACTACAACAGTTTTGTGACAAATGAAAATTAAAAATAATCAGCAAATAAACATCCGTTAAAGAATTTAGTTAAATTACATATTATAAATGAAAGTATTATTATTGCTAATAAAACATCTTAATATTATTTTTAAAAGTGAATTAGGAACAGACAATTTTTAACCTTTAACAATTCTTATCGAATTAATTTATTCTAATTAAAATAATCTGTTCAGGAATTTTGTCAGAACAGGAAATAAAAAAAAAATTAAAATCATCTCCTCGCGTTTTTTGAAATCGTGTCTTTATTTTACAATTCTATGATTTCGTCATTTTAATGGAATTCTTTGTGATTCGTTGTTATTTTCGTGGATTTTCTGTGATAATTCGATAAGTCAATGATTGTTCAGGAATCATCTAATCATCATCAGTTTCTAATCATCATAATTGTTAACAATTATGATGATTAGAAATATTATGATCATAAATATTATCAAGAATATTGTATTGGAGAATTGGCCTACAAGGTGGAGTATATATCGCGCCGATAGAACAACGTTTGCATCTCTGAAAAGTTCTGCCTTTATTTTACAAAAAATAATAAATCGTTCTTTGCTCAAATGAAACATCAGTTGACCCGAGCAAGTGCATTTATTCCTTAAAATTTCTTCTTAAGAAAAACACCAATCTCTAGTAGCAAAGATATTAGGAATGGATACTTTTTCCCCCTATACTGTTTCTATTATTCTCAGAATCCTTGCGTTCAATGAGCTAGAGAAGCTTCTAAGTTTTTTGTTTCATCTGCTATGGAAGCGGTAGGATATTTTTTTAACTAAAAAAATTCTGCTCGGAGCCTTTTTCAGTTGTCGAAAACAGTAGGTGCTCTTATTGTTTAAAGTACAGATCGAAGAAGCCTGTTTGCAGAAGTTCTTTATTTTAGAATTCAAAGAAGATTTAGCTATAGTGATCAGTAAAGGTTAAAAAAGAAATCTTTTATAAAACAATTGTGATCAATAAAGCTCATAATATTCTTTGTCTGGATAGCCATTTTGATTGGAGACTTAGCAATGTTTGCATCCTTGGCGAGGTAAGGGCACACTAAACTAGGATTTTACCCAAATGTGATGAATGGAACATAATTTTTTTTTTTTTTTTTTTTTTTTTTTACAATTTAATATTAAAAATAATTATGTATGCGATCAAGGGTGCAGGAAGTTGGCTTGCAAAGTCCTGTTTTAGAAAAACACTGATTTGTAAAATCGTTCGGAGTTAAAGAACAAATTAAAATAATCGTGATCGAAATTAAAACAGGGATTTCCTAATGGGCAAAACCTGGGATAGCAAATTGCCTAAGACAGCCACTGAGATCAGGGCCTATAGACTTGTTAATTCAGCTCTGGTTAATATAACAGTTCAAACAAAATGTATAAAAATATTTTATAAATTACGCGAATCACATCAAATGAATTGGAAAATAGTCTTGGAAATAGGAATATCTGAAAAAATTTCTTCTGTATATTTTAAGAAATATTTGCAGGTACATTTTTCAAGCAAAATCCTATTTACATGAAGGTTTTACATGTATGCAGGGAAAAACAATATTTTAAAAGCAATCTCATCTTTTGCAATTTATTTCAATAAGCATTTAGATTGAAGTTGTTTTTAAATGCTTTTACTTAATTTTTCATATTTAACATTTATAAGCATGGGATTTTGTAATAGAGATTTCATTTGCTGTTTCATATACTACTTGCATATTTTAATGATTTTACGGATCTGAAGTCAACCATCCGCTACTTTTGCTCTAAAAATTCATGTGAACGATGACTAATTTTTAAATTTCATGATATCTATAAACATGAATTATGAAGTAAAGAAAAACTAAAGGGTTAAAAAAGTGAAACTAAAAAGATTTAATGCACTATTTTAATAGTGCAGTAATAAGCAGGAAGTAGTATTTTTTAAATCGAATATTATGTAATATAATAAAGAAATTAAGACACAATATAATCGTAAAAGCATTTTTTTTTAATATTTATTGAAAATTAAACTATATGATAAGTTTGGATTAAAATCTTAATCCTGAATGTGATGCTTCTCTGTTATGAAACAGAAATAAAATATATCTAATATTTATACTTTAATTCTGTAAGTTACTTTAATTGAACAAATTAAAAAAATCTTGTTCTTATTGTTAAGAATTTTTGCTTTTAAAGTTTATGAAAAGTAAACCATAAGTGAAAAGAGAGCCAAAGAGGCCGAGCATTAATTTCGGAGTCAAGTCTACAATACCGCCAGCTGTCATGATTGGAAACTGCTTATCATTCATGATCTTAATGTAAGACATGATATCATTATCAAGGTTAGTTTGCCTCATAAAGCTGTCCAACAACAGGTGGATGGTTATCTGTATCTTCTGGCACTGAACGTATATTCTGGATGCACACAAAACAACCCCTATGACGGACGTTGGTGCCAATGCAGTAATCAAGACCAATTCAGATATCATTGGCTCGATGATATTTTCTGTCGGAGTGAGCACGAACACAGAAAGTAGGCAAAACATGATAGTCATCTGCGTACAGAGGAAGAAAAAGCAGATGAATGACATTGCTTCTTGAAGATCGAGCAGTACTTCGAAAAGAGTCGAGTGCATCTTTGAGACACTACTTCTTTTTTGTCAAACGGTGGACTCAAGACCTCCAGACGTTTGCGAAATCTGAAAAGATATTCACTGAATTCGTAATACAATACACCACACATTAAACCCATCACACAGGGAAGGACATATTCATATGCAAAAATAAAATGGATAGTGAAAATGAAAATGCACTCGCCAACAATATTATTGTGGAAATTAATATAAAATGTGTAATATAGTTTCTGCTCAGGATAAGAGTGCATTGATATAATACAAATAGTGGTAAGAATGACCAAAATGACAGCGATGCTAATCAAGATGAAATTTACTTTCTTTCTATAACTTACACAATTTTTCCCATCAAGAACACTAACTCTGCTGTACTGCACCAGGATGTGCTTTAATGCTTGTTTCTTTAATTTAATGCTGTAGTGCACAACTAAAGGAAGAATATCAGCCAAAATAGATCCCAATAAATGCTCCAAGTGCAATTCCTTTTTTAAATAGGACGAAAACCATACAGATATTGTATACATTGGTATTACATGCACTAAGAGGGTGAACATTAAATGAAAGATCCTGTACACTATGGGCATCTTTCTTTGAACTCCAATTCCATAGATGTTCAGAATGAAAGATAACAATCCATATTTACATTTTAATTTCCTTCTTTTGATTCGTGATATTTCTTTAGAAGCTTTGTTGCGCATCGCTGTAGATTCTGGAAATGCTTCGCGTTGATATGAAATCTCAAATGTTTTATAGTTGCTATGGTTAATGAATTTTTTAAACATTATAGATAACGATTTTTCTTATTCCGTATATTGATCGTGTTTTTCCAAGATTTATAGGCTGTATGAACCATCAAGTCAACTATTTAATTAAATACCATTAATTCACAGTAAAATTATGCTCCTAGAATTGCAATAAATGATGAAATTTGTTTATGGCTTTTATGAACTATGATTTTTTAAATCATCAAATACGATAGGATTTTTCCTCATTCCAAGCACTGTTAAGTATCTTGTTGGTGTTTTTTGTTCAAGTTCGAAATCAGCCAATGCATATTATTCTGTGAGGCACTTTCCATTCGTAAAACAAATGGTGTATACCATTTGCCAGATTCTACATTTTTGCAGAGATAACATTCATTTTTCTTTCTCACTGAAATAAAAAAAAAAAATCTGTATTATTGTAATAGCTTTCACCTGTAAAATAAGAAGTTTATATCTATTGATCAACAATAACATCTTATTTTACTATATTCTATTACTATTAATATATGTATACAAACAATTTCCAATATTAGATTAAAAAATATTTTTTTCCGGCAGTCTTTTTTTTTTTTTTTAAATATTTATACTTTTTTTTTATTTCGTTAGGTAAATAAAAATATTTTAAGCATCATTCTCACACTTTTGAAGATGATTATTGCATACTCAAGCTAATGAACAGCACATCATTAAGTTTTTATACCACTTTAAACTTTACTAATTTTTTGTGAATAAATTATGTAGATTGGTCTTCCCAAATTGTGGGTCACAAGCCATTTTTTTAAAAATAGTTATAATTTTTTAAATGTTAATACCTCTTTTCACAATTTGTAAAAATGTGATGTGAGCTAAATAGAGTTAAGTGTTAAATTTGCACCTTCTTTTTACTGAATTGTATTTTATTAATATTTCTTTTTTCCTTTATTATATTAATATTTAATGAATAATATTTTCTCTTTCCTGCATCGTTTAAAAAAAATAAAATAGCACTTATCACTCAAATGTTATCAGATAATAGAATTATAAATTTATTATTTCCGTTATTCTTAATAAAATTATATTCTGGTTACTATAAAACATGGCTCAAACATAGAAAGTTTTTCATATGCTTATACAAAAAGGGAATAAATAAGCGACTTTGAGTTTTAATATTTCATTTTCATGTAGAAAAATTCGGCTTGTATCAATTTATAGAAAGTTGAGAAAGTATATTTCTTTATTAAGAGAAAGTAACTTAAAAAAACAAATTGCTCTTTATACATATTTAAAATTAAATCCATTTATTTTGAATTGAAGGATTAGCGGATTCATAATGCAATTTACTCATTTTATTTATTCGACGTAAGAGAGAGACACATACTTTCGTTTTACGCATAGTCTGTTTTCATTCCTTCCGTTCAATCTCTAAAAAAAGCATATTACGAAAAAAAAAAAAAAAAACCCTACCGAATCAGCAGGTGTTTAAGATATCAAGAATTTTTAATGCATTTTTTGTTAATACAAATCACTTCAGATAGTCGACGCTCCGATTTCAGAAGTTGTAATTCATAGAAAAGCTGTTAAAAGTCACAAAAAAAATCCATATACAAAAAAATTATGAAACAGATAACTTTATACACCAGAAATATTATTGTGTTCATTATTATAAGAGATTTATTATAGAAAACTCGATACGTTAAAATCTTATAGTAATCACTTGCCATACTTAATATCTTCGATACTTACCTTGAACTGTCTGGATTATAAAAAAAAGGTATGAAATCTCATCAGAAAGATAAAGTTTTTACTTCAAAGAAAATTTTGATGATCATGAAATAATGATAATCATGATACTGAATGGCAAATTACTGAGATTTACTATTATTATTCGACTAAATGCCAAAACTTTGGAAGGAATAGAGCAAATCATATCATCAGTGTGTTGCCAATTCATTGACAAAGTTGCTGGATTTTTTTTATTAGTTTGATATTTCGCATGAGTCATGTCATTGTCTAGATACTGAATATTTTGCTGCTGTTGTTTTGAGAGGTTCAACAGCTTTTCAGTAGTTGCCAGCTTTTACACTTTTCAAGAGCTACTTATCAGTAGCATTTAATACTAATATTAGGAAGAGTCTGAGGAAAATTTTTTAACCTTATCCTTCAATCTCCTGCCACAAGATTAATTTAAATAATTAGAATAGTTCCTATTTTATTCGTTTTTAAAATTGTCTGCTTTTATTTGAACATTTTTTATATATAATCATAATGCCACCCGACTAGTCTTTTGGCATCAGAAATAATTAAATAATTGGACTGGTATATATGCCCATAAGGATTGTGAAAAAAATTCCATGAAAACAGATTCTGCTGTGAACATGACATGCATGGAAACTTTACAAAGAGGTGTGCTCCGTCATAGGCGAGGCGAGCATTAATCAACCATAACACCAGTACTATAAACTACTTAAGAACCTACATAATTATTCAGGAAATGTTTCATCTTTATATTACAGTTCACCCCCTCCTTCGCCCTACGAGAAGGACCATCTATATTTGAGCTGAATATTGCTTGCCTTTGAGCATTTTTCAAACTTTCCTAACAAATACCAATTTCTTCTAAAATTTGTTATGCTTTTTTTTAAAAATAAAATCTTGAAATTATATAACAACATACCTTTAAAAGATAAATAATACTTTTATATAGTTTCATATTTATAAAGACGATATTTTGGATTCTCGAATATATTATTTTAATATATTCGAAATGCAACAATAAATTAATTTCATGAAGTTTAATTCCGTAAGAATCGAGATATGTGGTAATGAATTTCAAGGAAAGCTAGCCGGCGTCCTGGCATAGGGGTAGCGCGTCTTCCCCGTGATCTGGGCGTTCCGGGTTCGAGTCCCGGTTTGGGCATGGTTGTTCTTCTGTTGTTCTATCTGTGAGATGTGTGAATGTGCCCTCCTGTAAAAAGGGGTTGTACAAGCGAATGAATGATGCGTGAGTGGCAAAGTCGTACTCTTGGCCCTAGTTGGCGCTGCTATAAAAAATAAGAGACGTTCCCCTTAGGCTTAAATCGCTGTCTTCGTAACAGCGGGCTTGTCAGTGGCAAGTGCCATAAGAAACAAACAAACAAGGAAAGCTGACTTCATAATAATAATTATAAATCAAATAATTTTTTGGAATTATTTTTTACTAAACAAAAGAAAATGAAACAAAATTATATTTTATATTATCATATATTAATAAAAGAATGTTTCAAAAAACTTTTTTCTTAAAATTAGTTTTTATATACTTCCTGCTACAAATTCAAGAAGAAAAGGGAAATATAAAAATATAATTAATAAAAGAAGAATGTTCGAATAAAGAAGAATGTTTCTGATAAGAGGCTGCTAAAAATATTTAAAAACTGTGTTTTTATAAAATTTTAAATATTTTTAATATTCTATGATTTTAAAAGCATGATTGTGAATCCTTAGTAAAATTATTCCTAAATCATTATTTTAAGGAATTTTGAATCGATATTCCATGATTCGGTCTAAACTTGTAATGATATAAAAATGAATATAAATAATGGATCAATCCATAAAAAGATTAAATAGCACATAATATTTTGTAGTTCTTTAATTGACGAACAAGTGCTTTTAGTGAATAATAGTAATACTTCCCCTCAATTTTTAAACAGATGTTGCTGTTCCTTTTAAAATGGATAAAATATTAATTTTGAAATGTGATGTTTAAAATATTTTATGTGTGAAATATATCGAGCATACATTTAGAATTTTTACAGAGAAGAATAGAATCCTGATCTTTAGTAACACGCATATGGAAGAAAAATTTGGCATCTTTATTTTCTTTAAAGAACTTTAATGAATAAAAAAAGCCTGAAATATTCAAAATGGAAATTCCATTCAATTACATTGACTTTCATAGAATTAAACTACTAAACTTAAGATATATTGCATTTTTTCGGTTTCAAAAATTTTAAGATTGTAAAAAAAATGGCTTCATCACTTTATAAAATAGGTGAAAAATTAATGTATTTATATTTAATCTATTTGTATAGACTAAAAAAGAAATCGTGTTTTATAACATTCTAGTATGTCACAAGATACTTACATTTTAAAAAGAAGTAGGTCCTTGTTTGCTGTAGAATGTAGTAGGATTTGACCCATGAATTCTTTTTTGAAGCCGAATCGTTTTTGAAGTTGAAAAATCTGTATTTCACAAAATGGTAACATCCTACTTACGCATGGAAAAAAAGCCTTTATGTAAGCACCTGCAAACAAACAGGAACCAAACCATTCCGGATAGGAAACTGTTTCGGTCGCTTGCTAGTTTGACCTTTCTATTGCTGATAATTAAGAAGGAAGTAAATTTAAATTTTCGTAAAATGATATCGCACAGATTCCAAACAAAGCTTTTCTTTTATAAATTGGTATCAAAAATTGTGAAGTATCTGTTTTTTTTTGTTTAATGTTGTTAATGAGAAGAAAGCAGAATGAATATAAATTTGTTTGTGAATTGGACTGTTTCCCTTTTTTCTTATTTTAACAATTTGCTTTGAATGCAGTTCCACTTTTTGTAAATTTTGTTCCAATTATTTTTGAATATATGTATGTCAGGAAGGTCGGCTAACTTTCTTAAGTGAGATACTGTTTTTTTGCCACAAATGAAAACTGAATTACTCCAAGGCTGCCATTTAATGTACTCAGATCTATCTGGTACACATTAAATCCATTGTGATAAAGAAATTGACGTTTTTTAAAGGTGGTGAAATTTTAAGGCCCCATTTTTGTCTTCGTAACATGGTTCGAAATACTGAGTGTCGTATTAAAATGCAATAATCTAATCTGTTCCTCCCCCCTGCAGTCGAGTTCATTTAAAGCATTACATGCCTCAAGTATTTCTTTCTGAAGGTTATTAGTTATATCTCAAATTATTGTAATCTACAGGTAGGGTGTAATCGAGCCCTCGATACGCATGTGATTTTCAATGAATACTTTTATAATTCAGGAATCGTAAATGTATTTAAAGATATTTTTTTAATAAAAAATACGCATCTTAGTCTACAAAATTCCTTATTATACATAATTATTAATTATTATTATAATATTTGTCAATAATTGATTACATGTTGTTTTATTTTGATAAACCACTTCTCTTATCAATATCAGCTAATATTTTTAGATTTGGTAATAAAATACTACATAAATATGCAGGTATAGAAAAGCAAAATTCGGTGAATTCTAAATTTTAGAAATATTTGACAGATAGTTTAGGAATTATTGCTCATCTCTTATCAGAGCCAGAATTATGTATATTTTGTGTGGATCAGTTTTAAAAGTAATCATAGTAAACCTGATATCCTTTTCAATGGACAATATACTACGGGAGAAGTGATGTCTAGAATATTGACTATACCGGTGTCTTTGTTCTTTTATATTCAATGTTTTCGAAATAATTCAACATTTCTAGTATAAATTAAAGCATTTTTTGTTTGATTAGGATTGCCCCGGTTTAAAAAGTTGTTTTTTTTATATTCAAATCTCGGGTGGATATTTTCTCATCAAATCTTACACCAGTATATCACGCAAAAAAAGAATCGGTGTATAGTGATGGTTCTTTTAGAGTTTTGCAATTGTTATTATTCAAGTGTAATCATTATTAGTTTTTAATTTCGGTTGTTGAATCGAGATAAAAAGTTCGAAACACAATTCACCAAAGTTATATTTCAAAATACAATAGTCAAAAACACTATATATAAAGATTTCAATTTTAAATACATTAAAAGCAATTTGTACTGATGAATTTAATGGAAATAAGGATGAATTGTTTTTGAAAGACTATTGTTTGAGGTATGGATATACCGAATTTTATTCAAGTAATAAAAAATTACAATCTCAGAATTTTTATAAATTTAGTGAAATCTTTTGAAAGAAATGCGCAGAAGTCGTTTAAATACATCTATCATGTTTTAACATTTATAAAAAGCAATCCATATGTGAGTAAAGTTCCAAAAACTGAAAGAATGAGGCCACTTTTCATTTCCAGTATGCCACCAGCCGTCAGAGAAGGAAACGCCATTTCTTTCATTGCTTTCAGTAGAACTAAGGTTTTCCAATTCTTTTCGAAGTCCCTGCTTAAGATATTGTGCATTTTTTGTAAGTTTGCTCTGATGCTTTGAGTTTGTGACAAAATTGTCGATGCACATAAATTGACACCGATCAAAGTAGTTGGAATTAATGTCATACCCGGAAAAGATTGCCACTTGATGCTGTCTGGAGCATGTATAGAATCGAACAGAACAAAACTAGCTAGAGAAATGTACATACATAAAATCTGCGAGCAAAGAAGCAAGAAAGCAACTGGAGAAAAGACGTTTTCGATTGTGAGCAATAAGTCATAAAGCAGATTGTAATCCTCCGCCAGTTTTGATAACATATCATAAGAAGGAGATCTTGCCTTGTGATTCTTGATGTTTTCATTGAAATATGAAAGCAGTTCAGTAAATCGATAATAGATCGTACAACACAAGACTGCAATTATTGATGGAAACGAATACAAGCAGGAAAATGTCAAAGAAGTTACGATAATTCTGATAAAAACGGCTGTTTTACTGTCGATATCAAATTTAATATAAAGAGAATAAGCGGCGGTTTGATCGTAGACAGAGTTCGGTAAATTCATTGTACAGAGTACGGCTGATAAAAGTGTTATGAAGAAGATCAAGACCAAACTGGCATTGATTGCTATGTTAAGATTTTTCCGATTTCTTTGGAGTCTAAAGGTTATTTTTTGATATTTAATGAGTAAATTTATAAATTTTCGTTTCCTTCTGTTCATAACCTGCTAGAGAATGAAGGAAAGCACACTTGCTATTATAAACGATATAATTATGACAGTATGAAAACGAGATCTAATAATCGCAAATATAGCTGACGTTATTATGAATACTTGGATCAAATGTATTAAAATGGCAGGTGATTTTGACGCCAAATTTTTTAAAGACCATTTCCCAGATTGTTTTACTTTATAATCCATGACGTTTATATCTGAAAATCTTAGAACATGCAAAAGCAATCCATAACCATTGAAATATGGAACATTTCGTTGCATGGCGTTAAATTCCATTTTGTTTCTAATTCTCTAGCGTATTTGCAAGAACAACGAACTTTCTCACATATGCGCGAAAAGCTGAGCTTTTTCAGAATATGGCAGTTTTTATTATTCATCTGAATATTTCTTTAAATGCGTTTTAAAAGAACTCATCAAAAATGATCGAAGTTATAGTCTAAAAAATAATTGTTTGATTGAAAGTGTTCTTGTTCAATTTATGCTCATTTGCATAACAATAGTTATGGGAAGTTCCTGATGTTGTTTTGAACAGAAAGTATTTTCAATGGATAATAGATTATGTAGATCAATAATGATTATTGTAGCAGTGTTCAAATTTTAATTGCATGTTAACTTAAATACACGATTTCACTTTCTTTCAGATAAAAATAAAATAAAATTTGAGAATGTGATCACAAGTAACATCGATTTATAATAAAATGAATTCTCTGTTGAACTGTTTGTATTCTAACAATTTTTCAGGTTTTCTACACAATTACAGACATCCATCCTTGTAGCTCATTATCTAATAACAAGAAAATAATTTTTGTCTCCATATTATATTAAAAGCCCCCCCCCCAAAAAAAAAATACGAAACTTAAAATTTTTTTAAAAAAATTATTAGTTATCCACCTACTTTTCCTGCGATTTCTCCAGGTTTGGAAGCCAGTCGAATTTCTGCTGCATCCCACGATGTTCATGTCGGAATCATTGGCAATGAACTCGCGGATAATGCTGCAAAGACTGCGTCTTTACCTCTTCAGAGAGATATCCCATTCAGTGATGCGAAAAAGGCAATTCAACGTCATTTTTACTCACTCTGGCAGGAGTCATGGAATTTTCAAATAAATAACAAACTTCGCAATATAAAACCTATTATTTCATCCTCGCCTTGTTTACCAGTGCGAGAGCTAGATGTTAAATTATCTAGACTCCGCATTGGCCACACACGTCTTACTCATAAACATCTTTTATTCGGCGATCGAGCCCCATTCTGCACGAGATGCAAAACGCTTTTAACGGTTCTTCACCTTTTAGTTGAGTGTCCTCATTTTAATCATCATCGTTTAAGATTTTTTAAAACTTCAACAGTGGACTTGCAAACGCTTGTGGGCGAATATCCCCACAAAAATCTTTTTAAATTTTTAAAAGAAATTGGTTTTTATCATATTTAACATTTTATTATGTTGCATTTTTTTATATCTTGTTCACTATGTTATGAGACATTGCCACGTAATTTTATTTATCAGTTTCTACTTTTACATAAAAACCCGGTCTTTATATTTTAACCGTATGTCTGGCGCAGTATGGCCAAGTTTGGCTTTTGCGCCACTAAACTACACAATCCAATCCAATCCAATCCCACGATGTTCATGAGCTCGTGTGTTTATTAGCTTTTACGGATTCGAATTACATCATCCTTTCATAAGTTAGCATATAATAATAGTTTGCTTTGCTTTAAGTATATATTTAAACTTGTTTGTAAAGATGTTCGTTTCATCTAAACAGTGATTTAAGAAAAAGTGGGGGGGGGGGCGGAGGGAGGAAGCCAGAAGATTTAAAACGAACAAACAACAACAAAGACGCAAGAAAGTGTAAACCGCTTCAAAAGGTTTTATAAGGTGTTGAATAAAGCAACCTAACACACGCACATCGTTTCAACATTTTCACGATATTGTTCGGTATTCAGAAAGCAGAGAAGCATCGGTGTAATAATGAATGCTTTAATGATGAAGCGTTTACTAATGGAACAAGACCCATGTGGGAATGGCGAAATAGACAAATTATAAACAGGGTAACTCAAAAGAGTTGAACGAGCACACATTTTTATAAATATTAGGCACATTAAGTGCAAAATTTCATTAAAGAAGGCAGATAATTATATGAAAACACTGAAACTTCTATAGAGATGATAATAAAAAGTTATTGGATTTTGTAAGGAAAATTTGAATACTATTATTCTCGCTTTTAAAAGTTATTACCGAACCTTTCTTGGATGTTTTCCCAATTATCTTACAACAGAATCGACAGATAATTACGACGGTTTAAGGATTTTGAAATCGTTATTGTTTTTGTTTTAAGTTGCAACTATTGGAATGAGGTAAAGTGTTTGAATCACAATGCATCAAACTCATATTTAAAAAGGCTCTAGACTTTAAGTATAAAGATTTAAAAACTCGAGATATTTCTAAAACAAATTCTTAGAACGTTAAATTGCGCTGAAAAATTTGATGGAAATAAGGATAGGTTGTATTTGATGGCAAGGTGGGCTGCACCAAATCCTATTCAAGTGAAAAAAAATCTTTAGCATTTTTGTATTTTTAGTCACACATTTTGAAGGTAATGTACAGAAGTAATTCCAATGCGGCAATCCTGGTTTACTATTTATAAAAAATAATTCATAAATGAGTAAAGTTCCGATCACTGAAAGAGTAAGCCCGTTTTTCATTTCCAGTATGCCACCAGTCGTTAGAGGAGGAAAGGCCGTTTCTTTCATTGCTTTTAGTAGAATTAAGGCTTTGCAATACTTTCCGACGTCCTTGATTAAGATATTGTGTATCTTTTGCAAGTTTGATCTGATGTGTTGCGTTTTTGAGAAAACTTCCGATGCACATAAATTGAAGCCTATCAAAGTCTCTGGAATTATTGTTATGCCGGGAAGGATTGCCACTTGATGCTGTTCTGAGCATGTATAGAATCGAAAAGAACAAAACTAACTAAAGAAATGTACATACATAAAATCTGTGAGCAAAGAAGTAAGAAAGTAAGTGAAGAAAACTATAATCAACGCAACTATAAACAAACTATATAAATATAACTATACTATTATCAATCGCAAATGGATAATCGACTATAATCAAATGCAAAATAAAATATGAAAATTAATAAATAAGCGAACTTTGGTTCTTTTTAATTATCCTAATTTCCTGCATATAATGATTTCCTTCCACGGATTATCTGTTAAAAACACACGAAAATTATCATTGCAATCGTCACGAAAAATCTGCCGCAGCGGAAAATCCGCCTATAATCCACGAATAATGCGGCCTGATTATTATCTACTGAAATTCTTTTTGTCATAGAAGAGCATCTACGGATTATACGCCGCCGCGGATAATATGCAGGAAATTATGGTATATCTTCCAAAAACATTATCTTATGAATACGATTTTTTCAACAAAAAAAATTGCCTTTTTAGTAATACTTATTTCATTTGCAATTTTTCTCTAATTTTAATGAATTTTGTAAATTTAATTTGATACACAATAATAATAGCTTTACTACTGTGTTGGAGGTCAAACTAGGTCTATTGGTGCACGAAGCCTTCCGATCGTATGCTTTGACTCATAATAAAATAAAAATATAAAATTTCCTTCTTTGGTTATCAGTTCGATGTAGGATTCTCACTCTCTCATTCATGTCGTAGTATATGCACTTTTGTAAATGGCACGTTAAGATATTTATAGTCTGAACAATCAGTCCACTCATTCTTTTAATTTCTTTTTATTCAGTCATATGAAATAACAAATTGAAATTTTGAATAAATGCATCCCATGTTAATAGTTCAAGAGCCAGAAAAGATCGTACTTCGAAGAAATAAACTGGTTACCAAAGGCGGCTAGTAAATAATAAACGGAAAAACTATTTTGAGCCTTAAAGATGATAAAACTGAGAAAAGGGCATTCTTATCAGTGATGACTTTGACACTGCCAGAACGCGCTTTGCTTCTGAAGTTGCTTTATGAAAACAAAAGAAATGCTGCACCTGCACTTCGAGAGTTTCGTCGACTTAAGAACTGAGGCAAAGGACTATTACTTACACAAGTTGCCAGGAGAATAATCGCTCGATTCGAGAAAACTGGAGATCTTAGAGTTGAGCCATGTCCAGGACGCAAATCGACTCGCTTTCTTAGATGCCGTTTTAGATGCTGCCACCGCTATTGTTGAACAATCAATAGATAAATAACCTTGTAGGGCTGTAGTAGTGCATGCGTAGTGTCAATACGCTTGGGTGTTACCTACATTACAGTGCTGAGAAAAAATGGTGCATTTTTACCCATACAAAATTCGTTACCATCAGCAGTTGCTACTTATTAACAGAGAGAAGCGACTGACCTTTGCATTGATATTTCTGGCTAAGGTTTAAGTGGATGCATCGATTCCATGGCAGATTATATGGAGCGATGAAGCACATTTCCATTTAAGTGAAACAGTCAAGGGACTGCCGCATTTGGAACACGGAAAAACTTTGTACTTTCCAAAAGATTCTACTTCACTCACCGAAAATTACAGTTTGGTGTGGATTCGTAGCCACATTTGTTTTTGGACCTTTCTTTTTTGAAGGAAGCTATGCAGAATGGCCTTGTGACGGCCATGAGGTACCAAAACATGCTCGAAAATTTTGTTGCACCCCAAATTCAATTACATTTAGGCAAGATGGAGCCCCTCCACACATTGGACTATTAAGTGCAACAGTTTCTACGTCATTTTACTAATGATAGAGCAATATGTCATGAGTTTCCGACAATCTGGCCATCTCGTTCTCACTGTGATTTTTGACTGGGGGGGGACATCTTGTTTGTCGAGAATGTCTGGTAACCTTGGTAGATTTGAAAGACACTATCACTCTGCATGTGAGAAGCATCTCAATCGGCCAATTACGAACCACAGTTGAACAAACTGACACAGAATGCAGATTTTACATCTTGAAGAAAGGAACCATATTGAACAGTTTTCCTTGCATTGATAAGGTTCTTGTGATTGAATGTTTGATACTTTCGAATAAAATGTGTTACAAATGCGTATTTTGTGTCCTTTCAGCATATTTTCTGTTGTACAGCGTCATCTATCATTGTTTTTGAAACTAATTTTTTTCACCTAATCCGTTTCCACATGTCTTGAATAGTATGCTCAACAATTCGGGAGCCTTTGCACTGAGTAGTTCGCTGTATAGAGAGTTCAGAGTAGGGGCATTTTAATTTTGATCACCCTGTATATACACATTAATCCAAACCTTCATTTTGTAGCGGTCGTTGTTTTTTTATTTAATAAAAAATGAAATCTTATTCTCTTTATTACAGTTTTTTGAAAAATTTACTATGCAACCATTTTTATTTCTTTTTAAGTTTGTATGCCATCATTAGTTGTCTTTACAATGGAGGGCTTAAGGGACTTTAAAAAAAATTGCACAATCAACTGGTTAAATATTCTGATTCTAAAATAAACATCTTGTATGCATTTTAAATTGTGACTGTCAATCAAGGAACATTTTTCAAAAAGTGTTATATAATGGACAAAATAGACTTCTGACTCTGTCTTTTAAATACAAGTTTAATTTATATGTATATTAGAGCTTTAAATATTCTGCTGTTCACTATAACATAAGTTGCGACAACGTTGTTTCATAAAAACAAAGTAACAAGGAAATTGTATGGTTATATTTATGTTTGAAAGAGATTATGAAACATATCACGAAACAATTTAAATGCTTTTATTAAAGTATCCGTAAATCAAATATTCATTTAAAGGTACTTTAAATACTAATACATAAACATATATATGTTTATTTTGCTGAATTTGAAATTATTCTGTTTGAAATTGCTTAACAAAAGAGTCATTAAAATGTTTCGTATATACATATTCTTTAAACAGATAATGCATAATTTACTATATAATTTCAAGTTTTTTTCAAAAAAAAAAAAAACGATTTCAAAGCAATTATTATGTAAATACGTATACAATCAAAGAGCCTATATTTCTGTCATATATCAGCTTTGAAGAGATATTTCCATACAATCACTATCAATATTTGTAAAGTTAATATTCTTGCTTTAAATCTTGAAAACTACTTCAAATTTCGAATATGGCACTTCCGTAATACACATAAAAAATTTCATAAAAATAGGTCGAGCCGTTTCGGAGGAGTACGAACACAAACACCGTGACATGAGATTTTTAAATATTAGATATATATAATCAAAGAGCTTATATTTCAGTCCTGTATCAACTTTGAAGAAGCATTTCTATATACCAGTAACGATATCTGTGAAGTTGATTTTACTGTTTTAAATCTTGAAAACTACTTCAAATATCCATTATGGCACTTCAGGAGAAATTGATAATATGCACATTGAAGTTATTTGGAATAAGCATTGTTGCGAAAAATGTTCGAATAAGCTTTTCTGAGCGTATATTTGCATTCATTTGTGTGATATACAAGTCCTTCTGTTGTTCAATTATATGTATAACGTTCACATCATCATTGCGTTCAGCATTTATTCTTGACAAACTTTTCTTAGTGCATGCAATTCAGACTGCATTCATGTTGGTATTGTGGTTATTTATGTTTTATAGGATAAAAACATTAAAGCAAAGTTTATTTCAGAGTACGTTTTTTGCTTCAAGACACATGAAAAAATGTCAACATCTCATGAAAATGGTGTTTTTATTAACCCTGCTTATGACTGTCTATATTATTTTGAATACCACAAGAGTACTGAAGACAAAAGAACAATATCATTTTTTTCTAAACGTATTCACTTTCGGTGTTAAGCAGCAAAAGGATATTCATATGGAATCTCTATTTACTATAATTTTACTGAACTCTTATATAGCAATATGCTTCGCTTTCTTCCATGCTTTTCCACTTTTAACAGCAATTATTTGCTACGTTCTGCTGATTAAAATGCGCAGTATGTTAAATTCTTTCTTAGAGATTCTGAAGGATGCAATAAGAAAAGATAGGCTGACAAGTATTCAAACCACTTTGCAGATGGATTTGAGAAAAATTGCCGGAATCGTGAAGAATACAAATAATGTCTTATCTCCAATTATTTTTTTCCTTATGGCATTCTGGATGTCAGGTCTGTTTTTCAACTTGACGAAATTAATGTATAGACGTTCCGACTTCTCAATAGCAAATGGTGAATCACAAAATTCTATTCTTAATGTGATTATTAATGGCATTCTGTTCATTATTTTAGTTGCATTGTCTGCGGAGATTCCCATCATTTTTTCGAAAATGAGAAGTGCTGTAGTCGAAGCAAGGAGTAGGGAAACTCATCACGAAAAAGAAAGCTCGGATATAATCAAGATAATCCAAATCTTTGATGATTTCAATGATGATGTAACAGTGAAGCCATTTGGCGTTTGGAAGTTAGACAGAAGTTTCATTTTTGTTAGTTTTGGAGTTGTAATAACTTACGAGCTACTCTTAGTTCAAATATTGGAAAGATAATTTTTAGTCTCTGCTTCATTCAGGTTTTTTTTTTTTTTTTTTTTTTTTTTTTTTTTTTGCATTACAGTTAAAATGGAACGGTTCTAGACATGAGGATAATATAATAGAAACTTTTCTACATAAAATACAATGGAAAAAAATCACAAGAAAATTATGTTCTCAATTTATACGGTATTTGTAATTATATGCTTAAGTTTTCACTTTTTTTAGAAGTTATTATTTTTATAGTTTAAACAGTATATTTATAATTAAGTTGTATAATTTTTATAAAATTGTGCCTTTAAAAAACAAAATTAATATTCTTAACCCTATTTTGTGATTTGTTAGTCGATTATTTTATGATGATAGATTCTAATTCTTGTCATTTGATAATTTTTTCTATATTTTTGCAAGAAATTGATGTAAAATAATTATTTTTTTATTATTTCAGGCAAAGATGTAATAACACTGCTAAGAGTATTTAGTAATTCTTAAATATTATTACATATAAGTAATTAACTTAATAAATATTTTTAAATGAAATAATTATAAATATTAATATTTTATATTTATACTAGCTGGTACCCGGCACGTTGCTGAGGAGAGAAACATAATTTTGGAAATATCGTTCGAAATTTGAAATAGCTATCTCGTTTAATTAGGAAAGATAGAAAGAATAATATTTATTTACTTGTTGACAATGAACATATTCATTGAATTTTAATGATATATAAAGGAGAAGTATAAATAATATTTATTCTCTTTATTTTTTTTTTACTTAATAATTCAAGTGCTTTAGGGTACACAATGTTTTTTGTTTTTCCTTCATCAGAAAAAAAAAAAACAAATATATTTCGTAGTTGTCCGACTCATGAGCATCCAGCATACAACTGGCCGCGTGAAAAACATGGATATTCTAGGTTTAATCCATACACTTCAAGTGATTGACCTGGCATCTTGTTGATGGTCAACGAGAATGTAAGTCGAATGAAATCAATCGCTTGAAATTAAAAGGTATGTCGGTGGGAATAATGGGAATAAGCACATCTTCTCCAATCGACTTTCTGTTAAGAACAGTTGCCTCACTTCTTGCCGCATTATTGGTCTTTTGATTCTGATGCGCGTGATCAAGTAGCATATAAACGTTGTATTTCGATTCTTGCCGCATGTTGATCTTGAGATTCTGAAGCACAATTTGCAATTCTTAAACTATCTGCTTTATTGCTCGTTTGCCGTTCCTCGTTTGCTTGAGAAGTTCGAATCGGCTTATTTCTACGTTCTGGGTTGATAGATCTACAAAGTGACGAACTTTTGGGGATTTGTATTTTGTCAAAACAATCAACACGATATGCGCTTGTATAATCGAAATATAGTTTGTCGATTCACTGAATAAATAGAAAAATTAATGTTTGCAATGGGAAATATCATATATATATATATAACTTAACTTGATCGCCATTGATAATAATAATTCTGTTTTGGTTTTGGGAGATAGACTGAATAATATGTGCGGTTTGCCGCAGACAAAATTTTGTGGTTGCTGAATGACAACATCTTGTGTAGATTATTATTCATGAATGAGAAGAAAAAAATTAGCGCTTTCACTAAATATTTTCGATTTTATTTCACTCATATTGATTGTCATCCATGATAATAGTTTTATGTTGTTTGATATATGTGTGATTTACTCGAATGACATGTGCCGTTTGCCGTTTACTGTTTGTCTTTTGTCAACTGTCAATTTAAAATATAACCTTCACGCAGGAGCGAGCAATAATTTGGCCAAGTTTCATCGCAATCGGTTGAACGTAGGTAGCGCAAAATGTACGAACAAACAAAAACTCATTTTTACTTATTAGATTACGGCAGTAAATGCAAAATAATATAAATTTGAGGGTATGACAGTAAAGATGATTTTGAAGCGAATGAAGAAGACGCGACTTTATTTTCATTATACAGAATTCTCAAAAAATAATTGCTCAAATTGTAAAGGATGATAGAAGGAATCAAAATTATCACCTTTAGCTACATGGAATATGAAATCGATAAGTTGTATTTAAATAATAGATTAAGGGGCCAAATAATTTATTTAATTATAATGCAAAATTGTATGTCTCTTCGTTGATATGTTTTCTGTTAATATGAAGCTACGTACAATATAAATGCAAATGAAGTATATCAAATGAAAATTTTGAATTATTAACACATTATGTTACAAAGTTGCGCAAAATTGGTGCTCTGCTTAATGTTTTATATTGCACGGTATTCTCAAAAATGGTTTTGTCAAAATTATAAAAAGATTTTATTTTGCTGTAAATAAAAATTCCATAAATGAATTAATTATGAAATTGCTTTATAAATGTACAAATAAACATAAAATGATAGTAAAAATACCCTAAATGATTACAATAATTCATTGATTTTACGAAATTTGAAAAAGTGCAAAGTTTAATGACCTTAGGTTGTATTAGCCCGTTTAGAATATTGTCAAACTTCACTTAACAAGGGCCTCTCATAATAAGTGTTTTCTTAATGAGCAAAAGAAAATGTTAAAAAAAGTGACTCGCAAAATGAATGATTAGGAGACATTGTGATATCATATGCAGAACTATTGTCTGTACCTCTTAGATATCGGCCTAGCATTTGCTCATTGATGATTTAAAAAAAATTAGAAGCAGAATTGTAAAATATATAGACAAATGAAGCATCAAAATGAAACAAAAGGACAGACACGTTGGTAAGCCTCATGGTTTTATAGTGCAATATGAGGGAAAAGAATTATAAAAAAAAATGAAATCTACGATCGCAAATTTCAAGTTACTATGTGAGAACATTATTGTTTTTCTTCTTAATTAATTTAAGTCATTAACCAGTTTAAACTAGTTTCAAACAATCACGAGACTTGTGCATCGCCCCCCTCTCTCTCTGTATATATATATATAATGTTAATTTTTTAAACTTTCATTTCCAATTTTTCTAGCTGGCAAACAAAGTTTTGGAAACTCGACCAATTTTGAGATAAAAAAAAACATTGTTTTTCTAAATTTCGAAACCGGTTTCAAACCGGTTTAAACTGATTAGTGACTTAAATTAATTAAGACAATTCGTAAAATTCAGAGAATGAATAATTTGGAAATCAAGTTGTAATTTTAGTTGGCGATAAATCGCTAAATGTGACATACTTTTGTATTATTTTCTAATAACCCTAAAAGCGAAAAATGGATGCCTCAAAAGCGATAAATCGCCAATTTCTTGCCAAAGCCTTTTGAGGCTTCAAAAACCTCAAACCAAAACAACATCATGGTCTCACATGATAATAACATGTGAAAAAGAATACAAGTACTCTCGTTCACAGGAGTACAGGAACTTCATTCTGTGACACAGTAAGAAGTGGCGGAAGAGATTTCACCAGGAGAGGAAGATATAATTGCTTCAACATGCCATCGGTTTTTCAGAGTAGCGTAAATAAAAAAGAGAGTTCTTTAGAATACTTTCCTGTGTAAAAGCATTCATTATTAGAAATAAATTATATTAATATAAATTTGTTTGACTATTTTTTAGGAATGGAACATGCAGTGGAAAATTTTAAAACACAAAATTTATTTTTATATCACTTTAAAATTAAAAAAATTTCAATGATGTCAAATGTTTTAGTATATAACGTTTTTTCTAATTTTATATAATTTTGAAAAAAATATTCAAGCTTATTTCATAGCAATATATTTCATTATTTACAATGCACCTCAACTTGTTTTCATTGTTGCTACTAATATTTCATCATGTTTATACCATTGGATGATCAGTATATGAATATGTTGGTAAATTCTAGTATAATAATGAAATCATTTAACGTTTGCTTTAATTTTTTCGCTTTTGAAATTAATATTTGAATTCAGAATCTGGAAATGCTGGAAATTTTTTGAAATACTCTCATTTTTTAAATATTACTGCTCTTTTTCTGCAGCATAGCAAAATACATAATTATATAGACAGAAAATTAGGGAAACGCATAGAAAAATGAAGTTTTAAACTTCTAAGAAATATGATTTGTATATCTACCAAAAACTGAATTCCAAAAATATTTTGCCGAGGAAATCATCCAGTTTACACACACACACACACACAAAATCAGTTGAAATTTTCAGTAACCGTTAATCTCGGAAAACCAATTATTTGCTAAAGGCGGCTAGTGTAAAATCAATTCAACTATATCATTTAGAGCATTTTTTTTCATCTGAAAATAAATAATAATTTTTACCGGTTTAGAAATTAGGCATTAAATCAAAAATAGAAGGGATATCCTATATAATTTCAGCTGGGTAAAAAATATTCATGTTTTTTACAAAACATAGTTATATTTTGGTATATGCCTTTTATCTGAGTGAAAAAAAATATACTGGAGATTTTCGAAAGCATTGATAAATTGAATAAAGTATTAAAGCTAAAGAAAATGTTATCATATAAAAACGCATTGATAAATGTGGCCTCTTCTTTCATTTTTATTGAAAAGAGTATCTCCTTTTGCCTTATCGTAAAAGGAATGCACTTTTTGCATTGTGAAAAGAACAAAATGACGGAATTGTAAAAAGTGTATCTATGTGTTTCCTTCAGAAGTGAATTGATTTCTTAAAAAATAATTATCTTTTTTTTTGGAATATCTCAGAAAATAAAAAAAAAAAATCGTTTGTTTGATGTCTTATGTGTAATAAAAAAAATTCATTTAAAAGAATTGAATAATAGAGGCACTCTTTTTATTCCAAAACTTTTCTATGCGAAACACTTGTAATCAGAAGAAACTTAAATTTACATTATATTATCCGTCATGTCAAGAATATACTTAAGCTTATTTTTTGCAGTAAAGATTTGTCTTGAGGGTATTTAGGACACAAACAAGAAATTGATGAAGAAAATGATCTGGGATCATTCTTTTTTTATAAAAATATTACAATAATTTCCAACTTTCAGTAATGACATTCTTAGATGAGTCCAATATTTATATGCATTTTTGCAAAAAAGAGCATTTATGTTCGGACAAAGTTTTATAAAATAAAAACTCATTTTTTAAAAATATAATTTGTTTGTAAAATGCAGTGCTTTCAATCAAAATTCCTGATATCACATTAAAATAAGCTGGTAATTATACATACATTCAAAGTAAATTGCATAAATATTCAAATAAATTTTTTAGAGCTCATGTGCTAGACATTGCATGTATTTTCATAATTTCGATGCCAAATATATAGGGCAGATTACATCAAAATTTTGGTAGAATTTCGTTATATCACAGAAGAAATAACGGCTAAACAGTGAGTGATTTTAGTTGCCCACTAAGAGAAACTAAAAGTATTAATAGAGTTAATTTATAACTCCATTAATGGTGTTGGAACGGAGTTTTCAAAAATTTATATTGTTTCAATTTGATTCTTCGAATTGTTGTTTTAAGTTATATAGAAGTGAGAGATGTCCTTAATCTTTGTATATTTATGAATTTTAATTGTACAAAATTAAGCATTATAAATAATAATATAGTTAATGTAGCTATTTGCTATTATATTCTAAATATAATATTATGTAACTTGCTATATTTTATGTAATCAAAAACAAATTCTTAAGGAATGACTAAAACAACGAAATAAAAATCCGTATTCTTTTATTCTTTTATTTTCTTATTCCTTCTTTCCTTTATTCCTTCTTTTCTTTTCTTTATTCATTCTTTTCTTTCTTTATTCCTTCTTTTCTTTCCTTTATTCCTTCTTTTCTTTCTTTATTCCATGTTTTCTTTCATTTCTCTTTTCCTTCTTTTCTTTATTCCTTCTTTCTTTATCCCTTAATTTAATTGAATAATTCCTTTTAATTAACGGAAATTTAAATATTCATTTTTCTTTCAATTTAGTCCCTTAAAGCATGCTTTTTTCAACTCTCACACTTTAAATTACATTAACACAACATCCGAATTAGAAATAATTTCTTTTAGTTCCTGTAGCTCCAGACTAATGGCATTGAACTTTCTGGATAATTTTTTTTAATATGACTAAAAATCTTGCATATACTTGTTGCAATTTTCCTTTCTTCTTTTCAAAAAATTCTCCATTATCTTGATTTTCACTTTTTATTGTAGAATAATAATGATGGATAAATTCTTCTTCGGATAATTTTTCAATAGCACTCAGGCTCTAAGACTATTCACCTAGTTACACAGCTAAGTTAAAATATAAATCACACTCTGATAATTTTCAAGCCATTACAAGGAATCTAAGTAATCTTGAGAAAAAAAGAAAAAACAATAAACGATGCAATATCAGAAAATCAGTTTGAAATGAAGTTCGAAAGTCAGCGATCTAATTCGGAAGAACCCGATTCCTTGGATTATAGGGTTCTTCTCCTACATAATGAAAATACAATTGAGTCATATTACACTATATGTCAGCGAAGAGATTCCTCGACGATTTCTCGGTTTTTATGCAGATAAAAGGACAAAAAATAAATGTTGGATTTCTTTTTCTTTGCCTAACTCGGAAATGATGGTATCCCACTGTCCAGTTATAACACAATATCGATTATTGAGAATCATAGTATTGGTAAATTGAGCAGCATAATCTAGAGAAAAATAACATTTTAAATGTCATCTTTTTAAAACATGCAAATTATATAGGAGTATATTTATAAAGCTGAATATAAGAAAAAAGAGTCAAAGAAGCCGAGAAATAGATTCTAGAAAGAGTTTCAAGATATCTCCGGCTGACATGACTGGGAACTGTGTGTCCTTTATCCGATTTTGTTGAGAAGGAATATAAGCATGAAGATTATAAAGACTGCTAAAAAAAGAAAACCAGAGGAGAAAGAAGCATATTAACGATATGTTATTGTGAAAAACATTCGACAGTTCGTAAAGCTCACATGTATCTTTACTTTAGCTCAATATTTTGTTTGAATCAATTGTGATGAGACATCCTATCACATTTTTGGTGACAGAAAAGAATTCTTTTAGGTTCCATTCTGTGTTTTTTACTCGAAAATCAATTGTTTGGAGTTTGATTTCTATGATTCTCAACAAACGTCATGCTACCATTTTTAATGCGTTTTAGCGTTTGAGATTTAAAAAAAGCAAACTATATGTAAAAAAAGAGCCAAAGAGACCAAGCAAAAGACTCGGAGTCAATTCTAAGACACCGCAAGCTGACATGACTGGAAACTGTTTCTCCTTCATACGGTTTAGATAAGTAATAATGTCAGCATCACGGTTACATAGATTGGTACAAGAATCCAAAGATAAATGGAGAGTTGCTTGTATCTTACGGTTCTGCGCATTTATTCTAGATGCGCACAATATAATCCCAGTGACGGTTGTGGGGATGAACACGATTAGCAATATAATTTCGATTACTTGTGGTGCAATAATATCTTCTGTTTCTGTGAGCACGAATAAAGAGAGGGAACAATACATAACAATCATGTAAAAGGAAAGAAGTAAAAAACATATCAACGACATGGCGTCTTGAAGCTCATTCGACAGCTTGTAGAGCTGACTGTGTATCTTTAATTCGTGCAGTAATTTGTTTGCAATGAAAAGGCTGTTTTGCGTCTCTAAACATATTCGAAAGTTAAAAAGAATTTCGCTGAATTCATAATAAAAAGTACCACACATTATTCCAAGTATGCAAGGAATTCCATAAATATATGCAAATATAAAGTGAGTTCCAAGAAGATTAAGGAAGGTACTAATAAGATAATTATCGGATAGAACGAAGAAACAATAAAAACGTTTCCGTTCTGGATAAGGTTGCATTGTTATTGTGCATACCGTAGCTGATAACACCCATATTAGTGTAATGATTATTACAATGAGATTCAACACTTTTCGATGTCTTATACATATCCTTCCAAGGATGGTATTTAGTTTTTCGTACTTAATCAAAACATTTTGCAAAGAATATTTATTTAATATTATGCTATAATGCATTGCCAAAGAAAGAGAGTCGCCAATAAACAAGCCCAGGAAATTCTCGAAATAAAGTCGATTATTCCTATATTCAACTATAGAAGCAAATATTGAATAAACTGGCATTCCGTGTATCAGAAGAATCAGAAAATGTCGAAAAATTCTGTAGGATATAGACATTTTTCGTGGAGCTCCAATTCCATAAATTCTCATAATGGAAGATAGTATTCCATACTTGAATTTTAAATGTACGTCTTTAAAAGGTTTCATGTCTTCGGTAAAAGAATATCCTTATTTTTTATATTCTAATCCTGTTGATAAATTATCTGGTCACTGCTATTTACTATTTTCCAACAAGAAGGTTCAAATGGCGTTTCTTTTCCTTGAAAATTATTTCTCTTATTTCGAAACCAATTTTGAAGCTTTAATTTTTGTTCAGAATTGTTCGATTCCTGTATGTCCAACATTCATTATGTTTTCACAATGCACAACATTTTTAATTTGGAAGCTGTGTATTAAATACAATACTCATTCCTATTTTCAAATATCATGAAAAAATGTTATGATCGATAATTAATAAAAGGCACTTTATAGAGACATCGCGAATTATGTTTTCTAACTTCCATGCATCTGTGTAACTTGATTCATTGTTCTTTAATGTATTCATAAGCATAAAATATATTTCTATGCGAATGTATGCTTTTGCCATACTTAAATATTCTTTTGTGACAGACTGGTATTATTTCGTTTCGATTGTGATAACTTTATTTTACTTGTATTTAACATTTCTTTGTTCATTATCATTCCTGCAATTCACAAATTGTATGATTTTTTTCTGTCTTAATTTTAACATTTTTTGTTTAAAATTGTACTCCCCTGTACAATGTTCCGAAAGAAATTTTTTTTGAAAAATTCTGTAAATCACTCTATGTTTGTGATTTAATACATAGAACTCATTTAGGCAATCTGGACGCATTTTCAAAATTTTGTTTTGAGGTTTACAAAACTTTTAACTGTTTACTGTTTTTATAAAATGTTTTTAAAAAATTAATGCCAAGTTTCTTTTTTAACTGAAATGGATATAAAAAGAGGTACTTTAGAGAAGTTTAAACAGAACTTTTGAAAAATCAAAGATTAATAAATTTTTCTCGACAATTCTGATATCAAGACCAAAATAAATGGCAACTATTTATTTGCATATTTAAAAAGAAAATATAGTAATTCGTTGAAAATTTGATCTTCCAAATTTTGATTAATTATCACATTTTAGATCCTCCTGAGTTCAAAAAATATAATTTTGCCTTATATGCGTCAGTTATTCTGCTTGTGAATTAAATAACTCAAAAACTTCTTAAAACTGAAGGAGGAAAATTAATTGGTTGATTAGTGTTTCGTGGTTTTTCTTTCTTTCTTTCTTTTTTTTTTTTTGATGCAAGAACCAAACTTGACTACATTATGCACTAACACCATGTTTGTGAATTTCTATCAAGTTTGTGACGAAAACAGTTGAAAGAAGTCTGCCTGTACTCATATGAATAGAATAATACAAAAATGAACACATGAGATGGATGGAATTTGGCATATAAATTTTTCATCAGAAATATACATAAGTATTCAATTTTAGACCAAATGATGATAGGCTTCCTGCCTGCATTTTTGCATGTAAGCAGGTGAGATAAACGCAACAACTTGAGTGAATTAATTTTATGGATTTTATTTTATTTGTGGATCATTTTAATTTACATAATTTAAGATGCTATTACATATTCTTCAACAACAACATCGCGAATTGTTCATGGAGGAATAATTTTTCTTGAAATTCTTTGCCCGTATTTTCATTTCAACATCCTCCAGCGATTCGTGGTAATTTCTGAATGTGTACCAGTTGACTCCATCCGCGTAACTGTTGTGCTTGCCTCTGAGGTAAAGACCGTTCAAGTTGGCAGTATGACAGGCGTTGTACCACCAAGCACCTTTATGACTTTCGGCACAGTTCCCACCTTTATTATTGCCGTTGTTTTGATCCTTTGTGGAAAACTTCTGATTGTCATGGTTAGGGGTCATGGAATCCCCTAATAAGGAAAAAAATATTTCAACTATATACTTTATGCTGATTCTTTGTATTCTATGTTTTTAGAGGTTCAAAAGAAGAGCAGTTTTTAGAGAATCAGAAGAGCAATTCAGAAAAGCAATTACATATAAAAGTTGCAAAAAAGGCATCGGTTATAATCTAAACCTTCAGACAATTCTGCATTTGCTAGAGTTGCGGTGAAGATAAAGGTTTGAATAATGGCGTACAAACAAATTGAGCTGCAAATTGGCTTACAAATAAGTGGGATAAGACAATCACCGGAATAATAGCGACACCGAAAAAGTGGGATAAGACAATCATAGGAATAATTATATATAAATAAATAAGATAAGATAATCAATGCATATAGTGCACTGATTATCTTGCTGTTGACCAATGCAGTTTTTTTTTTTATATAAATCAGTATCAAAGATGGCGGCCATTTGGCGAATGTTTCGTGGACTTGGCGATAAGTTCTTTGTCTAATCTCGAACTGGAATAAAGATATCATTGTAACATTTAATTTGATTTTAAGATTTATAATCGGAATTTCTAGAATGATCTTCCTGATAAATTTATTTATCCTGCATTTCTTAAAATAAATATGTTTTTGTTCAATATATTTATTAAATTTGTTAGGAAATTTGACAAATTCATTTTATTAGGAAAATAAATTAAATGCACTTTTAAAGAAGAAATTAAGCTCATTTAGTAGAAATCAACTGTTTATCTCAAATACATAGGTTACATGCAAGGAGATATCTTCATCAAGTTTTAATAACTTGAATCCTGCTTTACATGATAGAGCAATAATTTTTATAGCTTTTATGAAATTGATAGATAATTTATTAAATATCATTTTAACAGATGAGGATTTTTAGATCAAGTAATAAAAATCAATCAAATGATTGTTCAATTGTCTTAAACAGGAACTAGAAATACCGATATCGTTAACTTTTGGGTTACAGAGAAAGAGATCATTTCTGGTGGAATAGAATTTGTTTTAATAATTTGATGGAATTTCATAGTGAAGGGTAAATGTAATTTAATTAATCTGAAATATGGTAATAATGCATCTGAATTTCACTAATACACAACAAGCAGAAATGAAATTTTTTGTTTTTATGTAAGAAGGTAGAAAATAAATGAAAAAAAGAATAATTTCAGATAACAATTTATTACGGGATTTTATCCCAAGACCGAAATTTGGCCGATAAAAGTCAATATAATAAATGCAGTTGCTTTGTTGACATCCGTATCATGACGTCACGAAGAAAAATTACGTCATTCCACCGCGCAATAGTTCCAAGTCGCAGATAACATCAGAGATGGCGCTACTGTCTATGTGAATGGCCATGTTAAAAAAGTTGCCGTTACTGTCTATGAGAGTGAGACCTCTGTATCTCTTTCTCTGTGGGTTGAAGTTTATAAACTAAAAGATGTGAAAACAAATTATCTGGTCTTGATAAAACTAATTAAAATTTTTGAAATTTTTCATCGACCGATTTTTAAAAGTTTATTTTATTATTTGGGCAATATTATGATAAATGAAGGACATTTTTTGAGAATGGATAATCTACATGTAGTGGAAGCCGTAATTTTGTTTTTTATCTTTCTTTGGTATACTACTTTTCGGTTTGCCAGACGTAAGTGAAAGGTCGCCAAATAATTTAGACCTGCGCCAAAAAAGAAACGTCGCTATAACTTGCGCCAACTCTCATACAAAGCTAACACTACAACTTTTTTTGGCGCTGTTTTTTGGGGGAGGGGAGGGTGAAGGTAGGGGTGCAGGTCTAAATTATTTCGCGACTTTTCGCTTCCATAAGGCTAACCGAAAAATACCCTTTCTTTTTAATAAAATTATTCGTCACATTTAGGTTTCACAAAGAAGCGCCATTCTATGACTAGATCAAACTGAGTTTCCATTTATTAGCTGAGGAAAATACGAGAACATTAGTTCTCAGAACAGTCTGCCCTTCCAAATAATAGTCTGAATTTAGCAATTAAATATTGAGAAAACAAAGAACTGAGTAATACTGTGACATGAAATAATGAATAATTTTTTTCAAAACAGGACCTTTTTTTGGTTGAATGAAATTGCTCGAAGAAATGAACAACACGAAATTATTAAAAATTATGTTCATCAGCAAAATATTTATAAAATTTTTCATAACTATCTTTTAAATTATTCTCTTTGTCATGAATTAAAAAAATATGCATGCATTTATATGCATTACATTTACGTTCTGAGTTATTCGATATTATGTCGGATTTTTACTTCATGCTTATTTTCAGATTTTTGATATGGAGTCATTATCATCTCTCTTTATGCTATTTCTGTTACACTCTTAGTTTGAGATTTCCCCACAGATAATATCTATTCGAGTATTTTTTAAACTGATATACAAATTTATGTAACATTGCAAAATCGATTTATATCTAGTATTTTTATATTTTTACTTAAAAAATTAAAATTATGTATAAAAATTTTGGGGTTTATAACTAAAATCAAATCACTGCACACACACACACACACACACACACACACACACACACACACACACACACACACACACACACACACAAAATCGTTTTACTAACCCTGAATCAGTAGCACTCCTGGACTACATATCAATTATTTCATTGGATAAGACGAAGAATATATTAAGACCATGAATATGATATTGTGCATTTGATATTCAGTTGAAATTAAAAGAAAATCACTACTCCTGAAAGCGGCTAGTTGAAAAATAAGTTCAAGTACCTGCATCCCCACTGTAGTCTTTAATGTGAAGTGTGTATTTATGATCCTCATCGTCGATCCAAAACTTGTCATAGAGGGCGTGCCTCCTTTCTCCATCGACAGCTTTCAAATCAAATCGAATCGAATAAAGTCTCTGATTGGTCAAAGTGAATATATTGTCGTTGCCTGGAATGTAAGAAAGTTTCAATAAAATATTCAACAAGTACAAGATTTTAAATTTATCCAATGCTAAACAAGTACAGAGCCATCAACTTAGACACAAATAATACCCTAAAGGATGCTTAAATGTTAGGATGCAAGATCAATTAATAAAAAAATTTACAAGAAGAATTAATAATAAGGAGGGAAACAACTAAAATGAAATTTTATTTTTCTCAGAATGGCAACAAATGATGCTAGTTGTTGCCCAAATTCATTGAACTTCAGACAAGTTACAATAGGTGAAATGTTGAGATTCTTTTAAAGTTGGTCTCTCATTCATGTGCAAAGATAATACTATCAGTGGACAACTAATCAGTATGGACTAAGAAATTTATGATAATGATTTGTTGACATATCAGGAAATGAACGCCTTTTTTATGTATTCGACAAAAAGGCAATATTAATCAAGCCCTATTTTTCTTAAAAAATTCAAGCTTTGAAACAGAATTTCCTGAGAGCATTTTGGTATCATCCTTAACACAGCAATGATTTATCTCCCAGAGATTATCCCCCCCCTATAATTGATAAAGTACTGGTAGGAATAAATTTTCTTCAGATGATGAAGAAACCAAGAATAGCGTGGCTAAACGAGCAGGCAAAAATTCTTATCAATAAGCATGAAAAACGAGTTTTTGCCTTCTGATAATGCTTTTACTGATTTAGAGATTAGGTAAGGTAATATGTCTGTGTTTCAGTATATGCCATTTTACTTTGTACCAGCTTTGTTTAATAATCTTTATTGGCATTGTAACAAATTTTGCGAGATCAACCTTCATACAACTATTCCTTTTACTCAGAAAAAAAGTAAGGGGAGGGATATTCTTGTATATCAACTAATAATTTTTGGTAATAAGATTATTGAACGAGAAACATTTGATGTCTTCTTAGTCTAGTAATAAAAAAAGGAAGATAATTTTGACGCACAAGTAAGTTCGCTATTTTGAGACCGCACTCTGTTCCCCATATACTTTAGTGCACATATTCAAAAATACACTGGTATAGGACCAAATTCTAGGAATAGCTATTTTAAAATGTTTCCTACTTCGACAGTTCAATAAAGTTCTACCATCTTTTTAATAGTCCGCCATCTAATGATGGCAACAGGGAAATATTAGTCGGCGTCTGCCAGTGTGTATAAACAAATTATGCTTTCAGCATAATGCCATTGTATCTCGAAATTATAAACCGTATAGAGAAGTATGACCATTGGCGCTCTCTTCGCTGATGTATTCATATCTGGAACAGCCAATTTTGTGAGTTTCTGTATCTCAAGGATCACTGGGTTAAGAGTTATGACAGACGACAGAAGCCTGGAATGCTGTTCTCAGTGAAACCGAATACTGGATAAAAGCCAAATGTTGAAAAGGAGTTGCCGATAGTTGCCAAATGACGTAAAAGCCGCAAATGATTTCCGTTTACATAATTCCGTATCCAACAAAACTATTCAAAAGAAGGCTGCTTGTTGCCTCCATTCATGACAGACTTTCCATCCTACGGCCGCTAGAGTGGCAGCGAAATTCTATGAAGAGATGGTGCCGAAATCTCCCAATATGGACACAACAGCATTGGGGCACAAGTAATCTGATCTGATGAGTCATTTACATTATTTAAGTAAAATGAACGTGTGCTTGTCTGACGAACACAATCAGAAGCATTATATATTGTGTCTCTGGTTCCTAATGTGAAACAGTGAAGAATGTTCTATGAAAATACGGTGTGATATGATTTAACTTGGAAGCTATTCTTAATTTTGAGGGGGAGGGGCGATCCCATCCCATTACAACATTCGCGCAAATTAATTCCACTCTATGCGCTATACTCTGTTTCCTGGAGAACATCATTTATTCCAAGATGACAACACCTTGTCCGCAAGGCTCGCTGTGTTTGAACATGTTTATATGAGTATAATTCTAAAGTGAAGCGTTCTGACGTGATCTTCAGTTCCTGATTTTAGCATTTTTATACCTTTAAAAAGTTTTGTTAGAGAACAAGGTTCATGCTCGGTTTCTCTTCCACGCACATTACTTGAATTCAAAATTATTCTGCATAGGGAATGGCTGAGAATTCCTTTGAATGTTATGGACGATATTTTTTTTATCAATCATAATATGACCCAAGTTGCAATTTTAAATGTAGTGAAATAAATATTAACACATTTTTAAAATGAATTTCATATTCGAAGCAATTTTTTTAACATGAAGGGTTAGAAGAAAAAATAAATAAATAAGAAGATCTTGAATTGATGAAGCAAGGAAAAATGATTTTTTTAAAGAAAAGAAAAGAAAGGGGAAAAAAAAAACCGTGCTTTTATAAAAATTCTTAAAACTAGGAAATAATTTTTTTTTAATAAAATATATGGAGATCATAAATCTAAAAACCGCAACGGATTAATAAAAATGTTCTGTGTTGGAATTTTAGTCACATCTTAATATATTTTAATTCGGAATTCATATTTAGGACTATTATATTTCATGTTTAGTAAATTTCTTTGTAGAAATATTTTATTTGTTGTTTTGAAAAATTCCTTTTAGATATAAGCTTTCTTATGTTAAGTGATATTCTTTATTGGTAGGCAAATTTCCTTATCATTTTCCCCAAAGTCTCGAAGTTTTCATTTCCTTTGAAAACGTGTTTTTTAAGTATTCTGTTATTATTATTTTTTAGGTATTTTATTGTTAGGGGCTAGGTATTTTATTATTTAGGTATTTTTATTATTAGGGGTTTATATAATGATTCATTTTTAAGATTAATACTGAAACTATTAACAATTTTCTTTATTAATTCATTTTCACAATGCTGCTTTTGTGCATCATCGAAATTTAAGTATCATTAATCAATTAATTAATAATAATGAAATTATTAAAATAACTTATTGCATCTGGGAAATATAATTGCGAAAAATGTCAAAATTTTTGACTAAAATTATGTTTGATGTAAATACTGCATTAAATTATATTATTATTGATATTTAAATGTAAGTAATTAAATTTCTCAATCTAGAAAAATGCTATTAAATATACTTTGAAAATTTTAACAATGAATATAACTGTCCAATTAAGGCCACAAACTCGAAAAGCAGAATATTTACCATAATCTAATATGCTTCATGTTCTCAATAATTGTACGTCATTAATATAATTGTAAGTAATTTTTTTACAGTTTTAAAAATGGAATTCAATGATTCTACCCAACCAAAAGTCTTTTTCTAGAGAACCAAATCCTTTTTTGTAATTCATCCAATCTTTGTAGAAATAGTCGCTGGGTCTGCCATAATTTCCTCTCCTCTGAATAACCTGTACAAATTTTTAAAAATAATATAGAAATTGTAGATGTTAAATCTGTAAAGATTTTTAAACAACCTATGTTAAACTAGTTGTTTAAACCTATGTAAATATATGTTAAACCGACGTTAAACCCGTAGAGATTTTTAAAACTAATACAACAGACAATAAATCTGTTTCTATAAATTCAAATTAGAAACGTCATAATAAATGTGTTCTTTAATCGTATGAATGAAGTTTGAACAATGGCATTATCGTCAAAATTGGAGGTATATGTCCAATTTTGGAAGAATTTCATCAGCGAATTAATGCAGGGATGATTGTGATCCCGAGTTCCGGATTTCTTACATCCGTAAATCCGGAATTTCCTGATTTATTAAATGTAACTTCACTGTCTTACTTGATTTTTGTATCACAACAAAAGTGTTTTCCATATATTATTCGGATGGAGATGCTATTTTTGATTGCAAAAAAAAAAGCAGTGAAAAATTAATTATTCTGATTAATGAAAATGCATGGCGAATTTTCGCAGGAGCAATCTTTCTAGAGACACTACTAAATGGTAATCAAGAAATTTTTTCAGGAAATATTTTGCCAAATTTTCTTTATATATTTCGAATATTCTTTGGAATTATAGATAAACAAACGAACTTCAACTTCTTATCTAATACCTAGAGATGAAGTAAAGAGATGCTGTCTACATCAAAATTTTTAGTATGATCACATTGAAATTTGAATATAAAATCATTAATTAATAGATATTAATCCTTCCTCTCTTCCGAAAAGATAGCAAGTTGAAATTTGCAATTACTTTTCTAAATATTAAATTTTTTTAAAAGGATAAGAATTGATGTTTTTTTATTCCGTTGATGAAATTCTTTTCGAATATATGCATATATATGTCATTGTCAATATGGTTTATTTTTAATAATAACCATAGCTAGTATTAATACTATCAGCAATTAGTAATAAAAACTAGTTAATGTGATAAATCCTTTAATCATTTTTACCGATTCTGAAAGATAATAAATAGACAATCAATCATATTAATCATAAAATATACAACTAGAAATATGTATTGTCTTAATACTCTAACGTAATGTGAATATTAAGATAATACATGTAGTAAATATTTGCAATTCCAGAATACAGATATTACAATAATATTAGATTTTTAAATTATTCCTGAGATTTGAAATAAACTCGTTATTATTACTATTAATAAAACAGAAAATTAACATTGCAAAAATGTGCATTGTTTTAAATTATTTGTATCTGTTAAAAATTTCTACCGAATTACTCCGCTTTTACACATCTGATGGAATCAGAGGATCGTTTGTGGGAAATTTCAACTGCGTGGGAACACTTACATTAATTATCATTCAAAGCTATATCTTAGGAAAACAACAAAAGGTGTTGTGAACGAAGGAAAAACATAAAAGATGGGAATAAAACGAAGGAGTAATATTGTATTTGTTTCAAACCATTTTTATTACCAGGAGACTTATTTTTTTATCTGTTACAGATCAAGAATTTTAAGGCATTCTTATACAATTTCAAACATTAAATAAATATGACGAAAATATTTTTTAAAAATACATTTTAATTAGAGTACTCAAAGAATGATAGTTTAAAATTTTATTTCTTTTCCTTTTTTTGTTCTTTATATATAATATTCATTATAAAATTTAGAAACCAAAATACTTTTCTCGAATCCATCAGCAGGGACCGCCACTGTGTAAAAATTAAATTTTATTAAATTAATCTCTTATCTGTCAAGGGTGATATGAAAATGCAGAAATAGTATATTGAAAGAGAGAAGTTTCACGCTTACAGAACATGCGAACTGAACACTTTGAAAAATGAATGAAATATAGATTAAAATATTCCCTCTTTATAAAAAAAAGTCAATTTAACTACAAAATATTTAATAAAATCGTAAGATTTTGACAACTCTATTCTCCAAAGTGGCAATAGTAAATTTGTAATAAAATTTTTATGCTTATATTTATTAATTTAAGTATTCCGAAAGAGTTACTTATTAATATTTTATAATATATAATTAATTATCATAATTATTAAAATATATTTCTAATAACTTGGGAGTAAATGTCGAAATAATATATAATTGATATTATTTCGATAATATTAATTATATATATTATTATAATAATATAAAATTAGTATTATTTATTAATAAAATATATAATTAATTACCATCATTATTCAAATATATTTCTAATAACTTGGGAGCAAATGTCGAAATAACTGAAATCATAAGTAATATACAAATTTCAAGCAATAATATAATATCTTTATATAGTGCAATAAAGTTCAAAATTTCTGCATTAAAATAAATTTCCAATATTCAAACTTTTATTTTAGAAAGACAGTAAAAACATAGAATAGAATGTTAAAAACAATTTTTAGAAATTCTAATTTATTTATGGAAATAGAAGCAAATTTTTTAATAAATTATTTTCTTCTTTTTAATCCTTAGTTTTATTAATCGTTAGAAAATTATAGTACTTGAAATTAATTATTTAATTTTATTACCAGCTGGCGGTTTTTATCTAGTATAAAACTCTAATTTAACTGATCCATAAACTAGTAATTAATTTCTTAAAATATTTAAATATTGCACTGTCATTGAGAATGCACGTGCGTAAAATTTCATAACTTTCGAATATTAAGCACTGCGTGAAATTCGATTATAATATTCCACAGTAACAAATATGAAATTGGTTAAATTAAATAAAAAAAAAAATGTTTGAAAACGAAATGGTTTTTCATACTGTCCATCCTCCACCATCAGTATCCATGTCACAATACACCTCCATTGGCTTGTCATCGGCTATTCTTCCCCTAGGCCAAATAGTATACACTCCGCTTTCGTTACGACCATTGATCAAAACTTCTTCACAATCGATGGGTCTGCATATCTGGTTGCATGAGCCTAGAATACGCAAGACTATTACCAGATGAAAAGGTAATTAAAGATTTAATTCTAAGTAATAGTTACTGCTATATATTTAGTTTAGTTAGATACATATATATGCAATGATATTTAAAACTCTAATTTCAATTTAATTAATTTTCAAATTTTTATCTTAATTTAGCCCATAAGAACTTCATTCTAAAATATTCTCTTATTTCCTGATCCAATTCCACTTTCTCTACTTAATTCATTCAAGAGAAGCTTTGTGAAATTGCTGAATCGGCTAAAAGCCCACTTTCCCACACTCCGAGTGAAGGGACAAAATACCGCTGATGTGACAAATTCTTTTTTAAAAGATCCCTGTGTTTCCCTTGCCTCGTCGGCGCGTGTAGCGAAAATCCCTATCGAAATCTCATTCTATATTAGCACTATGGAGAAGTATTTTCCCTATCAATATCTAATGTTATATAAGACCAGGGATAAAATGTTCAAGAACTTCTTTCGTTCGAACTTTCTGTGTCGTTCTGTGTTTTGTGTGTGCTCGTCGCTCCTGCTTGTACATAATGCGTGCTTCTCCAAGAGGAAATAAAAACGTCACGAAATCGAAAGTCTCTTCACTGTCTTCAAAGCTGCATTCTGCTTCCCATAAAATAATGCTTACATATATATATATATATATATATATATATATATATATATATATATATATATATATATATATATATATATATATATATATATATATATATATTATTTATTTTGGAGTGGGCCTAAAAATTTATGTCGTTGACGGAATAAACGAATAGCATTCAAGATAGCAAGCATCGCTCCTTGAAATTTCCACACCCCATGAGTGATTTATTCTGATGGTTTCATATTCCTATGTGCACAAGATATTGTCCAATAATTCCACGTTGTTTTTCGATATTCTGATTACCGGACATTATTGTAAGGATATCGCAGCGGTGTTGTTGGGCATTTTGTGCTAATAGGGATGGCATTTTTAAAGAACGGCAGGTTCACATATACGATAGACCTACATTGGAAAGGATTTAGAATTCACAACTTAGGTCCGTCCCTGTAGTCTTCCTTAATTTTACAGAAAATATAGTTCCTTTGAATATAAGAATAACAACAGCCAAAAAGCAAAACAGGAATGTTTTAGGTAATCAAAATTGAATTATTCAATTGTTTCAACTCAGTATTGATTATTGCTCTTTTTCCTCCCCCCACCCCGGAGAAAATAATAATAATAAATCCCAGAAAAAGGGTCTCCCTAGAACTTACTCGCATACTCCCTAATAAAAATGCTATCTCAGAGAACACTTTACATTCCACTCGCATACGATAGTGATGAAATTTTGATCTTTGGCGTGAATTTAGCGATGTTACTGTATCTGTCATGTGATCCCTGGCGAGTTTTATGGCGATTAATCCTTGGCATGCAGTTAATAGTATCTGAAATTCCAATTTGTGTTTTAGATACGCTTTTTCTAACTGACTGAAACAAAATTTAGACAAAAGTATGTGGTTTGTAACATTTTATAGTCACAAACCACATACCAGGTTTGATATATTTGAGTCATTGTGTTTGGGAAGTTATTGCTATTACATTTTTCTGAAGGTAAAGATCGATAGGCAGACAAGACTTTGTTGGTTTTGGCATAAAATTTGACAAGTGTCTACATTATAGATTTTAATTCTGTGTACCGAATCTTATCTATCTAGATCTCTTCGATTTGTAGTTATAGTGCTAACATATATTCGCATGGTCGGACAGATAGATTCAAAATTTGATAGAATTGCTCAAAATTTGATAGAAATATTGTATAATGTCAAATTTAGACATTATACTAAATTTGACATTAAAGACATTATTTAAATTTTTAGCTCCAAGCACTTTTGAGTTATCTTTGTTACGGAAAAATAGACGGACAGTTAAAAAAAATGTGTTTTTCTAACTTAGCGTGGTTTAAAATATGGAGATTTGTCAAAATTTTAAGTTCGAATTTTTGTGATTATTACAATGTTTTCACTATATTTCGTGCACAAGAAAGTAAAAAAGCCATTCTCGTAAAACGGATAATTCGACTCATTTATTACAAAACATATTTATTAAAAATAGTTATTAATCCTTAAAATTGTAAATAATAATAAATAATTTCAATCTGTCTAAATTAAATGATATCGATATCTCAACTTAAATGAACTTAGCTTATGAATCTCAGAAGCTGAAATCCGAAAGGTGGGAAACAGCGCCATCTAATGGCATGACGGATAGTTGTATCTGTTTCAGAATTAAATGAAAGCTTGTAAATTCTGCTAAATAAGAACAATTATTTGTTCATTCAACAGATACTTTTAGTTCTTTTTTAATTTGTCTTTTATAATTTATTGTAAAGGATGATAATATTATTTCATTTTTGCCTTATGTGTTGAATAAGTTTCAAATCGCACTCACACTCAGGTAAGTTCTCTTTTGCTTTTTTCATCAAATCCAGTGCTCCATCTAAATAGGATCTGGACTTATCACTGAGATCACAATTGGCGTTTCCATTTCCAAATGACTGCGAAGTAACTAAGCAGATGGAGCTTAGTAAAGTAAAATAGAGGAAATTGTTAGTTCTAAAAAATTCTCAACAATTCTATAGAATTCAGTAGTATTTCATGCATTGAATTTACATAAATGGAAAAATATTTATAGATCTATTTTTTTTCAGGAATCTTGAGTTTTCAACCGAAAAACATTTGACTATAGATTTCTTAAAGTTTTAACCCTTTTTACTACTGATCCGACCCAATGGACGTGCAAATTCTATCTTGGCTTGCCAGTTTCTGTTTCAAATGAGGCTTGGCGGAGGAAAAATGAGTTATCACTAAGTATGTTCTCGTTTTACATTCTGTAGCTCTCTTTTGAAACAGAAATCAGCGACCATCCGGGTAAAAATTAAACAGCCGGTTGGCTGGAACAGTCGTGAAAAGGTTAAAGGTCATGCTCATAATAAATACGAAAGAGAAATTCAGATTAATAAACGATATAGGAAGCAGAGTAAAAAATAAGAAGGTCGCAAAAAATATGAAATTTCGACAAACAGAATAACAATAACACTGAAAATTTGCTATTATTGTTGTATTTTTTTAAGCACAGATATTCCCTTTTAAGTCTTCTTTATTTAAGAAAAAGACTATAAACAATTGTTTTTTAGTAAGTAGACGATGAAAATCTTATATGTTTTTTTATATATTGAAATATTTATATATCAAAATTTCTATAGGTAAGATTTTCTTATTAAGATTCCTCTAGTCAATATATAGAGATTTCACTATATTAAAATTCTCACGAGGAATATAACAAACAGAAAAATATCGTTTAAAAATTGTGGAGCATAATTTGCTATCATTTATTTATATATTAGAATAGCATGAAAGCGAATGCTAAATTTAAATTTAAAAAATTGAAAAAGAAGTTTGTTTCCTAAGAAAGCACTTAGCACACTAAAATGTTGAAAATCATATTTTTTAATTTAAAAATTCTAAGTCAAATCAAAAATAGTGCAACTGTGAAGAATTGATAAAACTACTTTAAGCAAACTGAAATTCACATTTATGATATATATTTTTTTTAATATTTCTGATGAATATTTCAGAATTTTTTTTCTTCGTAGCCTTATTATTGTTTCCTTCTCCTTATTACTTTTGCTATTTTTGATTTGACCTAAGGAAATTTGATGAGAAATATTTTATTTACATATTTATGCACGTAAAAACTTGTATTTCAAAAGTATTATTATTTTTTCTCTATCTTGAATACATTAATATACCACAGCATTAATATATGGAATCCTTCAAACCAATACTTTTTATTTTCAAATGAAGCTTCTCGTAATAAATCAGAACTAAATAAATTTTCACAATTAAATGAAAAATAAATTCTGAAAACATGGAAATATGGTACTGTCATCGGGAACATAAAGTTTAGAAAACTTGAGAAATAAATCAATTCAGAGATATAATTTTACAATATTTTATTCATCTGGATATTATATTGCACTCATAAAAATTTATATTATAAAATTTTAATGAGTATAACATAATAGTAGATAAGAATTGAATATTGTATCACTCATCAAAATTTATACCATACTCATCTAAATAGTTACACAATGGAATATTTAATAACTAAATTTTCTACTAAAGATTCATTTTATCTAAATCATTATATGAATATGACATTTTGTAAGCATAATTGCTAAATTATTGTTTTATTTTTTTTCCTTTTTGTTAGTTAAAAAAAAAACTTTTACATCAATACCATATTCTTTCCTAAATAATTATAAAAATAATTATATATAATTATAAAGATAAATTATATAAGATAAATAATAAGCATAATTATATAATAAGATAAATAAGCATAATTTAAATATAGATTAGATTGATATTTCAAGAGCAAAATCACATATGATAGGCACATGAAAAATATAACTATGTATGTCATTAAAAAAATTAGTGTCACATTTCATGTTCTTTTTTTCTTTCAAAAAATGAAAGACATATTACAAAATGGTATAGAAACATCTCATTGATATATATCAGATGACAATGAATTGATTTTGAAACATTGTTACACAAATAAATGATTCATCTGACAATACGAAATTTGAAAGCGACTTACATATAAAATAGTAAACCCATTCCTTTGAAATTTTATTCAACGAAAACAGCGATGAAAACCAACAAATCGATAATAAAAAACTAGAAGAGAGAGGCAATTGTTTAGCATTTATATATCTCTTTAAAACTGTCAATATCACGAAGCAAACAGCTGTTAACTTTCACGAACTATCACATTACTGACAAGACAAAATCAAAAAGATTAATAATAATCAATTTCATTTGAGAGCATTTGATTTTTTTTTACTAAATATTCTGATTAATATAAACAGAATTATAAAGAAAGTGATCGCTGCTCTTTCTGTGTACTACTATTGAAAACTAAAAACAATAATAGAGACATTTTTAAAATTAAAAAAGTGCCTTTCGTTTTAACAAAAAATAAGAGGAATAAAAATATTTCTTTCGAACACGTTTTTATTTACTCTAATAATCAACTCAAACATGATGGAGTGGAATATCTTTGTTGATAAAGATGATTATATAATTAAATATAGTAGATAATTATAAATTTAATATGGTACACATATTAAGGGAATATTCAAATAGATACAAATTAAGCCTTAGAGTGTTAATAAAATAAACACTTTAAAAATAGATAATATTTAATTAAAAATTTGTGTAAAAAATTGTATTGTATAAAATTATATAATTAAAAATGATACCAGTTTCCTAAAAAAGATAGTAAACCCATAACAAATTTTGAGTTCTTTTTATCAGAGAAATAAATATTAGATGGATACTTTGTTCGTTTCAGATTATGACGAAGATGAACACAAAACATGTCGTATTTTAAAAGTGTATATTTACATTTTAAAAGTGTATTTAGTGAAAATTCAAATAAGGTTACTTGATTTATTAAAAGAATTTTAATCAAATAAACAACGTAGTTGCTGATTTCTTAATTTCCATATATTGCTCTAAATTGTGGCACATTTTGTGTTCAACTTTGTTGTAATGTGAAAGTAACTAAATATGGATCTGAGATAAGCTTTTTGTTTATTAAAAAAAACTCAACATTTCTTATGAATTTACCATCTTTTTTAGGAATCTGGTATCACTTTTGAATAATCATTTACATAGACGCGAATAAACAGATAGATAAAATAAATCAAGCAGCTGATGGATTTCATCTAAAATTTGACAAAAATCATTAATTATGGTGATAAAAACATACACCACGTCTTATTCATCTAGATCTTTCTCTTTTTAAATCAACAGATTCAGTGGATGGAGAGATATATTTCCAATTGACGAACTTCATTGAGATTCGAAAGAACTGTACGCATAATAGTGCAGTTAATAAAGTTAACCTTCTAATTTTAACCGTTTCTGAATTTTGGTTCTTGCCGATCAGCAATTTGGCACACATGGATTCAGAAATGGTGGTTTCGAATTGAAGAACATCTTAAAAGTTGAGATTAATCAAAATCTTAAAGTTGAATTCTTTGGTGATTATAATAGTTTGCCTTTCTGTATTTCGTATAAAAAAACATAAATAAAAAAATCGTCAAGAAATCCGTGGAATCCGTGGAAGATGAAGTAATCACAAGAAATTTAAAAAAATTAAGTCGGCAGAAATATTTTAAATTCTAAAATGTACTGGGAAAGTAAGTTTAATACATTAAATAACAATCCTTTTGTATGGGAATTGCACCATGAGTACAGGGATGAGAAGTTACTAAATGAGAACAGGTTCATTTTTGAAATGAAATACAGCTGATGACGTATTTCCTACGCGATTGGTTGCTGTACGGGCAGATGATGGAACTTTCGCAATTAATAATATTCCTTTTGCTTGTTTGTGGTAACCTAGTCATTCAGATGTATCGAGCAGACTAGGTTCGGAGTGCCAATTAAATGCCCAGCATTCAAGCAGCCAACTCTTATCAATGAAGTATTTAGCTCTTATCAATGAAGTTTTCAAAATTAGAGAACACTTCTTTCAAATGCAAAAGAATTTGTTCTAGGATAAAGCTAAATTTTCCAGTAAAGAAATTTAAAGAAATCTGTGAGAGCTTTGCCGCGTGTAGGCTTAGAAATACTACATCATATCTGTGATAATGACATAACATAAACATGAATAAGGAAAACATGATAAACGGAGAGAAGCTTTTCTAAGATGAAAGATAAGATTTTAGCGAATGTAGCAAAAATTCAATTTTAATGGATCAACAGCAACAACTGCGAAGAAAGAGTTAGTCATAATCGTTGAATTCAGTCTTACTTTCATATTTAGGTTTTTATTTTTGTTGATAAAGGGGGAATATGGTGTTAAAATAATCATCCTTTAAATTTCTTGAATTTTTTTTATTGTTAAACGATAGAGAGTTTTATTATCATTTTCTACTCAAGTGATAAGGATTTTAAGAAGATTCCGTCCTTTTAAAAATGTATTTGAAGCTATTAATCTATTTTTATTATATCATTCTTATCTTAATATCACTCACAATTTCAGGATAACATACGCTTTAGGAATATCGCAGATTGTTATATATTACGATTTATATAATTCTTTCAGTTTTAATTTATTTTTTGCCGTCCTTGGTGACCAGCTCCTCGCCTATCATATTAATAGCATTGATCAATAACGTCAAACAATTTCGATGAAGTATATCTTATCACATCAAATGACTAGAATTGCAGTTACATAAAAACATAGAACATTTTGAATGGTTATTTATCTATACAATCATAGTAGCGAAATTAATTAGTGAAATTTTCCCAGTTGTTGAGCCTGAGAGTAGTATCAAGATTTTCATTCGGGATAACTCATGAAAATGGAGAAAGTTGGAGTAGATAGGCAATCATTAATGATGTATATAACATCACGAACTTGAAATGGAAAAAAAATTAGCGTAATAGGTACAATGATTGAGATAGAGAGGCTTTTTTTTTGCGATTTGTCTCACAGAGAATGTACGGTGAAGTAACGCTTTTGTGGTTTTTCTTGGAAATAGGAGTTAGTGGCGATAATTGATCTTTGATGGCTTATTTAGAGTTCATAAGCTTTTTGTATTTTTATTTTAAATAAAATAAAAGTACAGTGCTTGGCACTTGGGCATTGATTTCTTTCTTTACAATTATTTTAAATATATAAATGGGTAAATATATGTATATTCAGCGAGTTCACCAACAGCTTGATTGGTTAATGTATAACATTATTGAAAAATATGAATCAGGGGAAGAGGCTAATGGTTTTTATTCTTTAGATGTGTTCTTAATTAGCTTTATTCAAAAACTAATAGAAAGTTGTTTGTCTTAACAACCGATTTTTCATTAATGATTAGCTTTTTGCTTAAAGTTTGCCTTTTTTTTTCTTTATATAGCACATATGAGGATCTGTTTTTTGTGGGTGTTTTTCAGGAAGGAAACCTATTCACATATGTTAACTTTTATTCTATTTTTTGTAAGTATTCTGTCCGTTATCCCTGAATGCTCTGATTTTAGATTCGGAATAATGATTGTCTGGGTGGTGTTGAGACATTTTTTCTTCTTATGTTGCGTTTTATGAAGTGAATGTATTGCAACCGGAGGTTAAATTTTTCTTGTGATCTTTTTATTGTTCTTTCTTTGGTATTATAAAAATCGAAACCGTTGTTTAAGTAGCAAAATGGCTCAGAATCACATTGATGCTGTTTTCCCATCTTGTTATTAAAAATATTTAATGAAAATATGAGCATTTAGACTTAAACATCACGGCATGAAAATATTTTAGGTTTAATTCATGCATTCTCATTTCATTTTTAAATTTTAGTCTTTATTATATAACAGCCATATTGTGCAAGCAAAAATGCATTTAATTTCCTCATTACGTGTGCGTATGAATCCAATAATTAGTATAATAAAAAGTATTGTTAAGAAATATTTTTTAATATATTTTGCTTTAAAAATTCATTGTGATAAGAGAAAATGACTATATAAAATTATTGGCACTCTTGAAAGGCTAATTTTTTTGGCATTGCGAAGTTGTATAGAAATGTATTTCGATTAATAATATTCTCGGAAATTATTGAGGAAAAACTTTAAAATATTGATTAATTTTTAATTGAGATTCTTATCAAAATCTTAAAAACCATAGGTAATGAAGGTCTACTTTTTATGAAGTAATTATATGCCTAGTTTGTTTATGTGCAGCTTTTCTAGATGCAGCTTTCTGCTCTGTAGAGCATTTTTAGCGATTTTTTTCATTATACATATAGTAAAATCAATTTAAAGATAGTATATCAAACTATAAGCTTAGGTTTTATATTAAACATTATTCAAAATTTTAACGGTTTTCAATAAATTGAAGCAAAAAAACCTTCTATCTTCATTTTAGAATTTAAAAAAACCCACAACAACCTAGACCTCCGAAATCCTTTGTAATTAAGAAATGTAGGAAACAGCTCTTAACATTTTAATCATTTTTGCAGTCGAAAATTTCGGTCATAGCTCCGAATAGTGACTTTATGAAAGCAAATAAAAATAGTCTTCAAAATATGAATTAACTGTTAAAGGCTCGCCATTAATATTTGGTGAGATTCAAAATGAAATTAAGGAAACTAAAGCAAACAAACCATGAGTTACCTTGAAACTTGGTTGCATTGATAAAAAAAATAATATTATAGCAATAAAATAATATCCTAGAAAAATATGGCGAATTATCTTTTGCAATTAATAGTTTATAACGAATTTCGCAAAAGAATCAGCAAAAATCAGAAATATCGCAAAAAATGTATTAAAAATATTGGCAAATAAATACGCATATTCTAAAGTTTGCGAAAGGAAAATTAATTCGGGAGATCAAGGAATAAACCTTTCTGCAACTTTAAAGAATGGTATTTGTATGTGCTTAAAATTTAGGAAGGAAATAAAATTAAGGAAACTAAAGAAAACAAACTATGAGTTATCTTGAAATTTGGTTGCATTGCTAAAAAATAATATTACAGCAATAAAATAATATCCTAGAAAAATATGACGAATTATCTTTTGCAATCAATAGTTTATACCGAATTTAGCAAAAGATCAGCAAAAACCAGAAAAAAGGAAAAAAAAAGTATTAAAAATGTTGGCAAATAAATAAGCATATTCTAAAGTTTGCGAAAGGAGAAATGATTCGGGTAATCAAGGAACAAACTTTACTATAATTTTTTAGAATGATATTTGTATGTATTTGTGTTAATACAAATGATGTAGTGTGATAAGGTATTGCCAGGAATAAAATTTATATCAGAAAAAGAAGAAGAAATGTTAAAGTAAATAAATGTAATGTAAATTTTTTATGTAAATTTGTAATTATGTAATTAATGTAATTTTTTTAATTTATAAATGAAATTTATAAAATTTATTCAGAAGTTACATTATCTGGCGCTCAAAAACTGAAAAGAAACTTTTGAGTTTGCATATGATAATTCTTATATGAAAAATGAGTAGGAAACAAATCATGAATACGATAAAAACAAAAACTGAAAACATTCTGAAGCTTTAATTATTATCAGATTGTTTCGTTCCAACATATTCTGAGAATCTGCACTGTCTTGCTCCAATAATTTTTGGAAGTCAAATGAGATATATTTTTCTCAAAAAATGTTTCCTTTAGGATAAACATGGGTAGAGGACTCAGAGAGGGGATTGAAATTCACAACCAGAAATCACTCATTAATGCATTCAACAACTGCCGTATGGCTGAGAAAAGTCAAAATTCAACCCTTCCTCAATTCGTTCTGAAACCCCTTTCATCCTCTTTGTGCATAATCCCTTTTAAAATTGAAGAAGCAAACAGATTTATACTTTACACTTCATTAAAGTATGTAAGTACATAGACTTGGTTAAGCTTCATAATCCAAGTAGAACAGGAACCACCATCGTAATTATTGGAATATTTTTACAATTTAATATTTGTAATCAACAAACCATATGTTAATAGAGAACCAAAGTATGTTAGAATAAGTGTTGGTTTCAATTCAAATACAACTCACGCTGTCATTTGTGGGAACTCAGTGTTATTCATGGACAACACGAGTTGTATACTTTCATAATTTTTTGTGATATCCCTCAATAAAGAATTGAGAATGAGCTGTAAACACTATTTGATTTCACAAGCACGAGTAGGAATTGCTGAAGCGCATAAAACAACTCCAATAACGATAAGTGAACCGAAAGTCAGGCGCACAATATTTTCCCAGTACAAAGCCGATGAAAAAGAATTGTTATCAATTTTGAATGAAGTAACAAGAACTAAGTAAATATCAAGCCATAGCCAGCACAGCAGTGAAAAAGACGGTATAGAATGAGCCTTCTCGACGTCAAGTGCTAACTGGTAAAGAAAGCTGTATCTTTGTAATAGTTAATAATAATAATCCATCGCAACTATACATTTCGGAAGCAGAAATGTTCGAGAGACAGAGGCAGCTGGAGATAAATATTCTCATTTATATTGTTACGAACCTGTGATGCGGCTTCCCAGCATAGCTGGTTCCATAGGAGGTCCCAGAGATTGGCGACAAACTTGGCGCCAAAATAGATTATACCCGAAACATCCTGAATTTTCCCGATCCGTCGAGTAGGAACGGAGATACGAATCGAACGTTCCTGATTGGTTGAGAGGCGTCTAGCCCAGCCTCCTGAGACCTATAAAAGGAAGCAGCCGCAGCTGCCAGGCAGTCGTGAACTGGAGCGGTGAATTGTGAAGAAGTCGGAAGCGGCAGAGCAGAGCAGAGGAGTGGTGAGTCGAGTGGTGAATTGGAGTCGTGACCCAGTAGTGGTGAACGGACGGTGAATTGAGTCGTAGACCAGTGGAGTCGAAGAGTAGTCGGAAGTGACGCTGAAGAACTCGTCTTCCAAGGACTAGCGGATCAGCGACGGAGTAGAGCTGCTGTGTATACTGTTGTATGCTGCTGTGTGTATTGTTGTGCGCTGCTGTGTATGCTGTTGTATGCTGCACGTCTCGGCTGAAGATAATCGTCTTATGTGCTGTATATAGTAATCGTCTTTGTGTTGTCCTGTGTGTCTTCGTGTAAATAAACGTCGTTGTTTCATTTTCTACTGCCGCCTGCTGATTGAGTGTTTTCCACACCATATAACTCCCACTATCCAAACGCACCCCCGGAAATTTCGTAACAATATGTTGAATTGTAGCACAACACTTTTCAAGATTCAGCTGAATCTTTTCTTATTGAGTACAGAGAAAAAACGTAGTCATTGCTTTTGTATGTGAATGTGGACATTGATTCTAATTGTTAGAAACAATATTGTTCTCTAATTAGTGAGAAGTGGTACTTCCGATACTGTGGATGGTCCGGATGTTGCCAATTTGTTTTTACTTTTCAGTATGACCAAACCTACAGCTAATCTAAACACGGCTTTCTGGTAAACCTTGCAGTATGCGCAGTAACGCATACTGATGCACGCTTTGCTAAATGTGTATCACTAAGCAGTACAAACAATCTAATAATCTTCCAGCGAAAGAACTTCCCTTCGTTGAAAGAATCGTGGATGAGCATAAGATGATTTTTCATACCAATATTGATATAATCGAAAAAGCATCAGAAGCAAACACAAATAAGTTTACTTTGGTTTTCATTACAATGGAAGGAAATTTATTTCTTTAAACTCGAAATCGCCATATTCGTAAAGTATGGCCAAAGTACGCATTCAAGCAATTAGGGGTATGCCAATTAGATCTAAAATACAAACCGAGCACATTACTTTCAGGTCTTTGTTGCATAACATTGTGCAATACTGACCTCTTCGATCCGAAAGAAGAATTAGAGACAGAAAGTATTAAAATCCAATATCTATATCTATATACTTATAATAAAGCTCAATATGTGTGTGTGTGTGTGTGTTGGCGCTCTACAGGCCAGACCATTCAACCTACAGCTACTAAATTTGGCACGTGTATACTTTGGAGGCCGGGAATGTGCACCTGGGGGTTATTTTTTCGAATTTTTAATTAGAATTTCATTTATTTAAAAATTAAGCGAAATTTTGACGTGTTTCTGATATAACTTCTGAAAATATTATCGCACAAAAAAGATTTTTACATCAAGTTGAAGATAAAAAATTTATCTTTTAAATGATACCAATGTTTTAACTTTAAAATTAAATTTCTATTTTTAATTAATTTTTAAATAAATATTTTAACTATATATTTCAACAATTTTTTTCGTACAAAATAAAAATAAAATTTAAGCTACAAGAGCACGTTTTGCATTCATGGGGGAAAATTAGCTTTTTTCAAAGTGTGCCGTCATATTGATTAAAGCTCCAAATAAAAATAAATTAAATCTTTTTGGAAATGAAATCTGCAAAAATATAATTTTCAGCACGTGTCTGTTGGAAATAAAACAAATATGAAATATTATTTTTTTTTAAAAAAATAAATTCTCTCTTATGATTTTTTACACTCTCTATATTATTGATCCAATAAATCAGTTTTATTTTAAGGCAAGTTTTGTTTAATATAAACAGGATATCCATTCATATCAGAGCTACACAGCTAATTTGTAAACATTTAGTAAGACACAGATCTGCTAAAATGGTCTAAATGGAAAATGGTTATATTTTATGTAACTTGATTCAATAAATGCTCTAATAAATAACGAATTTTTGATTTTACATAAAGCTTCTGCTGTGGAAATCACGAATAACAAAATGTTCTTGAAACACTAATATTTTAAATAAAAAGATAATAAAAAATAATTTCCAATCAACTAAATCAATCACTTAAACTGACTGATTTATGAAAATTTGAATATCACTATTCAATAAAAAAAGGATAATTTTAGATTTTCCATCGATCGTTTGAAAGAAAATACGCCAATCAGCGCGCAGGTTTCTCAAGATTAATTGGCCTAACATTATGAAAATGTTGAGTTTTTCTAAATTTTTCACTTTCAAAGTTTCATAAATCAGTCTCAGTTGATCGTGGAAAATAGAAAGTTCATTCATTTATTTAAAATTTGGTGTGTCCAGAATATTTCTCAGAATATGATACCTTACTTCATTAAATTTAGACTTCATAGTTTTCGAAATATATTTATAGGCCGGGACAAAATATTATTATTGATTTCATTTCAATCCTTTTGAAAGCAAAACTAAAAACTGAATTTTATGCTGAATCTGAGAAATTTCTGTTGAATTATTCTCTGAGATATTACATAAATTATGAAAAATATTTTGTAGTTCACATAAGACTTAAATACTGAGCGTTTCTGTTTGCAGTACTCATATTCAATAATAATAATAATAAATAAATAACAATAAAGATGATAAATAAAATAAAACGCTTGGTTTCATTAAAAAATATCTTTGTATTAATTGCAATTTCAGCATTTCCACTTTAAATTAAAGTTGAAATTTTACCGGAAATGACAACAAATTAGGAAAATATACATATAATAAATTGAACGGAACGACCTAAACAACAATATAAGTTTGGTATGACTATCAACATTTGAAGATTAAAAATGTTTTGTTTGAGAATCTATTAAGAGACCAGTTACTTAAAATATTTAATTGAAAATTGTAGCGAACGGTAATACTGGCGAACCGGCTGGTCGCCAAAGACGGCTAGTTAATATAATAAAATTAAAATATTAACCCTATTATCACAGATTATTTTATGATATAATTGCAATGTTATTCGATGTTTTGAATGTGGACAATATCGTGAAGATATAGTAACAATGTTGTTGGGCATTTTATGCTTGTAGGGAAGTTGTTTTTAACCTAAGAGAAACCCAAATAATCCTTCAGAATCTGTTTCAGTCACAATTGTTGGTACTATAGTTCTGGAATAAATTAAGGTACGGCTAACAAGATGAAGAGTAAATTTTTTTTATCGATAATAAGTAATGCTTAAGGTGTTCTTCTCTTCCAAGACAGAAATGTGGAAAAGATGCAGAATGTGAAAAATGCGGTGAAAGATTTTCAGGAAAAGATAACTTTTGTAACAAGTCTATATTTAAATGCATTAATTGCTTAGACGAGCATAAAGCGACAGACATTAACTTTCCGAGAAGATTGAACGGGAAGAAATTTTTAAAACTAAAGGTTTAAACAACATGGCATTTATTGAAGCGGGGCGCTTTTTTCAACATTCTATTTCAAAGTCATGATAGATTAAAGTTTGTTAAGAGCAAACTGAACGATCAGTGGAAAAACTCATATAAATAGAATTTTCCAATATGTCAAAGGCCTATATCAATGAAATATGCAAGTTAGTCCAACTGCAATTTCAGATCAAATAAAGTTTTTCAACTCTATGTTCAAAAACTTTATTTAAAATATTTCTCTGATGTTTTCGTTGTTGATTCAAAATACTTTACAATTTGGTCTTAGTAATGAAGGGGATAAAATCATGAAAGTAAGGGAAAAAATCTAAGAATTCGAAAATTACTGCCATTCCTTAAGTATTTGAGACCAGAATTTTAGATTTGCTTTTGAAGAAGAATACTTTTCAGCTTCTAATGTTTTGGACAAATCTGGAGAAATGGATCTTTCAAGTGGGTATTATTTTCTTCTCTTTTTCTTTGTTCGGGGCGTTTCCTTTTTTTTTTTTTTGCTGTCTTTTATGCATTTTCTACTTTTCTTCCTTTTATGAGTTTTCTTGTCTTCGTAAGTCAATGGAAGGTGCCTAGCCTCAAATCTAAACTGCTTTGGTTAAAAAAAAATCTTCCTTAAAGACTTTCTCGTTTTTCAAGAAATTTTCTTGAGATAGCCTGGTTCATTTCATTTTCCAAATAAAAATTTCTTTCAAAAAGATAGGTCTATCGCCCTTGGCAAAGGGGATGGATTTTTTATTACAATTAATTCTAAGATATCATGTCATATTATTTATTTAAGATATTTATTGGCAACAGATAGTAAAGCGATAAAAGTTAAGAATTTCTTCAAAAATTCTCTTTAACTATACTTAACATCTCTTTTCCAAGAGTTTTTTTTCTTTTCTGAGGCATGGTTTAACAAACTTGCTTCCTTATTATGCTGACTCTTTCTTAATCCTTGGTTATTTCAATATCAAGCAGCCAGCACTAAAATGGAATTATTTTTTCTACGAATCTAGTTTAAGATTGGGATACAAACAATCATATAATTTTATTGAATATCAAAAACCCAACACACTTTATTTCAACATGTTATAATCTTCCTGATCTTGCCGTATATCATTTTCTGATATTTTTCCCGTGACGTTCTTTCAAGTTCATGTGGATCCTTTTGATTGTGATCATTTTCTAATCTACGTGAATATCAAAGATATGGATAAAATATAAGCAACTAAGATACAGAAAATCGATTCATTAGGCGAATGTTGTCAACGCATTTCAAGTTTCTCTTGACCAACAAATTTTAAAATTTTATACAAATTTTAAAGATGACTTTTTAGTAAAAAGTATTCTCTCATTTAGAGTAAAAAAAAACTTTTTATACTCTTAATAAAAGTATAAAAAATGGCATAAACAGCGGTATTAATGATAGATAAAATCCTTCGTAAATGGTCTGCCTCAAGATTATCTAGTTCGATACATAATCAAGATATCGATAAATTAAAAAAAAAATGATGTTTGGCGATCGTCAATTAACCATAAAAGACATTTTTAAACAAACTTCTATATCATTTGAAATCTGACAAACAATTTTAAATATTGTTTAAGGTTGCCATGCGTCACTTCTCAGAGTCTTCGAATAACTTTGAATTTATTCCAAAAACGATAAAGAGTTTAAATAGTCCGAGAGCTACTATTTAAAAAAGATTTCTTACTAAACCATATTATTATTAGTGATGAAAATTATATGCATGCATTTGAAGAAGAAACAGTTCAATAATCAAGTAAATTGAGGTTGTAAAATAAAGCAAGAGTGAAAACACCTCGTCCAAGTCGCTCAAAGATCAAAATCGAAAAGATGACTGAAACTTGTCTTTTGTCTTTGTCTTAGGGTTGTGCATTACGAATTCATGTAATTTGGACATACAGTAAACGAAGATTGTTTTTTTTTTGTTTCGCGCCGTTCTAGTGAGCCAGTTTGTCGAGAACGGGCTGAAATGTGGAGAAAAAAAATCATGGATTTGGCACCACCAGAATGTGCTTTCTCACAGTGCAGTCATAATTCTTGAATTTTTAACTAAACTTTCAACAAATGCGAATCCACATACTCCACATTCGATTGCTATGACACCGTGTGACTTTTTCTAATTCCCATGGATGAAATTGCCTCTTCGTTATCCATGTTTTGGTGGTATTATTGGTTACTCCATTGATTTGAAAAAAGAATGTTCGCAATAGACATAAGGAGTTTCAAAAAACGACTTTAAACTTTTATTTACTGAATTATTTTATAGTTAATTTATGAATTTTACTTGTACATCATTAAATAAGTATTGGTGCAAAATAATAGCAACTAAGAATATGATTAATTAAATTAACTAAACTGATTTAATTAATGTAATTAATCATTAAAGATTTTTAATTTCTGCCTTTAGCTCATACCTGTTGCTTGTTGTCGGTGTCACGGTCTTCGTGCTCTTTTGAATACAATCAGAAAGAATAGAAAAAAAAGATATTGGTATTTACAAGTACCTTCAGGATATGAAAAGTTAATCCGTGTTTTAATGATTCGAAAAATGTTAGGAAAACTGCATTACACAAAGAAGAGATTACTTTGAAAATGATATAATAATTTTTGATCTATAGATTGGTTGCTGTAGTTTTATACCACCATTCTGAGTACTTATAAAGCATAGTAATTGTTCTAAAGCATCGCTATCCTGTTCTGGTATTTATAAAAAGCAATCCATATGTGAGTAAAGTCCCGAAAACAGAAAGAGTAAGCCCGACTTTCATTTCCAGTACACCGCCAGCCGTTACAGAAGGAAAAGTCGTTTCTTTCATTGCTTTCAGCAGGAGCAAGGACTTCCAATTCTTTTCAAAGTCTTTGATTAAGATATTGTGCATCGTTTGCAAGCTTGATCTGATGTATTGCTTTTGAGATAACACTGATGATGCGCATAGGTTAATGCCTATCAACGTAGCTGGAATTAGTGTCATACCCGGAAAGGACTGCCACTTGATGCTGTATGGAGCATGTGTAGAATCAAACAGAACAAAACTCGAAAGAGCAATGTACATACATAAAATCTGCGAACAAAGTAGAAGGAAGGCAATTGGAGAAAAGACATCTTCGATTGAGAACAATAAATCATAAAGTAGATCATAATTTTCCATGAGTTTTGACAATGCATCGTAGGAAGGAGGTCTCGTGCTATAATTCTTGATAATGTCATTGAAATAGGATAACAATTCATGAAAGCGATAGTAGATCGTCCCACATACAACTGACATTACTGATGGAAACGCGTACATGCAAGAAAATGTCAAAGAAACTGCGATAATTCTGACAAAAAAGACTATTTTACTGTCAGCTTCGATTTCAATATAAAGAGTATAAGAGGCAGTTTGTTCGTAGACTGATTTTTGTAAATTCATTGCACAAAGTATTGTTGACAGAAATATGATAAAAACGATTAAGCCCAAATATATATTTATTGCTGTAGTGAGATTTTTCCTATTTCTATGGAGTCTACCGGTAATTTTATGACACTTGGTTAGCAAATTTCTAAACTTTCGCTTTTTTCTGTACATAACATGCCAAAGAACTATGGAAAGCATGTTTGCTACCGTAAAAGATACAACAATGACAGTATAAAAAGGAGATCGTATAATTGTAATTACCGCCGATATTATAATGAATATTTGCATCAAATGCATAAAAATAGCAGGGAATTTTAAGATTGATTTCATTAATGATCTTTTTTCGGCTGGTTTTATTTTATGTTCCATAACATTTATACCTGAAAATTGAAGAAAATGTAACAGAAATCCATGGCCTTCGAAGTATGGAACATTTAACCGCGAGCCATTTTCATTACGGTTCATTTTTCTTTTAATCCTCTTGGTTATATGTACGTACTACGAAATTGGTGATGTAGTACATAAAGAGCTGAACTTTGACAAAATCTGGAGCTTTCTGTTATTACTCTGAATATTTCGAATCGTATTGAGCGCAGCCGATTAAATAACTGATTGATTGGTAACGTCCTTGCTTTATTCATGCTCATTTGCATAACAAAAGATAAATTGTTTTTGTTCATGTTGTTCTTAAGGGAAATTACTTCAATAAATGATAAGTCCCGAAAATCAATAATGGTATATTATGGCATTCTTTACGAATTTTAATTATACGATAACTAAAAACTAAATTACATGATTTTGGTTTTTTAGATAAAAAAAAATATAAAATCTATCATAAGAATTGTAAGAAGTGAAGTATCTTTATTATTTTTTTTCCTAAATGTTTCCTACACGACAATCTCTGATACATTCAATGAAATGAATTTAATGACGAGTAGGCCAATTCTGTTTCACAATATAGAATGAGAAAAAGAATTTAAAAAATTTCATTACTTAAAAAACAAATTCATCAAATGTTTCATTAACATTGTATTTTTTATCGCTTTTGTAATAGAGATATCCACATATATATTCAAAGATTATTTAAAAAAAATAGTTATTATTTGAGAATCTCGGACAATGTCTCAATGCTAATAAAAGGATTCATGAAAACTGATTTATGCAAATAACATTTGCGCAATGAAATCGTTTTATATGTTCACTGATATCAGGTTAACGCAACTGTACATAATCTGATATTTAATGGGGAGGGGGAAGCATGTATTCTCATTTGATCATCGGTTCGATTCATTTTCAGTGTATGCCATGAATAAGATTTGAATAGAGCCTGAAAAAATCAGATTTATACATATATATATACGTTTGAACAATACTCTGTCTATTACCATGACACAGTGTTTAAGAGCTTTGTTGTTTAAATATGATGTCTATGGTTACGGTGCTAGTTAATTTTTTTCACCTTCTATGTAATTACAAAACTAATTACGAAATTAAAATATTAAATAATCGGTTTTGATAAAAAAAAATCAGATTTTTATCAAGAATTGGTATTTTTAACCCTTTATATCCTATATGGAATAATGATAACTATGAATATAATATATGATATTTAACATAAATAAAGCCTCATAAAGTTTCATTGTAACTCCAGTTTTGCTGAAGAAAAATTATGAAAATTAATTAATATTTTCAATCAAAATGGAACAATCATTTTGCATCCTTTTTTTTTTTTGAATTACATAGTGTAAAAAAAAAAAAAAACTGTTGCCAACTACAGAATTATTCTGGAGTCTTCGAGATAGGTAACAGATTGTGTGGATTTGATGAAACTTACAGAACATACAAGTTGCTTAAAAACAGTGGAAAGTTTTTTTAAATCTTAATTATTAAACTTACACATATTTGTAGTGTCCGGAGTGTCATCCTGGCGGCGCTCGCGTCATCACTAAACTCAGCCAATAAGAAACCGTCTGATTTTCTACCCTCAGAACCCTGTAAATTCCAGTCATGTAAAAAACGTTCTTCAGTGTAAAACGGCCCAGCCTTTCGTTTTTTTTTTGACACCTTCGATAGATATCCTTTTCAAGTTTCAGAAGTTTGGTTTTTTCGAGTTAAACAATTCGCTTGTTCGTTTTTTGAGATACTATCATGATTCCCTAGTAGCACACAAAAGTACAATATTGTATCGCATTGATCAATATTCGCAATATTGTTTAATATTGTGGAATATTGTTTCATATCATATAATATCGCACAATATTGTGCAACAGGCTGTGTTACCTGAGCCTGGGATCCAAATAAGTTCTAAGAATTTAATCTTATTTTGAGAGAACAACAATTTTTGTCGGATTAATGCAACTAATCAAGCGCGTTTATTAATAATATTAATACGAACTTGTGAAACTTATATCTGTGAATAAGACATAATCAATGCCTGTCTGTACAAATCTGGAAAAAGAAGATTGCTAGTTATTCGCATGTAAAAGTACTGTTGAGATCAGAGACTGATCAGGAAATTTGTTGTTCTATTGTTGTGTGATAGCCGCAGCGCAGATAATTCCTTTCTCCTTGTTTCTGCATCATTTGTAATTAAAACTTTATTACTCCACGCAAATGTTTCATGAGCTTGAAAAAAGCATTCTTATGACTTTATTCGGTAAACGTTTATTTTGAAATAAAAAATTAAGTAAATGAATTTGAACAGAATTGAAACTATCAGATGCCAAATGCTTTTTAATAGGGTTGCCTATACTTTACTGCACGACTCGTAGCAAATTCAAATCTTGCGTTAATTTGGGGATACCTTTAAAAATCAAAATCTAAGATTAAATGGTTGTAAAGAACTTTAAAATTGTATTAGAATTCGGATAATATTTCGAAAACACCGAATACTAAAGTGCAAGACTAACAATAAATTTACCATTTTCTTTTTGATACATTATACCTTTTCTCTTATATATTCCTTCTTCTACAAAATATCAGGTTCGCTATGATTACTTTCAAAACTGATCCAATAATCTGTTGCAAATAGACAAAATAAGAAAAAAAATTAAAAAACACATCATGCACATTTTTTTTTCAAAATTTTGATCGGATATTATTTGATCTTAAGGATATGAGAACCGAGAAGCCCCCCCCCCCTCGAAGGGAGAGTTTCCCTCCTTAATCCTCCCCCACTAAAAATTTGAAGAAAAAAAAACTGCTAAACGATCACATCTTTCTTCTAAAAGTTATAATATGATTTTTTGTAAATATAATTAATTAATTATCTATACATTATTATATTAGATTAACATCTATATCTAGCATAGTTTTCCTTTAATAATATATATTACATAAAATACTAGTAAAATATGAAATTCTATCTATGATATTTTTTATTTAAATGCGTTAGATGAAAGATATCATGTGATCGCAAACATAGAAAAACAGTTTTTCTACAAATTGTATTGAATCATCATGCAAAAATATCTGAACCATGGCTATAATATTTTTAATTCATAACTTCAGCATTACACCTTATACAAGCAAATATTAGGCAAATGCTTCAAACTGAGCACTAATACTTTGCAACAGGTTAATCTTGTAGTAGAGCATTACGATCCTGCAATAAGAGCATAACTATCGTACGATACTTAACTTTATGTAATACGCCGAGTTCCATTAAACTCTGTCCAGATATTAGATAATCGGCAATTATCGTTATTAACCTTTTTATTTTCTCATATACTATGAACACGAGAAAGTAAAAAAAAAAAATCCATCTTTATAAATTATACGAATACCAATGTATTGTAAATCATACTGGATTTATAAGACATTGATACTTGTAGAAATTATATGTTAATAAATCACATTTAGTCGTTTTACTTAAAACAAGTTGTCATGCAAAACCGATAGGAAATTACTTCAAAACTTAATATTGTTAAGGAAAATAAACTTTTGCTTGCTTGTAAGCGAAATATGCAAACGTTATTTCGGGAAAGTATTCTAATTCGAACTTGAGATTTGGACGAATCTTCACGTTTCATACCTCCTTGAATCCGAAAAACGCATTTTTCGTAAAACGTATTTTTTTTGTTGTTATCACATATCAGCAATTAATCGCCAAAGTTGGCATTATAATAATTTTTTTCATAAATATTATTTGCGTGTGTATGCGTTTAATAGTTGTACAAGTACATTTATTAGAGAGAATGTGAGGAAACTTCGAGGAAACGATTTTTCTTGCAGTCTTTGGAATAAATCCCTTGGACCAATCGGAATCACTGCAAAATATTAGAGATATATAATTCAAACTCAGATTAAACATCACTTAGATGAGATGGTAAGAGTTTATTCTTAAATTACTTCGGATTAAGCATGACTTAAAAATATGCCCTGGTCTAAGAATTACCACGCCATATGTCTGAAGGGATGTAGGTATAACTTCCCATATAAGCATTGAAGATAGAAATCTATCCATTTGATGTTGAACCTATCCAATCACAGTTTTAGAAATATACTAGTGTTCCTGAGCACCAATCTACACTAGGTGCCCTATACCAAACAAAACAAAAAATTAAAAATTGAGAGAATACCTGATCTTTTATACGTTATTGGGACTATTTTTAAAATTTTTTGTTAGGGTTTTGACAAGAGCGAAGTATGCAACAATCAACATCAACGCTCCACTAATTAGAAAATTTTATTAAAAACTAAGTAAAATACATCACTTGTAATCAATTATGAAAACAGTAATGATTTCAAGTTTAATTAGAAAAGTAAGTGTCATGCTAATAAGAGATTTAAAAGTAAAGTGTCAGAGATTTGGAGGCGTATTCATAGTTATATCATTTTTGATAAAATTACTTGGACGTATCTTCATTTCAGTAAACTCAAGCGACTCGTTTTGGTCCTTCCAGCTGTACCAGTTGACGCCATCTGCATAACTTTCATGATGTCCCTTCAAATAAAGGCCATTCAGATTTGAAAGGTGACAGGAGTTATACCACCAGGCACCTTTGAACTTCAACGCACAATTCTCGTTTTCACGGTTGTCGTTATCGACATCTTCAGTAGAAAACTTCGCGTTGTTGTGGTGGGCGGCCATCGAATCTCCTGTAAAGTGAGATTAAGATTCTAAAATGCAGTAAATCAGTAACCATCGGAAAATAATACGAAGATTGAGAAACATTCATTAATTGTTTTTTATTCAAATGCTAATTTTTCTTTTAAAGAACTTAGATACAATAAAAATAGTTTTATCCAAGGCAATGTATCTTGAAAACTACTTTATAGGAATAGTTATTTAATTCGTTTTCTTCCCCGTGTCCTGAGAATGAAATATTTATATATCCTTGCAACGGAACTGCGTCTCCTGCTCGGTTTCGTTTGCCAACCTTGATGTTGTCCAATACTGTACGTATTGTTTTTAAACTCCACTAGACATTCATTCAATGCTAGATCTTTTCATGATGAGAACATGTATTTTCCGTTTTCTTTATTCATCTTTGTATCTATAATTTTTATGTCTAAAAATAAAATTAACGAATAAAAATTTTAAAACTTATTTGCTGTTAATTTATGTTAATTAAAGCTTTACTTTTCCCTTTTTTCAATCACGATTTACTTAATCCATTACACTTGAAGTTGACTTCAAATGTAATATAAATATTACGTAATAAAATTTTCATTAAATATTTCAAACAGCTATTGGCAAAACAGATCTCAAATATCATGGGTCAGGTGACTCGCTATTTACCAATCTCAAAGAAAGCACAATGTTTACATAAATTTTTGATATAATTGATTGATATATTTGTATATACCCTGGTGTGCAAAACTTAAGCAACAGGTGCTTTTTTTGCCATAACTCACGAAAAACCATCTGAGAGACATGAAATTCAGAAATGAGTGACAGCATTTTGTACTTAAACGATGACGAAAGCATAGTTACTCAAAAATGAATACAATGCATATTGTATGGAATCAAACAAGAAAAGGCTTTATTGAACTCATAGTATAGCTACATATGATTGTCTGTTCAAGAGAAAAAACAACAAGCATATGTACCTTAGTATGAGATATGCCCTACCCTTACTGTAATGGTTGTTTTGGATCGTCTTTCCAAACTCAGTACAAGATTGTCCAACAGTTCTTGAGGTAAGAGTGCCCATTCCTCAATCAGTATCTGTTGTTCTATGGGATTTAAATCAGGAGAGAATGCTGATCAATCCAATCGAGTGATATCTTCACTTTCCAGTAACTGCTGATCATTAGCAGTCCGGTGTGGCCGTGCACTGTCATCCATAAAAATGAAGTCTAGTCGAATAGCACCACGGAACAGACGCACATGGTGAAGAATCACCTCCTTACAATAACGTTCTTCGGTTACAGAACCTCTATCGAAATCCTGGAGCTCAGTCCATCGGTTCAGCATAATGCCTCCCCGATGACAACTCCAGGACTCCGGTAGCTGTCTCTTTCCATGATGTTACTGGGATGAAACCGTATCCCGACCTGTTTCTAAATCAACTGGAGAATCACTTATTGCACTGAAACGACTCTCATCCTTAAGGAGGGCACGACTCCCTTGATGAGATATCCAGTTTTTGTGCTCCTTATACCATTCTAAACCGTGCTACCGATGGCCAACTTCCAAAGGGATGCAACGTTCAGGTTGGTGGGCGAATAGACCACCTTTCTTAAGGCACCTGACCACAGTAAACCGCGACACTTGTCGTCTTGTTTCTGTACACAGTGGCTGAGCAGTGGCTCAAGCTGACTGGTATCGGGCTCTTTTCGTCTGCAGGACGATATATCGGTCATCCACTGCAGTTGTTTTCCTAGGGCGGCCACCACCAACCTTTCAAACAACTGCACCAATGATTTAGAAGGATTTCCAAGAGCGCGAAACGACACTTTTGTTGATCCCGAACTCTTCAAACTGCGCCCCTCCTCCAGCTTTCCAATCATTCTTCCACGTGTGGAGTCATATAAGTGACTTCTACTAGCCATATTTCACGAAAGAACTAACTTGCACTTGAAGCGAATGTCTTTTTTTGCGCCTTCGTTCTTCCTTTCCTTGTAGCCTTGAGTTTGCGAGCCGACAGCACACGTTTTGCGTACACTCACGTCGCCTATGATGTTTTGTTCCTGACATTTGCATACGCATCATCTTTTTACTGAATTGTAAATACTGAATCGTAATAACCCCTTTTCTGCAATTTCATGACTACCTGCTTAAAATTTATATCGTTGCTTAAGTTTTGCACATCAGTGTATATATAAATTATAAAAATTAATAAAAATGCTTTTATCCTTAGAAAATTATTTAGATAATTTAAAATTTGAATTTATTGAAATGTCTACTATTTTATTAAAAGATGAAGTTAAAAAATAATTTTATTTAAAAATTGGTTGTTTTTGATGACAGTTTTGTATAACCCGACATGCTTTTTTCTTAAATGTTAAACTGTTTATGTGGGATTATTAACTATTTTAAATTGTATATTATCTTTAAATAATACAGACGAATATGAATTTAATAGAAATTGAAATTCAAGTGAAAATTAGTTACTTTTTCCATACTTCTTTCGAAATAAACGAAGAACCGGAATGTTTATTAGATTCCAAGCGTTTTCACTCCTATACCAAAATTGAAGATCATATAAAAAATTCCAGTTTGTTGAACATACATTGTCTTTTTTAATTCAACAAAAATATCAATCAGAAGCAGTTAAATTTCAGAATCTTCCAAATGTTGAATTTTGGGAATAATAATTTTTTCATACACTTATTAACCTGGATATCTAAAATAAAAACAAATTATAATAATTGCGAAATTATAATGAAACCAAAATCTTCAATTAGAAAGCAAACCAAAGAGTAAATGTTTGCTAATGCATTAGAAATACCACTAATTTGCGTTTGGTGCGAAAAAATATTATTATATTCTAAACTTTAGAAATGAAAAAAAAATCACTTTATTCAGTTAGCATAAACTGAAAAAAAAAGTTTAAACAGTTATACACATCAAGATGGGTGTTATACTGTTTTAATATTTTCGTAACTTTATTATCAACTATGTGATTAAATCAATCAAATTTTGGTTCCAGACGAGTGCTGCCATCTGGAACCTAAATAAATAAAAAATCTGATTTGCAAATTCCTTAATTAAGATGATCAGTTTCATTAATATTTGAGAAATATCTGTGGACTTTTATAGAGAACACACATACGCATGCAGACTTATATAGAGGGATGTGGTATAATAATTAATGAATATGCTGACTTTTGTTGTTACTTGGATACAGAAGAAAAAGAATGTTTCTACTAACATAATTTATTAAATTAATTTAAATTCAGTTATATAGACAAAGTAGCTGAACCTTTAAAGTATTAGAACTAACTTTAAAAATTCAATTGCCAAATATTTTTCAACGCTCAGAATGTATATAAAAATTTAAAATGTTATTAGTATTTTCGAAGTACATAAAATGACTATTCTAATATTTGTTAACATTATGAAATTCTTAATTTAAAATGTTATTAGTATTTTCGAAGTACATAAAATGACCATTCTAATATTTGTTAACATTATGAAATTCTTAATTTAAAATGTTATTAGTATTTTCGAAGTACATAAAAGGACCATTCTAATATTTTTTAACATTATGAAATTCTTAATTTAAAATGTTATTAGTATTTTCGAAGTACATAAAATGACCATTCTCATACTTGTTAACATTACAAATTCATCAGAAAAATAGAATTCACGATATTTTAAAATGGGCTTTTCGAACCTGCGTTTCCTGAATAATCTTTGATATGCAGCGCATAACTGTGATCTTCATCGTCGATCCAGAAAGTATCGTACAGAGCATAGCTTGTTTCTCCATCGACTGCCTTCAAATCAAATCGAATTGAGTACAAACGTTGACTGGTCAAGGCAAATATGTTATCGTTCCCTGAAAAAACAACAAATTGATTAATTTCATCATTATATTAGAAACAATATGATTGAATATAACAGCTAATATGCTTCAAAGGCGAGGAAATATTATATATGAATAGATTCTGTTCTGTCTTGAAAAATGTGTTAAATTGCTCTCCTTTAGATGCAGATATTTCTTAAAATGCCTTACCAAATCAAAAGTAGATAAAAAGCAGTAAAAATTTAAGTTGAGACATTTCATGCATAAAACTATAAAGGAATTACGTGAAATCATGACAAAGGCGTGGCATTTCAAACTTTTCTATTTAAAAAAAAGTAATATAGCTTTCTAGAATGCAAGCATTATTCTGGAATAAAATAAAATTATCTTGAAAAATCTGTTAATTGCTTTCCTTCGGATGCAGATATTTCTTAAATCATCTTATCAAACCAAAAGTAGATAAAAGTAGTAAAAATTGAAAGGTTGAGACATTACATCCAGAAAACTATAAAGGAATTACGTGAAATCAAGACAAAGGAGTGACATTTTAAACTTTTCGATTAAAAAAATTAATATAGCTTTCTATGATATCAACAATATTCCGGAATGAAATAAAATTGTGTTGAAAAATTTGTTAAATTGATTCCGTTTCGATGCAGATATTTCTTGAAACATCTTACCAAACCAAAAATCTTTTTCAATATCACCGAAGCCTTTCTTGTAACTTTCCCAGTCTTTGAAGAAATAATCTCGGGCTCTACCGAAATCTCCTCTTCGTTGAATTACCTATGAAAAATCAGTACATGTGTTGATGAAATGACTTTCAATTTGAATATAAAAAACACATTAAAAAGTCATATATTCAGCAACACATTTTTGGATTTATAATGCAAAAAAAAAAAAAACCAATAACATAAAGGAGATATCTTATGAATATAACATATGGTAATAAAATAATCCTATTATAAATCCAGTAGTTTTTTTTATAGTACTTAAATTTATCACCCTTGTTTGAAAAACATTTTAAATCAGATTTCACTAACTTGAATATCTACAGACGATTCTTAGATACTTAATTTTTAATTTAAAAAATGGTAGAGGCAAGTTAAAAAAAAGTTAAAAAATATTTTTATCTATTATGCAGTAATTTAAAACTTAAAAATATCTAGCTTTTCTTTTTTGACCAAGATATGTCATTAAAATATATCTTCGGCACCTTTATGCTATCCTCATAAAGCAAAACCACACCTTAAAAAGCAGGGCAACAATATATGTGCTTTTTATGAAAAGAAAAGATTTTAATAGAGTAAAAAAGCTTTGGAAAAAAAAGAAACATCATTAAATTTCTTATTCCGGACCAAAATGAATATTACTTGTCATATACAGGTAGAAAGTCATATTTTTTTTACTCATTTAATAACAAATTTATTCAGAACTATCAGTTGTTTCTAATAGGTGTGTTAGATTATTTTCATAACAGCAGATACTGTCAGATTTTGTCCTTGAGGTGATGAAAGTTAATGAAGTCAAAGTGGAAAATAAAAACATAAAACAAAACTGTAAACATGATGCAAAAATAATTTTGATTTTAATTGTTTTTTGTGATTTTGATAATAAATAATTAAAACACAAAAATCATCTTAATTAATTTAAACAAGTATCTTTTCAATAATACAAATTTTATTGCCATGCATTTTTTTTATATTTGGTTTTAATTAATTTTAAGAAATATAATTAATTTTATTTCAGAAGAATATGATTGTGATCTACAAATAACAAAAATCCAAAGAAAAAAGAGAAAGAGAAAAACATTTGAAAGGTTAAATATATAATTTCATGGCATATAAAAATCAAGATAGTTTACATCATCAGAAATAATTCATTTGAAACTTCTAGATATACAGGGTGATTCAAAATTCAGGAAATCGATTTCACATAGGAAAATATGTCCACAAATGTACGCATGTATATGTAGAGAGCGCTGTTTGTACCTAACCAGTTTAGCTCACCCGACAACTCCGCAAATTATGCGAAAGTGGTTCATTGCACAGTAACATGCTGTATACGGGGAGAAGACGACTGTCCTACTGTCCATCGAAGATAACCCGAATACCAGTACACGAGAAATTTTTCAAGCTGTTTGGGGTCTCTCAATCTGCAGTGTCGCGGATATTGCAAGAGGAATGCAAATGCGCTGTGAATCCTGTTGTTTGTAAATGGTGGCAATTTTGATTACTTACTTTTTATCTTGTTGGAATAAAAATCACATTCGTTACCACTTAAATTTGCTATTTCTTTGTATTCACTTTACTTGTCTATTTTTGTCCATGCAATTGATGTTTGCGGACATACTTTCCTAAGTGAAATCGGTTTCTTGGCGTAATCCCTACTTTCCCACGAAATTTGAACAAAGTTTTGAATCACCCTGTATATGTTTGATACTTTCTACATTTGGAGCGACAACAATTAAGTTGAAAATCATTTGAAATCACATTTTCTTCCGTGTTGATTTTAAATTCCTTATAATCGAAACTGCACAACAAATTCATTTTTCTCCAACTATCTAACTAAAAAGAAACCATTGTTACAGACTTCCCGCCGTTTCAAACATATAAACAGTCTAAACGTATTAACAACTGAGTGAATCAGCGAAAAAACGCTTTGATTTCAACCGGAAAATAATTAATTAAAATCAATAGAGAAGAAATTTTGATTTTTATTGTTCTAAATTAAGGAAAATCCTGGAGTAATAACTTCAAAAAATTTGAATAGGAAACTGAATTAAAATGTCTTATACGGGACATTTTTGTTTTTAAATTTTCGTAAAAAGTGACTAATATATATATATATATATTTCAAAATTCAGTAAATTATGTCAGAAGCGTAACAAAACTTGTATATCTTCATTGTTGGTTCTTTTCAACTATGCAGATTCTTTTCTACAATTCACTAGGAGTCATATTAAGGACAAACAGGGCGAAAAATGATCGAAAACAATATAAAGCATTGAATAAAAGAATGTCTAGATTCTCGAGCTACAAGATGGATTGATCTACTATTACGATCCCCTATAAACCAAATTTCTTGTCTATAAGAAAGTTAAATTTGTATGCATACCGCAGACATACGTGCATACATCCATGCACTTTCTATTACAGGCATGGATTATTTTGATCTTATCTTTTAAGTTTTCATATATTCTTTTATAAGAATCATACAAAGAGAAAGTAATATTGTAATAAAATAAAATCCTGAGCACTCCGGACATTTACAGTCTTTTCCAAAGCCCACAGTCTTAATCAGGGGGGGGGATATAACACCTTTATCAGGTAGAAAGCGAGAAAGCTTTGTGGAAACTACTCCCACTGACTACATTTTATTATATTATACCTTTTTGTGCCTTTTTGATATTCCTTTGTGTCTGTTGCATACATTATTTTGAAAAGAATTTTATAATCGCTTCTGCTATTTGTTTATGTACTTTTATCTTGCTTTACTTTTGTTACATATCTGTAGGGCCTGGTGGTAAGGTTTCGGAATCGGAGGGTTTCAGGTTCGAGCCCGATTTCATTGAAGACCAGCGTGCATGCTAAATCCGTCGTGCATCCTAAAAAAATTATTCTTTATTGTGTTTTAAAGGATATAGTTTAAGTTTCCTCGTTCGCATGCTTCATTTATTCATTCATTTTTTTATTGAATTTGATAATCAAATTTCCTCAAGGAGTGAAATTAGTTTAGTTATATTAACTATTCGTTTTAAAGCAACATTACGGCTATTTTTGGGCAAACCTCGTAATTTTGAATCGCTGTCAGGTGAGGAGGACGATACCTGATCTAGAACCTCCTCTTCAAACTTCCACACCACATCAGCGGGAGGACGTTTGGCCCCGACGCATTTAACGTATACCAGACCTGCTTACACGATGGTTCTTCGATGTAATCTTCGGGTTTCGAATCTGAAAACCTCCGACTCGGAAAGCGAGACCTTACCACGAGGCCACCGCGGCCTGAGTGTAATTAAAATAAAATTGCCAATGAAACAGTAAAATCGCGAATAAAACAGTGCATGACCTACAGTCCACCCCCCTCCGTTGGTGTCCATGTCGCAATACACCTGCAAAGATTTCTCATCGGACACCCTACTCCGAGGCCATACGGTGTAGATACCAGTTTCGGAATGCCCATTGCGCAAAACTTCTTCACAGTCTATTGGCTTAGTTATCGTTCTTGGAGACGAAGTTGAGCCTGAAATAATTAAAATACATTAAAAAACATAAATTATAGAAATTTGTAATTTCCAGTAACCAGAAGAAAAATGCATTAATGACTAAATACTTTTTGAATACAAAAATAAGCAATTTTAAAATAAATCAGCTTACAGACTGGAATATTAAGCTTTGCTTTAGCAATCATTTCCGTTGCAACGTCCAGTAAGGTGAAAGAGACATCGCTGTGGTTACACGCATATATGTTTCCAAATACTTGCAAGATTGCAAAGAACACGGAAATAAGATGATAAAACCTAAAAATTATAAATATGAATAGTGAAAATTATATGAGATACCCGATGAGCATCTAAATATCTAAGATATTTTTTTAAATTGCAGCCAGTCAATACGTTACCATATAACTAAACCGTATAAACATTGATTATTGTGACTGGCTGTTATGCTCTTTAACTATCCAACTTTTGAGTAAGAAAACAACGGATTCCGTAGAACTATGAAATATATTAACGGTGTTCGTACGTCACAACAATTAAATAAATTATCTAAAGTAATAGTTGCGAAAATTTTTATTTCACATGAAATTTTATGATTCCTAAACATTTAATCAAGGGTTATCCGACTCGTTCATCTCAATTTTTTAAAAAATTCCAAAATGTACCTAAAGCATAGGCCGCAGCTTCAAAATTTGCACAAATTTCTTCAATTTTCTTTCAATTAATTTCGGGAAGTTGTAATTAATTATAGGTAACAGATCAAGATTCGTGGAAAAACCAACGATAATGTATCTAGAGATCATGAAAACAAAAATGTACGAAATCGGTACAATGGATTGGCGAGCACTGTAGAATATTTTCACTGCAAAGAAAACAAAATGAGGTAGTTTTTTCTCCTCGATTTCTCTGAGATACGGAGAGGATTCGGTCACTGATGATGCTTCTAGAGCTCATATTCTTTCATATGAAATAAAAACAATTGAAATCGGTACATTGTATAATCTAGGGAGCACGGTAGAATTTTTTTCACTGCCAAGAAAACACTGTTTTTTCCCCCTCAATTTTTCTTGGAAACGTAGGGCTACAGAGGGTTGTCTTGGAAGCGGAGGGATGATGTATCTAGAGCTAGCTTTCATATGAAATAAAAATTAGCGAAATCAGTTTAATAATTTATTTTCTCATGGTATTTCTCTAAACTATTTATTGCATTTCCGATTTATTACTAGTATCAACAGATTTCGATTTTTTTTTTGTAATTTGAAAATGTTTGTTAACAAGCTTCTAAACAACCCTAACAGTTTTCAGTTTTGTATTAAACGTGAATTTATTAACTTCTAAACCCTAACGTGTAACAATGAATCATAATGAATTAACAGATACTGAGCATTTTTTATAAAATAAATGCGCATGATTATTATTTATTTTATTATGAGTACATCTCTTATTTATAATTGTATGCGCGTTATTATTTAATACTTATTATTTATGTTATCGATTCTTACATTTATATTATAGAATATTATATTTATTTATGTTACTAATACGATAAATAATATAAATAATAATCAATAATCAAACTCCCAGATCGTGTTGATAGTTCTTTCGAGGAACTAATAGCAGCAACCTAACAACTCTTTGCTTATTTATTATTTATATTATATGCGCATGATTATTATTTCGCATCAATGCAGATAAACTAACAGATACTGCGCATTTTTTAAACGTTCGTAAACAATCCTCTAAACAACCATAACAATTTTCAGTTTTTTTAATAAATGTGATTTTATTAACTTCTAAACGCCAACGTATAACAATGAACCCTAATGAAATAACAGATAGTGCGCATTTTTTTTATTAAAAACGTGGTGATTAACTGATACAAAAGTATCGACATAATCGGTAGTCGATTGATTTTCTATCAGCAAAGTGACAAATTCACTCAAATATTTTCAGCCTACGAAAGAGAACTATTGGCCATATACAGCGCCGTAAAATCTTTCGACACATGCTAGAGAATCAAAATTCTTCCATATATAAGGGCTAAAAAGCCTTTAATTTATACTTTTATATAAAACCTGAATAAATATAATCCTCGTTAAGTCAAAGAAAGTCAAAATGCCTCCGTGTTGTTCATCAGCTCTGATTATTACGCGGTAATTTGTCCTTGAATACAATCATCTCCTCAGTCACTTCAAGTTGTTCTTTCAGCAGTATGTTGGCAAAAATCTAAGTATGAACACTTGCGAATAACCGAGTTATTCTTTTTCAAAGCTTTTGTTGTTATTTATGGAATCACAGACTCCATGTCTCTGAAACTGCTTTTCATTTTGAATAATGCAAATAAAAATAAAAATAAAGAAAGAAAGAAATATTCTTAAAATAATATTTTAAAATATTGTATTCTTTCTTTTCTTTGTTAAATTCTAACAATTATTAACATTAGTGTCATTTCGTATTATCTAAACGAAGAAAATACTCATTAAAATATAGTTTAGGTTTTTCTAATAACATCTTTCCACCATTTGATATTATAACATATAATTTAACTTTTTTAATATTAATATTTTTGGTAACTACTTGATTTTCAGAATGTATTGCGTCTCCAAAATAAATTCCAGTGTTGTTTACAAAAGACAATAAATAAGTAAATAAATAAAAAAAATAACAGTGGAGTCACTTTGACTCCATGGCTCTGGCCACGTGAGGAAATTAATGTCTCCAGTTACGGGTTAAAGATGGCAGCTAAATATTACTTCTCTGATATTCAGCAGACGAAAGAAATAAATAATACTATTACTGATGCCCTGTCTGGAATCAGAGAGAATCAAATTTCTGATCCAATTTTTTTAGATTTGAAAAGCTTTGATTAGCTTTTTTAGTATTCAAACGGTTACCCTTGAAATTGGCGGGAAAAGGGTTGAAATTTAAATGATTTTTTAAAAATAAAAATCAATGAAAATTTTTTAAGATACTTTCTTATTAAGTTACTAATGCAGGAAATAGCTACCTTTCAAATGTAGTAAATCTAGGCCAATTAAATTGCCTTTCAAGCTATTTTTAATCCAGTTGTTAATGTCTATGGCGTCAGAACTTTCAGCAAATAATTTTAAATGCAATCGCGCCATTCTAAATCTATTATGTATTTCATTGGTTTTAATTATCTACGATCTAACATCAAATATCCATTTTTTAACTCTCAGGAATCAAAGATATCATTAAACATTCCTGAAAGATATCATGATTTCCTGACGAACACAAAATATTCACTGTTACATCTCTAATTATTTTACGAATTTTAATATTTTAAATATGAAAGGAACCGATAAGAAATAAAATAAACAATAATTAATATTTAGAATTATTTACATGATCGAAAAATATATATAAAAATTTTCAAATGAGATAATATAAGAGAAAAACTCACATTTTACAGAAGAGTAGATGTTTCTTATATAAAGAATACAAATTGATTTGATGAGTGAAAATGTTTCAGTGACGTTTTCCTGCTCTACTGCTGAAATTTCTAAGATGTCTACTTAACCACAGACGTGAAAAAATTTCGCAAGAACAATCTAACAAGCCAAAGCGATCTATTACAACTTCCTTTCCAGACAGTTTAGAAAGGAAGCAGTTCTTTTGCAACAGCCTGTTATGTTTTCATAATATAGATAACAGCATTTGCTAAGCAATGATTTCTTGATGCCTCTTTTTCAAAGCAACTTTACCCCTTTTTCTGACCTTGAGGAGACTTTCAATATTTTAATCAGATTATTGCTTAATGTTTATTTGATTGCCGAATGTAATACTGTCAATTCAAACATATTACAGTTTACAATTTATTACAGAATCAACCAAAATTCAATTTATAGTTCAATATATGTTCCTTTTTTAATTTCTCGTATACGTAGCAACAGAGAAAGTATAGTGATCATCAAAAAATGCGAACTCGAGATTTTTACGAATCTCCATGAGTTCAAAAAACACATTTTTGGAAAATATCCATCTGTATGTCTGTGAAAAAAATAACTCAAGAAAGATTTGAACTTGACAACTGAAATTGAATACTTTTACACCAAAATTGCCGATTTCTGTCAAAGTTTTAATCAAATCAGTTCGGAGGAAACAGGCCCTGTTCGAAATATAACATAATAATGACAAAACGAAGAGATCCAGATAAATAAAATTCCGTACAGAGATTTAACATCTACAGTGTCGACACCAGTCAAATTTTGAGACAAATTCAAGAATGGATTGACTGTCTGTCGGTCTGTACTTTCAGAAACTTGTAAGAACAATAACTCAAAAACACAAATATTTAAGTATATCAAATTTGGTATGGAAAAAAACTGACACAAAAGCAGTTTTGTATCCGTTTTTTGTTTCAATTGGTTGGGAAAAACGTGTCTGAAACACAAATTATGTTTTCGGGTAATATTAATCGCATTCCAGGAATTAATCACCAAACAACTCGACAAGTAGGAGACGATAAATTCAGTAAAATTGCTAAATTCTCGCCAAGGATTAATATTTCGTAATTAATGTACGCCATTTCTATGCTAGGCGTTTTCTGGGATAACATGTTTATTCGAGTATATGCAAATATATAACATGTTTTAGAGAGCCCACTCTGATTGGTTTTATTTTACAGATAACAGCATTTGTTAGGCAATAATTTCTTGATGCCTCCTTTCCAAAATAAAATATCACTTTTAGAAAATGAATGAACATTATCTTGATGAAATGTTCAACATTTTAATCAGATAATTGCTTTATGTTAACTTGATTGCTAAACTTCAAAGCACAATTGTTTTCCTTCTGGTTGTCATTATCTGCATCTTTAGTAGAAAATTTTGCATTGTGTGGTGAGCGACCATCGAATCTCCTGCAAAGTGAATAGACATTTAAAAATTATACTCATCCTGAACTACTCAAAAGATTGTAAAAAAATTGAGAAAAGTGCAGCCATAGCACTGATTCTCCGACCCTCCCAAATACACACGGATAATAAATACTGAATGACCGTATCACCGCGACAGCAACACTGGCGGCAACTGTGGTTGAGTCCTAAGGGCCATCACCGGCCACAGTACAACCCTTCCCTAAGGAAGTACGTTCCGTCATCGATGGGAGGAGCCAGACCCCCACCTCTTCGTATATCCACATGGTGGCAAGAACCAACCACCATGCCGGAAGCTTCTCATCCTCAATTTCGAGGTGCCCCCCGGTGGGTTCTTGAAAAAAATGTAGAAAGAAGGCTTTTTTTATATTAGCTTTTTTCTGTCAGGGAAATAAAATACAAATGATATTATTTCATTCAATGCCTTTTATCGTACAACTTCTTTTTAGTGTCATTAAAATTATTATTGTTGTAGAAATTATTGTGTATTTTATTCATAATGCATTCTTAAGTCTCCTCAAGTACTTAATTTTTATAATTGCTTTATTTTTTTACTCATACTGTAGTACATCCTCATGTTCAGTCATCCAGTTTTATTGTACTCCAAGTATTTTTCATTCAAATTTTTATCATTTTCTGTTATATTATATGTATTTGTATTTTGTCATTTGTATTATGTTTCTTCCGAATTGATTGCAGTGTATTTTTTTAATTAAAGTCCACCAACATCTATACCAAACCAGAAAGTTCTATTTGAATTCTAGAAACGGAAGTGTGGTGAGGTGTTAAGTATTATTGTGTATCATTAAAAATTTATTGAAATTGGGAAAATTTTATTATTATCAATTAAAAAAATAAAGCGATTTTTTTTTAATTTTAAGAGGAACGAATGTTCAGTTTTCTTGACATAAAATATTCGGAAATTTTGTAAAAAGCAAAAATCTAACCTACTTTGTATTTAACTTTTGAAATTCAAGATCTTGCTGTCATTTATTCCTCGATTTGACATGAAAGCGTATCGAATTTAATCAAATGAGACACACAAAAGAACATTCATTTACATATTTAGTTATGACATAATTAATAATCACGAAAAAATTTGATATTAGTTAAATTTAGAGAGTTATAAGAAAATCCCCCAAAAAATTTATTAAATTGATTTAAATTCAATTATATGTGCAGAGTATCTCAGCTGTTAACGAAATAAAAGACAGAATATTTTTAAAAGGTAAAAATGTGATTAAAATGGTTGGTAAATAATATTATTTAATTGTTAAGTATTTAAAGCGGGTAATTCTAGTATCACGGGTGGTTATAGCTAAAGTTCCACTTTGAAATGGTCATAAAAAGAAAACTTCTGGACCAAATTTTATCAAACTTGCTAATAATTTAAAGGATGTCATGGAAAATTCTTTTCCGACAAAAAAAAAAAAATTCTAAAACTTACCAACAGGGGGAAATGGAGCTGTATGAAATAATATTAACACTAAATAGGACATGAAGATATCGGTTTAAAATGTGCTTAATCGCTTCTGAAACATGTTACAAAGCATGTTCAATATGGCGTCCACCCTTTTCTAAAAGCAAATTAAATTGTATTAAATTCATTACTGCATTCTCAACAGTAGCTCTTAGCATATCAGGAGGAATGTTACGCACATGTTGGTGTATCGCACCTTTCGATTCCGCTAAGTAGTTTCGATTATCACCAGTAGGGATTACAATATCGGACCAAATTTTTTATACCGTATTAGAAATTTTAGAAAACGAAAGAAAGCATTCGTGTTTCTTTGTTTTATTTGCTAGTTTTATTAGAGAGTGTAAATATTACAAAAAATAATTTGTGACTTATAAATTATAACAGTATATAAAGAATCACAAAAAAGTAATAGAACACCTTATTTATTTAAACCACACAAAAAAAGTGTAAATATTGATATTCAGTACAATTTTTTGTACAATATCGCTATTCAGTACAATTCTAATACAATTTTTTGAGATGTGATCTTAAAAAACATAATATATCAATTGTACTGTCATTAAGCCTGAAGAGTAATTTTGTGTAAAAATTACCAGCTGTCGAAAACGCTCTTTTGGTATCTACGCTAGTTGGTGGTATTGTAAGCAATGCGCGATATACTTTTTCCAAGTATTTACTTCTAAATCCCTTCAAATAAATAAATCGACAAATAAATAAAATAAATCGATTTCTCGTCGGATGGCTTTGTATATAGCTGATTTCTGTATTGTATTTTTGTTCGTTGACGTTTTTTTTATTTATCGCTAATTTTAATTTTTGTTCAAAAGACAATTCCTTTTCACTATCGACATTATTGTCATCATAATCTTCGACAACTGAACCGAATTCTTCTGAATGTGGATGGGTTTGTGGGTAAAACATTTTAAGAAAATTTACTCTAAACTTAATCATATTTGAATTGGTTAATTTCTTTTCTTCTTTTTCATTTTCATTTTTAAAATCATTATAAATTATGTAAATACCATAAGACATTTTCTATTTCGGTATACCTTTCTTTGTGCAATTTTCAATGTAATATATAATTCTTCAGATAGTGATGTGCGCTGTTCTTTCAGTGACTGCAACATGAAGTTTATTGATGCATTAGCTGTTAATAAATTAGAATCTCTCCGACATAATGCCTCAATAATCAGTTTTATTGGAAGTAGAGCTGATTTAGTTCTGGATATTAAGTAGAATTCACTATCTGAAAAATTAATTTACAGGTTTAAGTCGATTATTGCTTTTTGGATTGGATTTCTCAGTTTCAAAATATTAGAATCTAATATTAATAATATTTTAATATTAATATTTAGAATTAATATTTAGTTTAGAATTAATATTAATTATTTTAAATTAATATTTAGAAACTAATATTATTTTCAGTTAGTATATATTTTAGTAATATGTCATTCTTTATAGGGGATATTAATATCTTAGGGGTTATTAAATATCTTAACAATTTTTCGAACTTTATAAATTATAGGAAGCAATTCTTGAAGTTTTAATATTTCATCCTCATTAGCAATATCTTCTTCAACAATTACATTATCATTATCTTCATTGTCAACATCACTCTCACTCTTACTCTCTTCAAAGTTGGAATCCGAAGTTTCAATATCCACAGTATTTGGATTCTTCTGTTCTTTATTTTTTTGGTATAATACACCTATTACTCCTAATTGAATTCCAAGAGCATAGCACAATTGCTGATTTGCACCAATCAACTTTCCAACTTTTTTCATAACTGTTGCTCCATGAGTCGTTATGGATACAATATCTTCTTTCAGGGATAATCCATGTTTCGCTAATTTAGATTTAAGCAATTAATTAAGCCATTAATTAGCTAATTAATTTCGCCCGTTAGGGAGACATAAAAACAAAAACGTGTACTATTTTGCTATGTTGGCGATCCCTGAACATATAGTGGAGACAATTTAAAAAATGTCTAATAAATACCGAAAAACCGGTATTTAAACTTGTGAATACCGGTATTACAAAATTGTACAAATGGCTCAAAATACCGGTATTCGGTATCCCAGTATACCGGTATTGCAATCCCTATATACAAGTATTGCTCGTTTAAAGTTATGAGATAAAGAATATATATATATATATATATGCAGGTGAAACTGCAGTTTCAGTTGTTAATTCTTTAATAAATCTAGATTGCAATGATTAACCAACAATATGGGCAATACTGTTTGCAAGCAAATCTCTTTCAGATCAAGATAATTGAATGACGTATTCGTAGAAAAACATTCCCTTGTGAGATTTTTTATATGCATCAGTTTTTATCTTTAAAATAAATATTTTCATCTAAATTTGTGACAAATCCCTCTAATTAGTCTTAGAAATAATTATAAATTTTGCGGGCAGAAGTGTTAAACTTTGTGTGCGCATAAATGGATGTAAGAGAAACATTTTACTAGCTGACACTTTTAAGTTTAGGGGGCTGTGTAAAAATTTAATATTTTAAACTTTTTTTTATCAGTTTTCACAAAACTACAACATTTTCACAAAATTGTCTACATTATTTAATTAAATATTGTAATAGGAAGTGCACTTCTATGGGAAATAAATATTTGTTCCATTTTGGTGGACAAACTTTATTACATGGACTTCTTGAAAAAGCAATATATTTTCAATACTTGATGGAGTCTTTTCTCGATTTAATCGAATTCCATAAAATAAATATTTAATCAAGTCAAATTTCAGAATTATTTCTCCATTAACTGTACCAACAGCAACTCGTATGATATCACAGCGCCTACGCTTAACAGAATGACGCTTCTGTCCAGCTTGAACATTCCCATTCCAGTGATTGTCATCTCTTCTTTGAGGTGATCTAGCTTCGAAATGAACAAATTGATGGATGCAGCTTTCGTTTCATCCACGAACAAATAGTCTTGAGAATGCCTTCCTTGTAAGACGAAGTTTTTCATTTTAGAAACGACAGCCGGAATTTCCGATGAGAGCAGCACGAAAATAAGAAAATAAATGGTGTAGTTGACGGCGTAATAGCTTGCCGATGCGAAGTCGAAGAAATTATTCATTGAATTCTTGCACAACATCTTGCTTAAGTTATAGAATATTCCGGTGGTCCAGAATGCTATAAGAACGAATGTGAAGGGAGATAAAATCTCAATAATACTTTTCAGAAACACCACCGCATTCGTGAAGTCATGTAAGAAATGTCTGAGATTGCATGGAATATTTTTTTCCTGTACTAAAATTTGAAGCAATCTCAAATGATCCCTTAGCACTTTGCGCACTTGAAAGAATAGGAGAAAGTGAGTTACAGCTACGATAGGTGGGAGAGTTAAAAATACGGCATTAAAGCTTCCAAACATAACTTTCAATAAACATTCGGTAAAAGATAACGGCAATGGAGTATTATTTTGATTGAAGTACCCAAATGAACTAATAGTTTGCATGTTCAATATTACAACAGGCACCGTTGTAACTCTGGTGACATGAATGATAGTGTTTATGCAAATCAAGAGACAAAAGAAACAAACTGTTATTCGTAAAGTTTGAATTTTGTCTTGAGGATATATCATGAAACTGTCTATTTGTTCCATTTTGTTCTTGATAACTTTCATTCGTAAAGACATTAGAAGCCACATTATATTCAAAAATGAAATATCAGCAACATGAATGAAAAATATTTTTTCTTCTGAGAAGCCGGCAAAAATCATTGCAACTAGAAAATAAACGATCATTACGTCCCAATAGACTTTGTATAATCGAAAGGCAGATTTTAAGACATGCTGAAATATTGGTCGCTTATTCTTTTTATCAAAAATGTAAACACCGAATAATAAGAATATGTAACTTACAGGTTTCCATATTAGAATTGTTTTGCAATGCTTCTTCATGTTTATAGATTTCATGTGTTCGCTGAAATACTCTTCTATTATTTCAAAATCTTGGTCTTTAAAAGATTTAGATGATAAAAATTTCGAAAGTTCTCTTTTGATCATTCAAATACTTGAAATATTCTATTTTAAAATATTTAATATTATATAGCCCACCGAGGGCACCTCAGATATGAGGATAAAAAGTTTCCGGCATGGTGGTTGGTTCTTGCAACCCGAGTGGGTACAGGAATGGTGTAGGGTCGGCTATCCCCTTTCAATTACGGGACATACCTCCTACGGGAAAAGTTGCGCCGTGGTTCCTGATGGAACTCAAACTTAGTTCTCGCTAACGTTGTCGCAGCGGTCTGGTTATTCACATTTGTCGTGTGCTGCTGGGCTGGTCCCAGTGCTACAGTTTCGATTTTAATTACCGGAACAAACAGTGGATCGACTTATTCGTGAACTGACTTCTTCAAATTACACGGTACACCCGATAATCACTCTATCTTTACTGTATCATACTGAAATAAGACCCAAAAATAAGTTTCAATCAATAAATGAAACCGCTATTATTAATTTTCCCATAATATTCTTAGAATTACAGCTTATAATTTAAAAGTTGAATTAAATTTTCGAAAAACGTTATTATTATAAAAATATAAATTCATGTAAATAAAAAATTTGAAGCGAACTAAATAGAGTTTGTCATGAACAATCATTATATCATGGACACTTGAATGATTGATTTCCACGTTATAAATAATTGAACTGTCAGAAATGCATTAAAATGATGAATGGCTTGGCCTGGGATAGAAAAACGAATAAAATTAATTCAGCAAATTTTGTAAGAACTTTTATTTTTAATTTCTTACGAACATTTATTTTTGGAAATCAATACAATTCCGTGATTCCGAGCAAGATAAAGGTTTACATGCATTTATTAGCTCATCATTCTGCCTTTTATGGAGCAAAAAATTCATTAAGAAGAGTTAAAATTGTAATTAAGAAATATTTATAGCTTGTATCAAAATCTGGTGAAATAATTTAATATAATCCATGCTAATAGATGTAATGGGTAATGCTTATAATAATTTAAACGTTGGCATATAAGTACTACGTTACATGCATGAGATTAATCAAAACAATGTAGTTATCTTTTGACCACAAATGTATGAAAAGCGGATGTAACGTCCTTGCTACTAAATCTATAGGAAGTTCGACACATAAACAAGTTTCATTATTTCAAGAAATTATCTGTCACCCGAAATATCGGTGCAAAAAGAAAATTCTTGTGGTGAAATAAAATACAAGGACTAAACAACCACAGCCACCATCTTCAGCTGCTCGGATTTTTTCCTCATTAAGCAGAAATTCCATGATAAATCCAAAGATCAGAATCTGTGCTTTAAAATAACAATAGTGTTACGGATTTACTTCCCCTTCCGTTGGGGTTCTTTTAAGATTTGATGGTCGTTGCAGAAATAAACAGTCCTGTAGTAGGAAACAACGACGACGTTTATTTTACACAAAGATGAAGAATATTTACAGCCGAGACTAACACAGGACAGCGCATAGCAGCAAACAGTAGCCCACAAGCAGTGATCGACCACAGCACACAAAGCGGCCAGACAGAATCCAGCAGGCGAGGGGATCCTCGGAGCTTCGCTCTACGGTCTCTCCAACGGCTGAACTTCTCACTGTCTCCTTTGCTTTAACTGTGTCCAACTATCGACTCACTACTACACGACTGGCTACTCCACACACAACTTAATACTGCTTTCCGCAATAAACGCCAGAGGACTCGGCACACAGCTCAGTTCAATAATAGTTTGGGCTCCACACGACGCTGGAACTCTGCCGTTGCTTCGCTATCCTTTCGAAGATTCGTTACTTGTCTACGACTCCGACTACGATTTAATTCACGACTCCTCGCAGCTTGAGACTGCCGGCCTTTTATAGTTCCCGGGAGGTAGAACGAGAAGGTTCTGGGCGTATCCCAGTTCCTATTGGATAGATCGTTAAAATTCTCGAAGTTATCTATTTCGTCGCGAAGTTGCCAAATTCATCACCGTCGTCAGATGGTCGCCAATTTTGTCGCCAAGCTCAAAGATCACTGTCTCGGCACCCAAGTAGCATCCAATGCAGATTATTGTAAATCAGTCTTTCCGATGATAGAACTAACCGTGCTGGGAAGCAACTTTGCAGTTTCTAACGATAGCTTTTATCGAAATTGTTATTATTTCCAATGGATTTTTTCAGTGGCATTTGAGTCATTTGATTTTTTGTGCTATTGATTTATTCGCTTTCTTTATATTACCGAATACTGCTTTTGGCAAGCAGTATTATTATCTACTGTTAAGACTGCTCAATATTCTTGTCTATGAGATCCCAACATCTAACTACGATGACTACGATGTAAGTACTCGCATCTCCGTCAGAACCATTCAGCAAACTGAGCAATACTGGTTATTAACATGATAACGTTTATTGGTTGGCATACAATATGTAAACTGCAACAAACATGACTTAAAGGCCATGATAAAAAAATCATTCAAACCTCTTTATGAGAAAATTGGTAGGCTACAAATTATCATTAGAATTATTGGATTATCAAAGGGAAAGCTGATTAACTGCTCACCACTTAAGAGGATCCGGAATTGTTCCTTCTGTATTTATAAAAATATCATTTCATACTTTCGTTTGATTTACAAGAGATATACACGAAAGAAAAAATTTTTTTAATTACTGCCTACATTTTACAACCTGGTTTTTTTTACTTGCTTTGAAATTTGTTTGCAGTGTGTGCAGCACTGTTGCAGCACACAAACAGATACATACATACACTGATAAAAGGAATACAAATTTCAGGTCTAACATTGAATTTTTAACAAATCTGCTAGTTTTGCTTGCAACGTATTCATTTTTTGGACATCTATACTTATAATAAAGCTCAATGTGTGTGTGTGTGTGTGTGTGTGTGTGTTGGCGCTCTACAGGCCAGGTCATTTGACATACAGCTATCAAATTTGGTACATGTATACCTTAGAGGTCGGGAATGTGCACCTGGGGTCCCTTTTTTTGAAATTTTAATTAGAATTTTAATTATTAATTAAAAACTAACTTTCCCGCCAAAAGAATCTTCCATTTTCCCCACCGCCAACTTTTCCGCCAAAAAAATCTTCCATTATCCCCAGCGCCAAACGAGAAAGGCTTCCGTTGTTTTTTTCTCCCAACAGTAATGAGGCTAGGGTTAAAATTTTTCGGCGGATTATTTCAATCGGTTCTGCTTATTTTCTTAATGTTTGATGCATTTAAAATTAAACATTGTTAATGAATCAATCTTTCAGATTCATTCTGAAGTACTTTTGAATTAAAATAAAACAGAATAAAGGAAATTAAAAATTTCTAATCCGCATAGCGTTACCCCAACTGGCGTAGAAAAAATCACGTATTTGCGTTACGTAACCGGCGAAGAAAATTCACGCATGCGCATTCTTCTGATTGTTGCCATGACAACATGTATATGCTTATAGTTTTAAGTACAACGTTTTTTAAGTAGTTTTTTTAAAACCTGTTTTCAACCGTTTATTTTAAACGATTCGTTTTATTTTCTTAGTGTTTGATGCATTTAAATTTAAGCATTGTTAATTAATCGATCTGCTCATAATGAATCTAAGAAAATTTTGTTGACCAACTCTTGAGATATTACATAAATTTAAAAAAATATTCTTTAGTGCCCATAAAGTTTAAACGCTGAGTGACTCTATTTTCAGTAATCAGATTATAAAAAAATGCTTTGTTTCAGTAAAAAATATTATTATATTAATTGAAGATAAATTCTTTCCACTTTAATTTAAAGCATAAATTCTACGGGTGCTAACAGAAAATGAGAGAGATACATATTACGTTATGACTGAAGGCCTTTATAATATTATGAATAAATTATATGATGATCAAAATTTGAAGTTTTAAAATATTTTGATGAAGAAGCTATTAAAGTAGAAATTGCAAAAAATATTTAATTATTAAAATTTTAACGAACATTAAGATTGGCGAACCGGATGGTCGCCAAAGGCGGCTAGTTAATAAATATATCAAAAACAAAAAATGACAAACTATGTTTGTTTTTTAAAAAATGAGGCAAATAAAAAAAATCGGATCATATAATATCTTCTTAGAAATGTCGCATGATATTTTTGTAGGTGAACAGAGTAAAAAAAAATGTTTATCCTCAGTTTTCACTATTAATAAATAATTCATTTATCAGCGTGAGCGTTTCAGGTAATGTCTTTCAAGAAATGATAATAAGCAGAATACATTGTGAAACAATTATTAAACACATATCTCCAAGAGCATGTTCATATTTCAGTCCAAATAGAAAATATAAAAGGAAGAAGCACTCAAAAACACTTTAAGATAGACAAAATTAAGACAACAAGATAAGATTTTGTATATGGTCTTTACCCCAAACTTGCAGATTTCTATCAAATTTTGAGCAAAATCTATTCAGAGGAAGTCCGTTTGTCCAGCGATTAGAACACAAAACAACACGATAATTAAAGAAGATAACTAGATGGATAAAATTCGGTATACAGATTTAACATCCATAGTGTAGACATCTGTCAAATTTCGAGCCAAATCTAACTTGTGGGTTGACTGTCTTTCGGTATGTGCTTTTAGTAACTAGAAAACGTTATGATTCAAAGGCGTAATGACTTAAATATAACAAATTTGTATGCAGCTTTAAGACTACAAGTGCAGGTTTGTATCAACTTTTTGTTTCAATCTGTTGAGGAAAACATGGCTAAAACAGAAATTCTATTTTTGAATACTATTAATGCATGCCAGACTTTAATCGCCAAATAACTCTCTAAGGATATGAAGACAGATTCAGTAAAAATGCTAAATTCACTCCAAAAGAATACTTTGTATGTATTATATCCTAATGACATGTAAGGTGTTCTCTTGTATGACAAGTTTATTGAAAAGTATGCAAGAAAATTTTGGGGGATTATCTGATTAATATCCAATTGATGTCAATCATTGATTTGCGTAGATACTGGACTACAAATTTTTATCTTGAGACAAATATGAGATCGTATCGCGCAATTTCTAGTGAAGCTTCAAATTATGGTAAATTTAAATTGTTTTCCCATTTTAAACATTTACACTTTAAGGCCATATTGAACTAACATTGCCGTAGCATAACGAGCAATGATTTCGCCTTAGACAGATAGTACACCATTTTCAAACAATACGTACAATTATTTATTCAGAAGTTTGTTTCATGATGCACCAATGCTCATAAATAATTGTAAAATAATTAACTCTTGGTGCCAAAGTTTGTAAATGAGCCTTTGTTGATCCTTAATTTTCGAACATTTGCTAACATTACATTTCTTAAAATAGCTTCTCTTATAAGTTTTGTAAAGTAAAAAGCAACTGCTACATTTCAGAATTTACAAAAAACAATGATGGAATTTATACTTTAATGTTTATCATTGCAGCAATTCTAACAACTTGCGAACCACATAATTCTACATTGTGGATTCGCTGAATGTGTTAAGGATAAGAGGGGGAGGGGAGAATCTTCCAAGGTCACACAAGTTCACAAGAAGGACTCACCTTTCCTTCCCCCCTCGACTTTCAATATATAGCATTTTGACAAAAAAACCGAGAAGGAATTTTGAACATCTTTCATTTAACCAATTGGATCCAAATTTTAATATATTTATAATTTTAATTATGAAGTGGCATATAAAGTTTAATTCATCCCAGTTTTGGAACTATGACATTGACATGCATAAAAATAAGCCGCCAGGAAGATGATCAAGTTGGTCTTAATTTGAAATGTGTCTGCGCTATAGATGTTAAATATAAGTACAGAATTTTATCCTTCTAGTTCTATTCGTTTTGAAGTTATCATGTTAATTTAAATTCGAACAGCCAGACAAACGGACTCTCTCAGAATCGATTGTTGTGTTGTTGTTGTTGTTGTCGTGTCTATGCATACAGTGCTAGTGCAAATGATTAGAGTCCTCCAAAAGCCTTGGTGACAAGATCTGCGAATTCTGGAGCCCGATGGCTATGGAGGATTTCGATGGGGGGTGCTCCAAGTTGAAAGAGGGAACCGATAATGGCCTGGTAGACGAAAACATTCAAAATCGATTTTATTCAGAATTTGATAGAAGTCGGCAAATTTGGTGGAAAGACCGGATACCAAATTTCACCCTTCCAACTCTAATCTAACTCTGAGTTATCTTTGTCACAGATAGACAGATGGACATTTTCCATTTTTTTTTTTTTTTTTTTTTTGAACTGGGGGAGGTCTAATACGCAGAAATTCGTCAAAATTTCTAGTTCGAATTTTTTTTACTATTATTTTTAATTACTATACTTTCTCTACGCTAAGTATACGAGAAATTAAAAACAAACAAACAAAAAACTTGGTATTCCATATTTTGTGTACCATTTTTCAAAAACAGCTATATTTCAAAGCTTGCATTTTGAAATTGGTTCCAAACAGCGTAACTGATTTCAAATATAAAATCACATATACGTAATAATCTAATGCAATTTTTTTTTTTTAATTTCTTTTCAGAATAACTTGCAGAAGTAGTTTAAATGCGACGTTTATCCTGGTTTACTGTTTATAAAAAGTAATCCATATGTGAGTCAAGTTCCGAACACTCAGAGAGTAAGCCCGTTTTTCATTTCCACTATACCACCAGCCATTAGAGGAGGAAAAGCCGTTTCTTTCACTGCTTTCAGTAACAGCAAGGATTTCCAATTCTTTCCGACGTCCTTGATTAAGATATTGTGCATCTTTTGCAAGCCTGCTCTTATATATTGCGTTTGTGATAATACTGCTGATGCACATAAGTTAATGCCTATCAAAGTTGAGGGAATTATTTTTATACCCGAAAAGAATTGCCACTTGATGCTGTTTTGAGCATGTATAGAGTCAAATACAGTGAAACTCGCGAGAGAAATGTGCATACATTAAACCTGCGAACAAAGGAGCAAGAAAGCAACCGGAGAAAAGACATATTCGATTGCGAGCAATAAATCATAAAGCAGATTGTAATTTTCCATTAATTTTGACATTGTACCGTAAGAAGGATTATCCTGTAATGTAATTCTTGATATTTTCATTGAAACATGACAGCAGTTCAATAAACCGATAGTAGATCGTACCACATAAGACAGCAATTACTAGCGGAAACGCGTATAAGCAGAAAAATGCGAAAAAAGTTATGATGATTCTGAGAAAAAAGGCTATTTTATAGTTGCCTTTGATTTCAATGTATAAAGTGTATGAGGCAGTTTGATCGTCATCAGAACTCTGTAAATTCATTGCACAAAGCGTGGCTGATAAAAGTGTTATGAAGAAGATTGATACCAAAGAAGAGTTTATTACTGTGTTAGGATTATTCCGGAGTCTAAAGGTTACTTTTCGGCATTTGATAAGCAAGTCTATAAACTTTCGCTTTTGTCTGTTCATAAAGTGCCAAAGAATGAAGGAAAACAAATTAGCACCCATAAATGATACAGCTATGACACCATAAAAACGGAACCCAATAATCGCAAACGATGTTATTATGAATATATGGATCAAATATTTAAGAGCAGTAGAAGACTTTAGAATGACCATTTCCCAGCTTGTTTAATTTTATATTCCATGTAATTGTACTTGAAAATTTTAGAAAATGTAAAAGTAATCCATAACCTTTAAAACTTGTATTATGTACTTGCATGGCGTTGGCATTTTGGGCCATTTTGCTTCTATTCCTCTACCTTTTTTGTAAGAACAACAAATATTCTTATATATATGAAAAGGCAAATCTTTTTCAAAATCTGGAAGTTTTCTTTCTTAATTTCATTATTACTTCGAATTGAATGACCGTTAGATGTCGTCGAAAAATGACTGAAGAAATGCTTTAAAATTAACAGTTTGAGGTGATCTTGGTCAATGCATGCTCGTTTGTATAAAATTATATGACAAACTTGAGATTGTTCTGGGGAGAGAGTATGTTCAATTGATAATAGAATGTGTAAATCAATAATGATTTACTATAACAATCTTTTCAAATTTTAATTACATATTAATATGATTTCACTTCTTTTTAGAACTGAATTCATATTTTAATAAGTGAATAATTATAAATAAGTGAATTCATTATTTCATTCTTTTAGATAATAAAATAGAATAAAATCTGATCATTAGTAACACGGATTTATAGTAAACTGAATCGTGAGAGTTGAACCGTTTGTGATTTTACTTTTCTTCAGATTTTCTGCACGGTTGTGGACATGCCTACTGAAAAGAATATAATGACTTGTATATTATTTTTATCTCTACATGCTGAAATTAAAAAAAAAGAAAAAAATATGCTTTTTTTTTTGCAAATCCATTAAAGTGATTCATTTACCTTCGAAATGATTATTTTGCGATTGCTGCGGATCGGAAAACAGTCGTATTTCTGCGGCATCGTGTCTAATGTTTGCGGTTCGTGTTCTAATAAGTTTATTATCTTTTACGTAGTTGAACTATATCGTTCTATGATCGGCTAACATATTATAGCAGTTCGCTTCGTTTTAATAATAATTGGCGTTTGCTTGTAAACGTTGCAACTAATGATGATTTGCTGTGATTAAAAAAAATTGGCAGTGAAAAGATAGTAAAATAATTAAAATAAGAAGTCTAAATGTCTTAAGTGAGTATAATAAAGGGATTAAAAAACAAATGAAATAAACCTAGCGTTTCGATATCTTCCAGATATTATTCGGCTTTCAGAGTGTATAGCAACATTAGCAAATAATGTGTCTTAGGCCAACGGAGTGCATAACGCTAGAGTAATTGTCCCTAATAATAGTACATTGCCCTTAATGTGGGAGTTAAAAAACAGGAATCTTTATATACAGGGTAATCAAAGTAAATAAATAAATAAAACTAGAACAAGCGTATATTTCCATAATTATCACAACTAGGCACTTAGTTCTAATTGCAAAATTTCATTAAATAATGTAGATTATTGTATGAAAACGGACCGCAATGGCGTTATGGTAAGGTCTCGGCTTCGGAACCGGAGGGTTTCAGGTTCGTGATCTGATTTCACAGAAGAACCGTCGTGTAAACTGGTCTGGTTCACGTTAAATCTATCTGGGCCAAACGTCCTCCCGCTTGTGTGGTGTGGTGTGGTGTGGAGAGGGGCTGGGGGTGCCATCTCAGGTGTCATCATCGTCATTTGACTGCGGTTCAAAATTACGAGGTCCGTCACTAAATAACTCTAATGTTGCTTTCAAATGAGACGTTAATATAACTAAACTATTGCATGAAAACATTTTAATTGCACAAAAATAAGAATAAAATTTTAAACATTTTTTTACATATAATATAACATAAATTTTACATATAACTTTTTAACTTTTTACATTTTTTATAGCAAAAAAGTTTTAAAAGGGAAAATTTTTTCTTTCGCTCATGTAAAAGTGTGCAATTCACTTTCATACTAAATATTTGTTTTTCTATTTCTTTTTTATTATTCATTTTTGAAGTAATAATTTGGTGACTTAGCAGGAAGTAAAAATATTCTTTACCCTTATAATTCCACTAAATTAATGGCATAATTATGCTTTGAAATTCAGTTTTTGAACTGTTTGTGTCGCATCTTCGCGTTTTATACAGGAATTTTTTGCTTGAAACTTGATTACTTTACAGAAAAAAAATCTAAAAAAATCAGTTTTAATAATTGAGTTATATTAGATATCTACATCATAAAATTAACAACTCTCTTTGTATTAAAAATTTTCTTCATTTTGTGAAAATAAGAAAAAAGTATATTAATATGATTATTTTCGTCTCATTTCATATTAAAAGCAACATTATATAATTTGCATTAAATGAAATTATCTGCAATTTATGTTTAAAGTAAAGTATCTGTTCTTGATGGAAATTATTAATCGTCTGCTTTTAAACTTTTTTTCAGTGTTCTTTAAGTTTTGTTAATATGTTTTGGCAACTATGCTTTTGTTTCTATTCTTCTTTGTGATGCATTTTAATGTTGTTTAGTAAGAAAAAAAATGTAATTATATAATTATTTTTTTATTTCATATTAAAAGCAGCATTATATAATTTGCTTTAAATGAAATTATCTGCAATTTAAATTAAAAGTAAAGCATTTCTTCTTGACGGAAATTATTAATCGTCTGCTTTTAACTTTCCTTTCAGTGCTCTTTAAGTTTTGTTAATATGTTTTGGCAACTATGTTTTTGTTTTTATTCTTCTTTGTGATGCATTTTAATGTTGTTTAGTAAGAAAAAGTGTAATGATATAATATTTTTTTTTATTTCATATTAAAAGCCGCATTATATAATTTGCTTTAAATGAAATTATCTACAATTTAGATTAAAAGAAAAGCATTTGTCCTTGATGGAAATTATTATTCGTCTGCTTTTAAACTTTTCTTTCAATGTTCTTTCAGATGTGTTAATATGTCCTGGCAACTGTGTTTCTGTCTCTGTTCTTTTTTGTGATGCATTTTAATGTTGTGTATTTCAACTAGATATATAAAATGAATGTTTCTTTCGACACCGACCGAGATTATCAAATCCGGTTTAATTATAATAGAGTTGAAAAATATGTTTTGATTCTTCTTTATGTTTGTGAAAAATATGCTTTGATTCTTCTTTATGTTTATGAAAAATTCTTTTTCCTCACTTTATTTAGATTCAAGAATAAAACGAAAAATTTAAATAAAATATGGCGATAAATAGGTGAAAGTTTTATTTGAAGCCAAATACGTTTGAAGATATTCGAGATGAAAAATTTTGGAACTTTGATTTAGGCACAATATTCTAGAACGTTTGATCATCAGATGAAGGTGAGAAGATTTGTAATTCAAATTATTAAATCCTAGTTTGAATACTACTCAGATTTTAACTTTCAAATTTCTAATATTTTTTTTATTATTTCGAAGTTTTAAATGATTTTAATAACTTCAAGTTTTATATATTAGCTTGAATAATAGGTTGTTTTATTTTATTTGAATAGTTCCCAGTTATATTTGACTTGAATATAAGAGATATGAAATATTTCTTTCCTATTTTCTTAATTATTTGAATGGCTTCCATTTGAATGTTTCAAACCTTTGTATAATTTGAATAAGTATTGAACAATTAAAGCTAAAAATTTTAATAATGCATGAACTTTAAAAGTTTTAGAAGTTGGTAAAATTTGTACTTCTACTATGAAATATGTAAATAAAATAAAAACTTAATTTGATGATAAGTTAGATTCTAATACTATCGGCTTTCTTCTAAAAACTTATATTATTTAAAAGAAACAAAAGAATTAAATGCTTATAATGAAATGCAAAAATATATTCATTATGAGAGATAATTTGATTTGGAAATCGAATCTGCTGTCAAGTGCAGTCAGAAAATTATCATTTGTAGTTTTAAATTTCTATACAATTGAAGATTTTTAATAATAAAATAGAACATCTGATGATGGCATCAAATTTTCATTTATAAAAATAATTGAAAATTTGAAAACTGCCATAACTATGAAAATAAATATTTTCAGAAAGAAAAATCGCGAAAAATAAAGCTACGCATGAGCGTGAAAAACAAGCAAGAGTGAAATATTTTCTAGCTTCAAGTATGTCCTTTCTCCCAAATCCGAAGATAAATTAAGAAACTATCCCTTGAATACAGAATCAGTATCGCACCCTTCTCTGCACAATATTACATTATTATCTTTCACATGAAGAGAGGCGCCGCCGCGTAGGAGGGAGAAAACAAAGAGGAGACGTCCTAGGTGGGCCGTGCCCCAAATAGGGACATCTTGGCATCAGCCATTTTGGTTCGTTCTTATATTAATTTGAAGTTTGAATGAAATTGTGATTTAAAACCTCATGGATATTGGTGGAAAATGGGTGATTGATTTTGACAAAATTTCAATTCTTAAGAACTCTCACACACACACACACACACACACACACACACACACACACACACACACACACACACACACACACACACACACACACACACACACACACACACACACACACACACACACACACACACACACACACACACACACACAATCTATGCTTGAGACAAAAAAATTGAGGTATAATTTAACTTAAATTAATGCCATAAAAGAAAAATTAAAATTGCTCGTGCCAATATCTATTTTTCTATTAAAAAACTAGTTGCTACTTTTTATGCAATTTGGATTTTTAAAATAAAAAGTTTTTTAAAGAAAATTTTAAAATCGTTGCTCTTTTTTGCGACCGAAACGGAAACTATTTTTTTTTTTGTCATTCATATTTATAAATAGAAAGTCAGCTTACAAATATTATTATGTTAAAGTCCAATTTAAACTCATTTGCTTTCCTTCCTCTAATCCTCTATTTGTCACTATATTTATTAGACAATGCTGTACAGTTTAGTATGTATTATACACCATTGTACAGTGCTTACAGTATAATCAATGTGTTTTTCCCTAGAAATAGTTCACCAAGAATGGCATTCCACAAAATTCTATTGGAATTCAATAATCTTCAATTTAATCAAATACAAAATTAAATATGCAAATTAATATATAAGCGAACTTTTGGTTCTTTTAACCGTAATTTCCTGCATATAATCTGTAGTTATAATCTAATTTCCTGCAGTGGATTATCTAATAAAAATATAAAAATAGCCACTAATAATCTGCCTCCGCTGAAAATCTATCTGCTTATAATCCGTGGATTATACGGCTGTGGGTATATTCACTGAAAAAAATTTGTTTTCTTCTTTTTTTTTCTTTTTTTTTGTCAGGGTTAAAAGAGCATCTCGGATTATGCGCCGTCGCGGATAATAAGCAGGAAATTACGATATATCTTCAAAAAACATTATATTATAAATATTTTTTTTCAACTATCTTAAAAATCAAAAAATTCCTTTTTTAATAATATGATTTTATTTCCAATTTTTTTTCTCTAAATAAATATACCAAACAGCAAATGCAAATACAGGGTGATCAAGAAATAACAGGAGGTATTTAAAAGTGTGTAGCGTGTTGTGTACCGGATGAAATATAAAAAAAATTTGGCCACCATACACATTTAAGTATACGGTTTCGATTTATCCAGAAAATAATTAGTACCAAAAAACGCATATATGGGAAATCCTAGAGCTACGATCGAAAACTTTATTATGCAATTTGCTTATATCGGTACTTTGTGACATGACATCGAAGATAAAAGGAAGGGTTGCGGGAATTTATATCATTCAGGAAGAATTTGCCCATCGATTGCGTTGTCACTACGTAAACGCGCCTTATTTTTCAAACTGTTTTAGCAGTGGGATGAAAATGCCAGAGCTGCATTTCGTGAATACCGGCGGTTAAAACAGTTACGTGGAGGACCGATGGCCATAACTTACGAAGAATGTTAACATAGATTTAAAACAACAGGAATTCTTGGTGTGTAACCAGTAAAATTATCAAGCAGAAACAAGTTGAAGAAGTTGCAACGGTGGTTATGGATCAGGCGATAGCTAATAAGCAGATTATCAGCAGTGCACGTTCAATATCACGATAAACAGATACCCCGTTCTCGACGATGCAGAAGATATTGAGTAAGATCCTGAAATTTTATCCGTATAAGATAACACCCATTAACTGATGACACTGATCTGAATCTTGGTAATTTCTAGTTGTCAGGCGGTTCTGGTTCACTGAACCGAAAGGCACTGTGCATCAAGGGCATGTTTCTGACATTCCTACTGTAAAAGATCAAATAACGTTTCATGTCAGACAAATAAATGCCGATATGCTTCACGCCACCGTCGAAAACCTCGTGTACCACATGTAGTTATTGGAACATCACGTTGGTGGTTACCTTGAGCTAAATTTGTAAGTTGCTATAATAAACGTTTTTCACTGGTATTTGGTGTGTTGCTATTTACTGCTTCCATTGGCAGTTGCATTCTTTTTTCCACATATTATGCGCTTGCAGCGCCAGGATTACCCCTATCGGTGTTTTTAAGTACTAATTTTTTTTTTCTTGATAAATCAAAACCGCATACTTTTATGTCTATAGTGGCCAAATTTTGTTATATTTCGTCCAGTACATAACACGCAACAGAGCTCCGAACACCTCCTGTTATTTCTTGATCATCCTGTACTTCTAAATTAATATGTCAAAGAGAAACTCTACGTATGTTTGTATATACAATTGATGGTTGATCTTGATGAAATTTAGCTTGCATGCCTTTAAAAAAATAAGGAAGATCACTGTCAGCTTTACAAAATTCGCAAAAATAATTAAAATATGCAAATTAATAAATAAACGAAATTTTAGTACGTTTTAACTATATCTTCCAAAAGTATTATCTTATAAATATGACTATAACTTATGTTATATTGATAAATATTATCTTATATATATAACTAAACTTAACTATATCTTCCAAATATATTATCTTATAAAGTGAGCAGTTCAAAGAAACAAGCTGGTTACCAAATGTGGCTTGTAAATAAAAAACATTAAAATATTTGTACCAAATCAATAATTTGTATCCTTAGCATCGTTAAATATTAACGGTGGGAAACGTAATAAAATATTTATATATTTGAACCGGTGAAAAGCTTTCTATGCAATAACATTAATCCAAACCTTCATTTTTGTGGCAGTCGCAGTTTTTTTATTTAATAAAAATGATTCGCCTTATTCGCCTCATTATAGTTTTTTTTTTTTTTTTTTTGTAAAATTTACTATGCAATTATTTTTATTGTTTTTGAGATATGTATGCGTCATCAGTTCTATTTAAAATGAAGATTTTAAGGACTTTAAAAAATAAATTCCGCAATTAACTGGTTAAATAATCTGACCCAAAAATAAACATCTTGTCTGCACTTGAAAACTGTGACTGTCAATCAAGGAACATTTTTCAATAACTGCTACATAATGGATAAAATAAGCTTCTAACTCTCTTTCAAATGTAAGTTTAATTTATATGCATATTAGAGCTTTAAATATTCGGTATCTCAGTCAGAGAGCCAATTAACTGGTCTCTCTTTTAAAAAATTTTTTAAAAATTAACTTTTCTGCTGTTCACAACAACATAGGTTGCGACAACAATGTTTCATAAAAGTAAAGAAACAAGGGAATAATATGGTTACATTTATGTTTGAAAGAGATTATGAAAACATATCACGAAGCAATTTAAATTTTTTTATTGGACTATCTTTAAATCAAATATTCATTTAAGTGCACATTAATTAATAATACATAAACATATATATGTTTATTGTTCAACTAAATTTAAAGTTATTGTCAGTTTGAAATTGCTTGCCAAAAGAGTCATTAAAATGTTTCGTATATACATATTATTTAAGCAGATGATGTATAATTTACTTTATAATTTCAAGTTTTAAAAATAAATAAAAGCTATTTCACTCGGCAATTATTATGTAAATACTAGCGGACCCAGCAAACGTTGTTCTGCCTTATAAATTACTAGCCGCCTTTGGCGACCAGCCGGTTCGCCAATCTTAATGTTCGTTTAAATTTTAATAATTAAATAGGTTGAACCGGAGTTTAACCCCCTTCTTCGCCAAGTTGCGATAACGCACCAAAGCTGGCAATCTTTATTATGCACTATAATTGAACATCTGCTTCTTTGCTTTCGAACATTTCGCAAGGCCGTTGTTTGTGATTTTTAAAAATTTCGCCAAGCAGGGGATAAAACTCCATTCGTACCATTAAATATTTTACGCAATTCCAACTTTAATAGATTCTTCAGCAAAATATTTTAAAACTTCAAATTTTGAGAGTCATATAATTCACTCATAATATTATAAAGGCCTTCAGTTATAGCGTGATATGTATCTCTCTCATTTTCTGTTACCCCTCGTAGAAATTATGCTTTAAATTAAAGTGTAAATGATTAATCTGCAATTAATATAATAATATTTTTTACTGAAACAAAGCATTTTTTTTAATAATATGATTACTGATAATAGAGTCACTGAGCGTTTAAACTTTATGGTCACTAAAGAATATCTTTCTTAATTTATGTAATATCTCAAGAATTTGTCAACAAAAATTTCTCAGGTTCATCATGAACAGATCGATTCATTAACAATGTTTAATTTTAAATGCATCAAAGACTAAGAAAATAAAATGAATCGTTTAAAATAATCGGTCGAAAACAGGTTTAAAAAAAACTACTTAAAAAACGATGTACTTAAAACTATAAGCATATACAAAAAATATATAACTAACATAAATACATTTTACTTACAAAAGCATGCAACTAACCTAAAAATAATTTAAATCGTCCGTTGGTTGTCATGCCAACAATCAGAACAATGCGCATGCGTGGATTTTCTTCGCCAGTTACGTTAACGCAAATGCGTAAATTTTTCTACGCCAGTTGGGGTAACGCTATGCAAATTAGACATTTTTAATTTCCTTTATTCTGTGTTATTTTAATTCAAAAGTACTTCAGAATGAATCTGAAACATGGATTAATTAACAATGTTTAATTTTAAATGCATAAAACATTAAGAAAATAAACAGAATCGTTTGAAATAATCCGTCGAAAAATCTTAACCCTAGCCTCATTACTGTTGGGAGAAAAAAACAACTGATGCCTTACTTATTTGGCGGTGGGGAAAATGGAAGATTTTTTTGGCGAAAAAGCTGGCGGTGTGGAAAATGGAAGATTTTTTTGGCGGGAAAGTTAGTTTTTAATTAATAATTAAAATTCTAATTAAAATTTCAAAAAAGGGACCCCAGGTGCACATTCCCGACCTCTAAGGTATACATGCACCAAATTTGATAGCTGTATGTCAAATGACCTGGCCTGTAGAGCGCCAACACACACACACACACACACACACACACACACACACACACACACACGCACACACATTGAGCTTTATTATAAGTATAGATTACTATTGAATATTTTGGTTGTTAATTAAAAAATAACGAATGCATTGTAAGTGTGTGGGGATATGATATATGAAAGAAAGAGGAATGAAACGCTGTAGACGATGATCGCCGATAAAAGCAAAAAAAAACACCAACCATTCATTTTCTCAATACAATGTATTTCATTAACGTAACGAACATATACATTGTTTCATATCTTAAAAGTTCAACGTAAAGTGAAAAAAAGTAATATATTTTTTATCCTAAAATATAAAAATGAAATAAAGAAAATCAATATTCATATCGAAGAGCAATTGAGTGTACGATATTTTTTTCTCAGTCCGTCTTTAGCCAACACAAATAAGCTCGATGGTTTGCTCACGCGAGAACATGCCACGTATAATTAATGTGTGAAAACCCCGTGTGAAAAACATGATGTGCCCAAATCTAAGCCGCAAGCAGACATCGTTTGGCCTTGCGACTTATTGATTGTCACTGCGAATGTGAATCTAATAGGAAAATGAACGCGTTTGAATTCGATTGGCACGTCTGTGAGAATCATTAGAATTCGTGGCAGCAAAACATTTTCGGCTCAGAATTTACCATTCAAAATGGTGGCTTCGATAAAGTTTATCATCAATATTTAAATGACCAATCGCGTGTCATAGCACAGTCATGGTGGGTTCAAATTCCGGAGATCCAACTTTCAGTCGTAGAAGGTTTGGTGACATGCCTGGCAAATCCTGTGAGTTTAAAGACTCTGTTGGATAATTTACAGCTTGTTAGCATCGCAAACTGTATCGATCGTATGATACCACGTCACCTGGCAACTACTGCTGTATCTTGAAGTTTAAATCGTCGACGTCCGCATTTTTTGCTGCCAAAATGGCTCTTTCTGCCAGCCACGCATGATTTATGTATCGTGTGCGTACATCAGGAAATATGCGGTCAATGAGAGCATTTTGCTAATACAGTGCAGAAATTAGAGGGCAATTTTATTCATCGAGTATTTTATTAGACAGCAACTTTTCCATTGCCGATATCTAACAATTGGTCCGAGAATGTGTAGCATTTGGACACGCATGTTTATTTTTAGCTGGATTTTTTCAACACTACGCCACATTGGCGATGATTTCAAGCATCGATCTCATCAGCGTACGGTGAACGTGGATAGGAACACCCTAATTACCTAGCGTTTTGAAATATACTTTACGACCGATTCTCATACCTACCAAATACACATAAAAAATTTCATAAAAATAGGTCGAGCCGTTTCGGAGGAGTACGAACACAAACACCGTGACATGAGATTTTTAAATATTAGATATATATAATTAAAGAGCTTATATTTCAGTCATGTATCAACTTTGAAGAAGCATTTCTATATACCAGTAACGATATCTGTGAAGTTGATTTTACTGTTTTAAATCTTGAAAACTACTTCAAATATCCATTATGGCACTTCAGGAGAAATTGATAATATGCACATTGAAGTTATTTGGAATAAGCATTGTTGCGAAAAGTGTTCGAATAAGCTTTTCTGAGCGTATATTTGCATTCATTTGTGTGATATACAAGTCCTTCTGTTGTTCAATGATATGTATAACGTTCACATCATCATTGCGTTCAGCATTTATTCTTGACAAACTTTTCTTAGTGCATGCAATTCAGACTGCATTCATGTTGGTATTGTGGTTATTTATGTTTTATAGGATAAAAACATTAAAGCAAAGTTTATTTCAGAGTACGTTTTTTGCTTCAAGACACATGAAAAAATGTCAACATCTCATGAAAATGGTGTTTTTATTAACCCTGCTTATGACTGTCTATATTATTTTGAATACCACAAGAGTACTGAAGACAAAAGAACAATATCATTTTTTTCTAAACGTATTCACTTTCGGTATTAAGCAGCAAAAGGATATTCATATGGAATCTCTATTTACTATAATTTTACTGAACTCTTATATAGCAATATGCTTCGCTTTCTTCCATGCTTTTCCACTTTTAACAGCAATTATTTGCTACGTTCTGCTGATTAAAATGCTCTGTATGTTAAATTCTTTCTTAGAGATTCTGAAGGATGCAATAAGAAAAGATAGGCTGACAAGTATTCAAACCATTTTGCAGATGGACTTGAGAAAAATTGCTGGAATCGTGAAGAATACAAATGATGTGTTATCTCCAATTATTTTTTTCCTTATGGCATTCTGGATGACAGGTCTGTTTTTCAACTTGACGAAATTAATGTATCGACGTTCCGACTTCTCGATAGCTAATGGTGAATCACAAAATTCTATTTTTAATGTGATTATTAATGGCATTCTGTTCGTTATTTTAGTTGCATTGTCTGCAGAGATTCCCATCATTTTTTTTGAAAATGAGAAGTGCCGTAGTCCATGCACGGAGCAGCGAAACTCATTTCAAAAGAGAAAGTTCTGATATAAGCATGATAATCCAAATCTTTGATGATTTCAATGATGATGTAACAGTGAAGCCATTGGGTGTTTGGAAATTAGATAGAAGTTTCATTTTTGTTAGTTTTGGAGTTGTAATAACTTACGAGCTACTTTTGGTTCAAATATTGGAAAGATAATTTCAGTCTTACTTTATTTTCAGGTGTTTCTGCATTGCAATGCTTAAAATTGTATTGTAGGTCTGAGTACCAATTGAATGAAATCTTATTCCACATAAAATGGAATGAAAAAAAAAGAGTATATTCTCATTTTACTTGGCATTTGTAATTATATGCTAATGTCCTCGCTTTTTATGGAGTTATAGTTTTCATATCTTAATCAAAATAAAGATTATTAAATTATATAATATTTATAAATCTATACTTAAGAAAACAGCGTCAAAATACTTAACAGATTTTTGAAGTTATAGACGAGTTGTTGCGTATTGTTATTCCACTGTTTTATGATGGCAGATTCTAATTCTTGTCATTTGGCAATTTTTGCTAGAAATGGATGTGATATAAATATTTTTTCATTTCTGGGCTAGGATATAATAACAATGTCGTCAGTATTTAATTGTTCTCAAATATTATTACATGTAGATAATTAACTGCATAAATATTGTTTAAATATAATTTTTTTAAAAAAATATAACCGTTTAATAGTTATATTACAGTAGTGAATGTAAAATAATATAAATATAAGGTTATGACTGTAAAGATGATTATGAAATAAACAAAGATGTTGATAAGGCAAGTTCGTATATAGAATGCTCAAAAAATATTTGCTCAATTTGTGAAGGGTGTTAGAGGGAACTATATAGAATATGCGTTCGAAAAGTCCTATTAAATGATAGATTGTGTTATCAAACAATTTATTTAATTATAATTCAAAATAAGTGACTCTCTGATACCCAATATCATAATAGTGAGTCATATTAGTTCTTTAATAACATTACAGATACAAATACAAAATGCCTATATATTGCTGTTATAATAATATTAATATTTATACTGTTGTAATTTGGATTTGAATAAGCATATAGAATATAAAAAAATAATTTTTAATATTATAAGAATTAAAATTTATCATGTAAACAACGAGAAAGGGGGAAGGGTTTGCTTGGAAAATTCTATTTTGAAAAAAAATCTAAGTTTTTTATCAGAGAACTAGTGAAATTTTTTTGGTTACTCAGTTACTTTATTAGGTGATTGTTTTCACTAGTCCAAATACCTAGCCCAGATTTTATTCTTAATTTAGATTTTGATGGAGCGTCAAATTGTTTTTGCAGGGAACCCTCAAATTTGTTAAAATTTCCCAGACCATTTGATTTTTAGCATCTTAAATTCGTCATTTTTTGGGAAGTATCGTTATCCAGTTCTCATAGAAGGCGATTGGCTTATTGCTAAATATAGTTCAATATGCTCCAAAAATATAAGAATTTTCTTTTAAAGAATTCTGTAAAAAACAGAACAAGTGATACCAAGTCTATACTGCTTGGAAGACTGCGTAAGGCATTCTATTCAAATTATAAATTCCGCCGGGCAACCTAGGCATACGTCTATAAGTGTTTTCTTGCTGAAAGATTTTTTTTTATACTTGATTTGTTCTGATTGCTTCTGGACAATGGTTTGCCACAAATTGTACCAATGGCTATTATTTAGCCGAATGAAATGTGTATTTAAGTGGCAAAAGTTAGTAATTAGTGATAAATGGTAATTAATAATTATGTTCAATTGCTAACAAATCGACCATCATTAGAACATAATTTTCTGGAAAGTTTAAATTTTCGTTTATTGAAATAATTCCAGGTGGGTTTTTGCACAAAATTATTATAAACGATCCATTTCTCGTCTTTCGTTATGAACCTTTTAAAAAATGAATCGTTTTTGTTCTGTTTGAGCAGAAAATTTCATTTGGGTAAACAGTTTAGTTAAAATCCTTCTAAACTTATCGAGTACTTAAATATCATGGTGATTCATAAAACCAAGTCGTATGAAATATTCTTAAGCGATCCATTTCGATGCCCCAGATCTCTCTGTTATTTCATGAAGAATAATACTTTGATTATGTGAGATCAATACTTTAATCATCATAAGTCGCAGATGGCCTATACGTATGCTGCTGATCTTAAACCCCAAGTTTAATCCATCTGAATTTTTATGGATTAAATTTATGGTATTGGTCAACTCGTTGTCTGACAACAATGTCTCGGCTAACAGAACATATGCTTTTCTTGAATTGAAATACATTCTTGCATTTAGGCTCTAAATAAATGCATCAAACACCGAAAATGTACTTTTTTCTTTTCCTTGTTCATGCTAACATGTACTGGACAACGAGCAAAACATGACAGGAAAATGTTTAGAAAAACGATAAGAACAATTTGTTATCGGCATAGAATTAGAATTTCATTTTTGAGAAGAGAGGATTAATTTGATTTTTTTACGAAAATTTAAGGTTTCAGTATCTATATATTTGTAATAAATTTCTAATCCTTTCAAGACATAGAAATAAAAATATAAAATGATTTTTTTAAGAAAAAGAAAAAATATTGGAAAGATATGATGATTACAATTTAGCGGAAGTGATAACTCAGTAATTCGATCTCTCTATTAAATTAAGTTAAATGAAAAAAAAATCTATTAATTAAGTGATCTCTCTATTAAATTAAGTTAAATGAAAAAAATCTATTAATTAAGTGATCTCTCTATTAAATTAAGTTAAATGAAAAAAATCTATTAATTAAGTGATCTCTCTATTAAATTAAGTTAAATTAAAAAAAAATCTATTAATTAAGTGATCTCTCTATTAAAAGGGTTATCTCCATCTCTCCGCATAAAAATTTTAAATCACGAACAAGGTCATGAACTTTACAATTATACTTCTAAACCTTTTTACCATACTATTTTTTCTTTTTAAAATAAAAAAATGTATAATTCGAGATGTACATTAAAATTAATGATTTTTTTTATCTCTATAACGGGGAAATCTAAATTAAAACTCAATTATAGCTTTCAATATGTGTAATAATATAGATTAATATCAATTTTAAGATGTTTAAAATGTCTGCTTTTAAATGAATTTTTATTAAACGAATTAAATTTGTAACTACTAAAATTATTTGTCGAAATTTCGATCTTAATTCTTTTCAAGCCATTATAGTTGAAAGACACATAAACAATACTTTATCCAAAAAAAAAAATGTTGGCATTAGTCTAAATCTAATTAGTCTAATCCAGATTTCAAGGAATCAGTTCGTAAGCCTTCAGAATGTCAGTATCCAACAACATCCTGTCAGCGAAGTGTTGAAGTTTTAACATATTCTCACGTAGTTCTTTAGTGTGGAACTCAATGACACACACAAGAAGTAGAGCTAAACCAATTTATTAACTCAACTCTGAACTAATAACACAGCGAATGACAGTTCTTCTGCTTTTATACTAACAGGGAAAGTTCCAGAATACTTTTCTGGAGACAGTAAGAAAAGTCCAGAACACTTGTCTGGTAAACGAAAGAAATGTCCAGAATCTGCTGGAACATGAAATAAAGGAATTAAATATTTACACAGACTGTGAATCGCATTATTTCTAGCGGGATTCGAACTTACGGTCTCTTGATTAAGAGACCAGTGCTATGACCATCCGGCCATGGAGAGTCGACTGCCTCTTTTCAATGCGGCAATATTCTCAGATTGCAAATACTGGGTATCTTCTCTAATCATGGGTTAATAGCTAATTTCTAAAACATAAAAGACAGTGTATAAACTTTTTACTATTAAACTGCTCTAAAGGACATGAAGCGTTGTATTTCATATTATAAATTAATAAATATGATACTTAAAAAATACTTATTCCACATATTTATACATAAAATTTAAATATTTATGCATTTTTCCAATTGTATTATTAATATTTATTAATATTCTTCACGCACTGTTATTTGAAGAAAAAAAAAGTTCCAATCTTCCAGTCCAGAAATTTTGAATATCATTATTTTTGACCATTCAATGGCCGCCTCTTGAAAGATCCGTTTGTTAACGTACGGGATATCCTCGACACTGGTGTTGATTGTTTTAGAATAATGAGCCTCTAACTTCTTATCACCGTCAGCTTTGATCGTAAATATTTGTAACTTTTTTTATAATTAATCAAGAGTATTTCAATAAATTTTAACCGCCTTAGTAACCAGATATTTCATCGGGATGCCGATTATGTTTTGTTAAAAATTATTATTAATAAAATCTCTTACCCATTACTTGATACTTATGATCTCCCCAATAAATTATTTTAAAGCTATATTATTTAAATGTCTGTCCTTTTCATCTGAACATAGATCTTCCAAATGCCGTCGAGTAGCATGATATCATGCCATTAAAAATTAAGTGTCCGGATATTCGATTTCGAACTATTCGTTGTTTTTTTTGCAGACATATGATACATTTTCTGAATCCTCATGAAAACTGTCCTGACAAAAAAATATTAATCAAAATATTACTTCCTTAACTTTTAAAAATGAAAGAAAAATCACAAGGTTGAATATTTGATGAAACAATATAAATGGTGTAAATTTCATCACAACAATGAAACTTCTTTTGTAAAATTCTACAAAAAAAAATATTGCTAAATTCAAGAAACATTTGCGCTACGTTGATATCATTTTAAAGAAAATTTTCCACTCTGTAAAAGAGGTATAAAATAGGTGTTTTCAGGAATTAAATGTCAATAAAATAGGACCGAGAGATTATTAAAAAGTAAAAAGTGATTTTAGATTTGTATTATAAGAATAAAATAATAATAAAATAATTCCTAATTCTTTTCGTTTTAATCTCTAAAAACATGCTTTTTATTTTATGCTCCCATACTTTAATTTTCATTAACACAACATCCCAACTGGAAATAATTTCTTTTAGTTCCTCCAGCTGTAGACGAATTATGTTGAATTTCCCGAATAATTCTTTTTGAATAAATCCAAGAAATAATACATATTTTTGTTATAATTTTTCTTTCTTTTCTTCGAAAATTCCCCTGAATATGTATTTTTATTTTTTATTGTAAAATAATAATAAATTCTGCGGATAAATTTTCAGTATTACCCAGACTGTTAGATTTATGATTATTCACCTAGTTGCATAACTACGCTAAAATATAAATCACATTCTGACAGCTTCATTAGTAAATCAAACCATTACAAGGAATCTTAAGCAACCTTGACTTGGGGAAAATGCCGAGAATAAACGATATAATATCAGAAAATCAGTTTGAAACGAAGTTCGAAAGACAGTGGCGTAGTTCGAAAGACTCCTACACCTTGGATTAGGGTTCTTCTCTTGCATAACGGAAAAATAATTCCGTCATATTACACCATGTATCATCGAATAGATTCCTAGAAGATTTCTCGGTTTTTATATAAAAAAAGGACAAAACAAATTTGGATTTCTTTTTCTTTGTTTAGCTCAGAAATAATGGTATTCCACTGATAAACGGTGTCCAGTTATAACACAATACCGCTTATTGAGAATCTTATTATTGGTAATTTGAACATCATAATCCAGAGAAAAATAACGTTTCAAATGTCATTTTTTTCAGAATGTGCAAATTATATTGGAGTAAATTTATAAAACTAAATATAAGAAAAAAAAGTCAAAGAAGCAATAGATTCTCAGTAAGTTCCAAGCTATCTCAAGTTGACATGACTGGGAACTGTTTGTCTATTATCCGATTTTGTTGAGAAGGAATATAAGCATCAAGATTATAAAGACTGCTAAAAAAAGAAAACCAGAGGAGAAAGAAGCATATTAAAGATATGCCATCTTGAAGAACATTCGACAGTTCATAAAGCTCACCATGTATCTTTATTTTAGCTCAATATTTTGTTTGAATCAATTGTGATGAGACATCCTGTCATTTTTTGGAGACGGTAAATAATTCTTTTAGGTTCCATTCTGTGTTTTTTACTCGAAAATCAATTGTTTGGAGTTTGATTTCTATGATTCTCAACAAACGTCATGCTACCATTTTTAATACGTTTTAGCGTTTGAGATTTAAAAAAAGCAAACTATATGTAAAAAGAGAGCCAAAGTGATTGAGCAAAAGACTCAGAGTCAATTCTAAGACACCGCAAGCTGACATGATTGGAAATTGTTTTTCCTTCATACGGTTTAGATAAGTTATAATGTCAGCATCACGGTTACATAGATTGGTACAAGAATCCAAAAATAAATGGAGAGCTGCTTGTATCTTACGGTTCTGCGCATTTATTATAGATACGCACAATATAATCCCAGTGACGGTTGTGGGGATGAACACGATTAGCAATATAATTTCGATTACTTGTGGTGCAATAATATCTTCTGTTTCTGTGAGCACGAATAAAGAGAGGGAACAATACATAACAATCATGTAAAAGGAAAGAAGTAAAAAACATATCAACGACATGGCGTCTTGAAGCTCATTCGACAGCTTGTAGAGCTGACTGTGTATCTTTAATTTGTGCAGTAATTTGTTTGCAGTGAAAAGGCTGTTTTGCGTCTCTAAACATATTCGAAAGTTAAAAAGAATTTCGCTGAATTCATAATAAAAAGTACCACACATTATTCCAAGCATGCAAGGAATTCCATAAATATATGCAAATATAAAGTGAGTTCCAAGTAGATTAAGGAAGGTACTAATAAGATAATTATCGGATAGAACGAAGAAACAATAAAAACGTTTCCGTTCTGGATAAGGTTGCATTGTTATTGTGCATACCGTAGCTGATAACACCCATATTAGTGTAATGATTATTACAATGAGATTCAACACTTTTCGATGTCTTATACATATCCTTCCAAGGATGGTATTTAGTTTTTCGTACTTAATCAAAACATTTTTCAATGGATATTTATTTAATATTATGCTATCATGTATTGCCAAAGAAAGAGAATCCTATACTGTACTATTGAAGCAAATATTGAATAAACCGGCATTCCGTGTATCAGAAGAATCAGGAAATGTCGAAAAATTCTGTAGGATATAGGTATTTTTCGTGGAGCTCCAATTCCATAAATTCTCATAACGAAAGATAGTATTCCATACTTGAAATTTAAATGTACGTCTTTAAAAGATTTCATATCTTTGGTAAAAGAATATCCTTAATTTTTATATTCTAATCCTGATGATAAATTATCTGGTCACTGCTATTTACTATTTTCCAACAAGAAGGTTCAAAATTCTTATTCGAATTTTAATCCTGGTTATGAATTATCTATTCATCGCTATTTACTGGTTTCCAACAAAAAAGTTAAGATGGTGCATCCTTTCATCAAAAATTATTTTTCTTACTTCTAAAGCAATTTTGAAGCCTTCATTTTTGTTTTTTAATCGTTCGATCCTTGTATATCCTACATTTATTTTGTTTTCACAATGCACAATAGGTATCACCTGATGATCTATGCTATAAATACATATATTATTCCTGTTTTCAAATATTATGAAAAAATCTTATGATCGATAATTAATTAAGGGCACTTTACAGAGACATCGTGAATTATATTTTCTAACTTTCAGCTTGATTCATTGTTCTTTAATGTATTCATAAGAATTAATTACATTTTCATACCAATTTATGCTTTTCCCATGCTTACATTTTCATTAGTGACGAACTGGTATTATTTCGTTTCGATTGTGGTAACTTTTTTTTGCTTGTATATAACATTGTTTTGTTTGTTATCACTCCTTCAATTCACAAAATGTATGAATTCTTGCGGACTTAATTTTTATAAATTTTTTTCAATTGTACTTCGATGTAAAATTAAAAATATATATATTGTAGATCATTCCATGTTCACAATTTTATATTTTAACTCAGATATAGAATCATGAAGCAATACCAAAAATAGCGGTTTTGAAGTGCAGAGGCTTTTGCAAAATGTTTAAAAAAACTAATTTTTTAACTCTAAAGAATATAAAAAATGTACTTTGGAGAATATTAAAAAGAATTTTTCCAAACTCTACAGAAAATAAATGTTTCTCATCAATTCTGACAAGAAGAACTAACTAAAGGCAACTATTTATTATGCGTATTTAAAAAGAAAATATTGAAATGGAACAAAACACCTTGACCTTCCAAATTTTAATTTTTCGTCATATTTGAGATTCACTTGAATTCGAAAAAATACATTTTCGTTTTATTTTTGTCGATTGCTCTGCTTGTGAATTAAATAACTCAAAAAATTCCTGAGACCAAATGAATGAAAATTTATTGGTTGGTTAGTGTTTGATGTTTGTTGGCGCTAGAACCAATCTAGGATAAATTGTGCACTAACACCAGATTTGGGGATTTCTGTCGAATTTGCGACGAAATCAGTTGAAAGAAGTCCATCTGTGCCCATATGAACAAGATATTACAAAAATAAACGCATTGAATGGATGAAATTTGATGTAAAATTTTATCATCAGAAACATGCATAAGTATTAAATTTTAGTTTAGATGGCGATCATCCTTCTCCTTATTTGCATGTATGTGAACGCGATAATTCAAAAACACAACAACTTGGATGAATTAAATTTGTGGATTGTATTTCATTTGAGAATCATTTTTATTTACATAATTTATGATACTATTACATATTCATCAACAACAATTGGGAATTGCCCATGGAGAAATAATTTTTCTTAAAGTTCTTTGCCCGTATTTTCATTTCAACATCCTCCAGCGATTCGTGGTAATTTCTGAAGGTGTACCAGTTGACTCCATCCGCGTAACTGTTGTGCTTGCCTCTGAGGTAAAGACCGTTCAAGTTGGCAGTATGGCAGGCGTTGTACCATCAAGCACCTTTATGACTTTCGGCGCAGTTACCACCTTCATTATTGCTGTTGTTTTGGCCTTTGTGGGGAATTTCTGGTTATCATGGTTTGAAGCCATGGAATCACCTAAAGGAAAAATATTTCATTAAGATACTTTATGCTGATTATATGTAGAAATATAGAGCGTTTTACAAGTTCGATATCACTTAAAATATATAATATATAATATATATATATATATATATATAATATATACGATAATATATAAAAGTTGCAATCAAAGTATTGTTTATGATTTTAACATCAGATGATTCTGTATTTGTTCGAGTGATGTAAAAGACAAGACTGAATAATGGCTTGCAAATAAAAGGCAAGACAGTAAGAGGAATGATGACATGCAAGTAAGTGGGATAAGAGAATGAACTGAATTATGATTAATAATTATCTTATGTGTCATCCTCCATCCACAAGTATAGCTTTAATAGGGTAAAGCAATCTTTTCACAGCTCTGTTTCTAATTATTAGAACGAACATTAAAAACAGAGATGTCACTTAATATTGCCTAAATAAAGAGATTTCTAACAGCACACTAAGGATTTGCCAGCAGCTCTTCTGATCACCTTCTTTTCCTGTAAAACACACTGTTCCGATAACAGTAGAAGGATCTGGTAATTTTAAGATATCAGTGATGTCACCAATGAGTTCTGAGTCCTAATGATGCTTATCATTAAAAAGATAATAACTTAAATTCTTGGATGGTGCAAAAATTATTTTTTATTTGATAATATAACTTGAAGTTATCGAATATAAAATGTAACTTCTAAAAGTTTCATTTAATCAATGAATTTCTCATCCATTCATCGATTTAAAATTTTTAATAAATGAAAATTCTAATCGAAATTTCAGAAAAACCGGCTCCATTCAGTTTTCCTCCCATTTCAATAGAATTTCAAATATACTTCCATGCATAATTTGCAAATATACATTTCAACATTAGAATATAATTTAAACCGGTTTCATTATTTGTACAAAACGTGAAGTAAGTATTCCTTCCCACTGTATAAAGCAGATTGGATTTTACTTTTTATTCCTAATTCACCCATTTTTCTATATAATCTGAAAACGAAGTAACCTCTAAGAAAGAAAGTAGAATACGAAAAACATTCACAAAGCTCAAAGATTAAGGTTTGCTAATCATTAATTATTTTTTATAAATACTTTTTAATTCAGTTAACATGATAGATTTGAAATCTATCAGTTACTTTTGAAACTAATAGTTTAATATTGAAATTAAAATATATATTGCATGTTGACAGCGGCAACTTTAGAATAAGAAAGTAAAGTTGTCGCTGTCCACATTCAATTGGATGTTAGATGAAACGACAGTTGCTGCGAAGACGTTCTTGTTGATAGTATAAGGGGGATTTCATTAAATTAAATCTCCTTGGGTTGCATTAATTTTGCACTGCATAGAAGTCAGTCTTAGCTAGGAACTTCAGTGCCTATGGTTCACCGAAAATATCTACCTAATAAAATAATCAGGGTGCAAAGGAAAAAATGCCCATCACATTTTTCAAATTTTAATCTCATATACGAGGAATAAAGCGGTTCCATAGCATTGTTAAAAGGCTAAATCTCATGCTCTGTAATATCAGCACATTGCTGCTTTTTCATTATTAAAAATGGAGTTGGACTGATTGTGCTACGGATATTTTAATTTTTGAATCCTAATTTTCCTGACTTTCTTATTGAGATAACTAAATTTCTTTTATTTTGTCTGGATATATTATTTTATGAAATTTCTTTACGATCATCAAATTAGAATTTTTCAAATGTGACTTTTCAAATAGTTTCAATTGCAACCTTAAAAAATGACAACTGAATATTTCTTGAACGAAACTTCTAACTAAAATGTAAAATGAATATTGCAATATAGCAGATTGTTTCGAATAACGTGTTAAACTAAGTGCAGTCATGATTTCTTTTTATTTAAATGACCAGTTCATATGTAGGTAAGATTGAAAAATATTCATATGTAATCAGTACGTATATATTCGTATCTAAAATTCTCGGGGAGAAAACACCTACAATTTTATTAAAAAAAACTGCCGAGCGAATTTGTTTTTTTTTAGATATTATACTAATAAAAAGCGACACATTTAGTGTTTAACTCCGTGAAAGAAGTTGAATATAAAACAAGCTAAGTATGCATATCTAAGATTATCTTTTTTTCAATAAAAAAAAAATTTAAATTTGTTATGGATCTTATGGAGTGGGATGATGGTACAGAACTACTGAGACGAAATATCGCTGATGACGGTGCATATCTCCTAAGCGATTGATTGGCGAATGGGCAGATGAATGGAAATTTCGCAATTAATAATATTCCTTTTACTTATTTGTGGTGATCTAGTCATTCAGATGCATCTGACAAACTAACTCGGAGTGGCAATTAAATACCCAGCATTAAAACAACCAACTATCTTGATATTATAGCGTTTAGCTCTTATCAATGAGTTTTCAAAATTCGAGAACACTTCTTTCAAATGCAAATGAATTTGCTCTACTATCAAGGTAAATTTTCCAGTGAAGAGATTTAAAGAAATCTATGAGAATTTGGTCGCGTGTAGGCTTAGAAATATTACTTTATATATTACAGAGCATAAGGAAAGCATGGTAAACGGAGAGAAAGATTTTTATGGTAAAAGATCAGATTTTTGCGAATGTAGCAAAAATTCTACTTTAATGGAATAATAATCTGTGAATGCTATATTGCTTTCATATTTATGTTTTTATTTTCGTTGATAAAGTGGGAATGAGGTGATAAAAATAATCACTCTTTAAATGTTTTAATTTTTTTTTGTTTTGTTTTGTTTAGAAAAGACATGATCGTTTTTCATTATCAGTTTCTTCTCCAATGACAAAGATTTTAAGTAGATTCCCTCCTTTTTGCAGTTTATTTAAAACTATTAATCCATTTTTTATATCAGAGTTTACCCTAGAAAAAATATCTTCTAATTAAGAAATTAAAATCTCTTTCAATTTCAGGACAACGTACGCTTTGGGAATCTCGCAGATCGTTATAAATTGCGATCCGTTTTTGCAGTTTTAATTTATTTCTTGTCGCATTTAGCGACTAGCTGCTATTAATTCATTAAATAATGTTAACCAGTTTCGATGAGGTATATCTTTTCACTCATAGCAGTCACATAAAAACATAGAGCATTTTGATTAGTTAACTAAGTACTCATAGTTGCGAGATTAATTAGTGAAATCGATACAGTTGTTGAGCCTGGGAGTTGTGTCAATATTTTCATTTGTGATATTTTACGGAAATGAAGAGTTGGAGGAGTAGACTGATAATTATTAATAACGCATCTAATATCACAAACTTTGAAAAGAAACAAAAATTGGAGAAATAGGTACAATGATTGAAGCAGAGCGACCCTTTTGTGGTCTTGTCTCGCAGAGAATGTATGGTGAAGTAATGCTAATGGGGGGGGGGGGGTTAGGAATAGGAGGTAATGGCAATAAGTGATCTTTGATGTCTTATCTAAAGGTCATAAGCTTTCTATATCTTTACATAAAACAAAAGTACAGTGTTTGGACATTAAAAAGATCTACGTTTTTCCTAATTATTTTAAATATATAAATTGGGCAGATATGTATTCAGAATTCACCAGCAGATTAATTGGTTAAAGTATAACATTATTAAAAAATATGAATCAGATAAAGAGTTTAATAGTGTTTATTCTTTAGATGTATTCTTAATTAGCCTTATTCATAAACTAATAGACTGTCGTTTGTTTTAATAAAACATAAAATGCTTGGCTCTTGAACATTGATTCTTTGGTTTTTTCCTTATTATTTTAAATATATAGAGGGAAAATATATAATTAGCGATTTCACCAGTTGCCTGGTAGAGTAATGTATAATATTGTTGAAAAATATGAATTAGAGGAAGAGGAGAATTCTTTTTTTTAAGATGTATTCTTAATTAGTGTTATTCAAAAACTAATATCCCGAACTTTGTTTCAACAACCATTTTTCCTTAATGATCGACCTTCTGCTCAAAGTTTTCGTTATTTTCTTACTGTAACACAGATGGTGGATAGTTTCCTCTAAATGTTTTTTCAGGAAGGTAACCTTTCCCATATGTTTGGCTTTATTCTATTTTTTCGCAAGTATTCTGACTGTAATCTCAGTCTATTCTGACTTTTGTTTCAGAACAACGATCATCTACCTGGTTTCAAAGCTTTTTTCTTTGTATGTTGTGTTTTATGAAGTGATTGTATTGCAGCTGAAGGTTATATTTTTCTTGTTTTCTTTTCTTTATTCTTTCTTTGTTCCTATAAAAATTGAAGATGATGATTTAAGCAACAAAATGGCTCATAATTAAATTGATGCTGCATCTCGAACTTGTTATTAAAAATATTTAATGGAAATACGAACATTTAATTCTTGTTGGTACTGTGATTATATGCATTTTACTTTTTGACCCTTTCTAGCTGTTTGCATTTTTATTTTTAAACGATTTAGAACTTTGTTATTCTTAATTCTTTGTTGTCCCGTTTTTATGTATGTATCAATTTGTTTCGTGGCTTGTGTTCCGTGTGTGTTTTTGATTAATGCACTCTCTAAATGGAATCAAATTGTGTAGTGAACTTATTTCAGGTAAATAATTATATCAAATATATCCAATGAATAATTTTATATTTCAAGATGGCCAGATGCTTCTTTTAAATTAAATATCATAAATTTATTCATTTTTACATTATTTAAATTAATTTGATTATTTCAGAATTGTGAAGAAGAATTTATAATAATTCTTTTCCCTTCCTGTGTGCTAGATTTCAGAAATTCTGCAAAGACGTATATTCTAGATAATTATTATTTTCAGAATAATATTTTCATAATTTAGTAATCCCTTAATTTTATTTCTATTGATGCAACATGAATAATGCCACCTGGAATAAATTTTTCAATAATTTATTGCAAGATTGCATACTAATTGTGATAACAAATGATTTACCAAAACCTGCGACTGGAACCGAGGACTCTCAACGCACACGTCATTCATGTTGTTCTCACCACCATACTGCACATCTCACAATTTCGAAGAGGAAGTTGAATATACTTATTCTGATAGTTAGTTATCAAAAAATTGCGCGTGGGTGTAAAATCTCGTTTACTCAGGAAAGACACCTATTTAGATAAACTTAAAAAGCAAAATCATACTTAAATATAAAATATGATGCAATTCGTTAGAGCCATTTCCGAGATACCCGAATTAAATTTATGTGTAAGAATTGCTCGTTTGAAGATATTTGATTTCACAAACAGATTTCGTTAAACTTTGTAATACAAGTAGAATAAGAACCACCACCGTCGTTATTGAAATCCTTTTACATTTTAATATTTATAACCAACAGGCCATATGTTAACAAAGAACCAAAATATGTTAGAATAAGTGTTGGTTTCAATTCAGCTACACCGCACGCTGTCATTTGTGGAAACTCAGTGTTAATCATGGACGACACGAGTTGTATATTTTCGTAATTTTTTGGAACATCCCTCAGTAAAGAATTGAGAATGAGCTGCAAGCACTTTTTGATTTCACAAACACGAGAAGGAATTACTGAAGCACATGAAACAACTCCAATAACGATAAGTGAACCGAAAGTCAGACGCACAATGTTTTCCCAGTACAAAGCCGATGAAAAAGAACTGTTATCAATTTTGAACGAAGTAACAAGAACTAAGTAAATATCAAGCCACTGCCAGCACAGCAGCGAAAAAGACGGTATAGAAAGTGCCTTTTCGATGTCATGCGCTAATTGGTAAAGAAAGCTGTATCTTTGTAATAGCTCTGACATATTTTCTTGATGAAAACCCAAATTCATTTGGTTTTCTACATTTTCAAGAACACTACTAAACTGTCTGCCAATGTTGTAATAAAGAGAGCTTATAAGCACAGCTATCACAACGGGTAGGGTATATTGAAGCAAGAAAGTCATGATGAGTATGAAGCCTCTTATCATATAGGAGATAATGTCGTTATTTTCCATTATCAGAAACATACTGTAATACATTTTATATTCACGATGCGATTCGGATATAAATATTATGTAATATATTGCTAATGAAACTGTAATTGTAAAAGGAAAGCATAAACATAGATTAATGATACTATTTCCGTTGATTCTGTTTCTTTTAAAATCAAAAATATTACGACGGCACTTTAGGACTATGCTCTTGATTAAATTCTTTTTCCTGTGGACACTCTGCCAGACAGCAATTGAAAACAAATTGCACACAAAAAATGAGATAATCACTTCAAGTGAGGTAAGCTTATGCTCAAGAAGAATCGACCAACTGACTATTGAATAGATTGGCATAAGATGTAATGTTAAAGGAAATATAGATTCTACAAATTTACTTGCATATCGTAGAATATTAATTCTTGTGAAACGAATTTTACTGTTTACTTCAAAAATGTCGATTCCTAAAAATCTAATGAAGCACCATAGAAGTCCATATTCATACCTACTGCAAGATTCCATCATTTATTCTTGTTTAAAAGAACTGCTTTTAATGCAGAACTTTAAAAAAATGAGCCCCGTGTTGCAACACTTTATAAAATTGATTGAGAAGTTACTGCTACATTATTGATTTTCTCAATATGTTTATTTCCCCTGTATGGAAATGAATTAATCGACAAACTCTATCTTTACCCATTGAAATGAATGTTATGAAATTGATTACCACAAGACACGAGAATGAAAGGTTGCCTCGGCTCAACAAACATAATCATACTCAATTTTCTTTTATATCATTTTCTATGGTTTTGCAGTATAATAAAAAGTTTCGACATAACTTTGATTGGTGATAGTAATTGATTTGTCTTGCTGCATCTACTTTTCCGTTACGATGTATAGAGAAAGTATTGTAATTGTCAGAAAATTCAATCTCGAAATTTTGAAAACCTCTGTGTGTTCGTAAAATTCATTTTTGGCATTGTGTCCTCCTATCTGTCTATAAATGCCTTAATTCTAAAATGAGTTAAATTGGTCGGATGAAATTTGGTATATTTTTTAACCAAATTTGCTGATTTCTGCCGAATTCGAAAAACTCTATTTACCTATTTGTTTGAGTACAACTGAAACCGAAAGCTATAAAACGGAAAGAGCCAAATAGATAAAGTTTGGTACACAGGTGTGGCATTTGAAAATGTAATTTTGTTTTTCAAATTTCAAAAAGATTGACAGTTTGTTGGCTCGTACTTTTTCCTCTCCTATATATGTAGTATAAAGAAAGTATAGCAATCGTCAAAAAATGCGAACTGGAGATTTTGGAAACAACACATTTTTAGAAAATGCACGTCTGCTTGTCTATTTGTGTCAAAGATAATTAAAATGTTTTGAGTTGAACAGTTGAAATTTAATATACGGTCTTTACAGCAAATTTGCAGATTTCTGTCCAATTTTGAGTAATATCTGTTCAGAGGAAGTCCGTCTGCTCGGCTGTACGAATATAAGTTAATACCATAACTATAAAAGAACGAGAATTGCATAGATAAAATTCGGTACACAGAATTAACATCTAAAGTGTCAAAACATGTCAAAGTTTGAGACAAAACCAAAAACGGGTTGACCGTCTGTCAGTATGTATTTTCCGAATTATGCAAATTCGACAGTTGAAAAATGCATTTAAAATTAAGTATATCAATTAGATATGCGATTTTGTGTGCCCAAGTTCGGTTTTGTGTCAAATGTTTGTTTCATTTGATTGAGAAAAAAATGTCTAAAGTACAAATTCAATTTTTGGATTACTATTCACCCCATGCCAGGGATTAATTGCTGAAAAACTAGCAAGGATCACACGATAGCTTCAGTAAAAATGTTGAAGAAATTCTCCAAAAGTTAATATTTCGTAACTATTGTACGCGAATATCATGCAAGGTATTCTCTGACATGAGATTGTCATTTATTAGAGAATATGCGGGAAAGTTTTGGGGAGATGACTCCCTCTATTTCATATATGTCAATGCAATGATTTAAATCATTGAAATTCAGTATAAGATCTTGTGAATATAACTGAAGTTCTGTATCCATTTTGGTTTCAGTTGGTCGGGAAAAAAAAGGCATTCAAAACACATATTTTAGTATTAGATCCAGTAAAAATGCTAGATTCACGCCGAAGTCTATTTCGTAACTATTATTCTCCATTTCTCGGCATTTGTTACTTCATCTAAGATCCATAATATTATGTAGATAAGACTTTTATTGGAGAGTATGAAAGACAGTTTCGGAGAGATATCTCAGTTGAATTTACTTTCGTCCCACGTACAGTAAAAAAAAGGGTCATTTCATTTTATATCTACACGCATTTCAGATATGATGAAAAAATTTGTAATTGGTTTTATTTACAATTAGATAGCTTCAGCGATGAGTTGACAAATTTCATAACTAATAACCGTATTATTTGTTATGAAATTTGGAATTTGCTTTAAAAATTTACTGTTTTCTGCAGTAATAATTTGAAGATAAAGCTCTCTGCAAAATTACATCCATTTGAAATCTCTAAGCTTAATGAACTGATATTTTGGAAAAAGACGAAGAATAAATCTGAAAACTCAAACAAATAACTGCTGTATATCAAGCAAAATGTATTAGGATAATTTTTAGATGAAGCAATTAATTCCGAAATAATAATGGGCCGCGGTGGCCTGGTGGTAAGGTCTCTGCTTGTGAGCCGGAGAGTTTCAGGTTCGAGATCCGATTCCGCCGAAGAATCGTCGTGTAAGGGGGTCTGTTGTACGTTAAATCCGTCATGCCAAAAGTCCTCCCACTGGTGTGGTGTGGCGTGGAGAGGGGGGTGCCAGTTCAGGTGTCGTCCTCGTCATCTGACCACAGCCCAAAATTACGAGATCCATCCCAAAATAGCTCTATTGTTGCTTTACAACGGGACGTTAATATAACTAAACGGAAATAATAATGAAATTCTTATGCTTTAAAAATCTAAAATAAGTAATCCTTAGGGATACTTCGGTACATTTATAATTATATCATTCAACATTTTTCTCTTAAAACCTGATTTTACTATACGTCACTTGAAAAATCTTAAGTCTAAATTTTTTTTGACGTGTACTAATTTTGATTTCTTGACATTATATGATGACTGCCTTTTCTATCTAAAGAAAGATATCAATCAATAGTGCATTAAGAAAAAAGAACTTTTAAAATATCTTAGACCATAAGGCCTTTAGGTTGTCTTTTCCTGTCATTATAAATATTTTAAGTTAAATTTTATAATTCTAAAAACGCCACTATGAATGTAGAAATTCCATATTCCTAAACGATCAATTATATGTAACCGCGCTCTAGAGTGAGAACTATAATCTCTGCATGCATATGTCAAATATTTACCCTAAGAATGCTTTTATCAAGATATTTTAGAAATGTTATTAATTAAGGATATGAAGTTTGAACTTTTTATACGTTTGAAAATAAAGACTATATGATTTAGAAGTATATGTGTTTTGCTCAGAAAAAATGTTTGCAAGCACCAAGTTCATATTTATGTTCAAATAAAAATATAAAAGAGGCAAGAATTTTAAAATGCTCCTATACAATTTTTACAATTTTTTTTAGATATATTAATTTTGTATTTATTTATTTATTGTATTATTTTTCAATTATATCACGTTTATTCTATTAAAGAATTATTTATCTAAAAAAATAACGATTTCTTGGAAACAGGATTAGCAAAGGTTCTTGGTGTTATTATTGAATGTGCGGGTCATGATTACCGGAACGTTACATTCATATAGTACAGCAAACAGAACAGCAGGGTTCAAAGATTATCGCTGTGCAAGGTTTCGGATTAATTTTGAATCTTCATTCAATTTTTTTCGTAAAAATTTGTTTTTTAAAGACTTTGCTAATTTATGCCCCACTGTTGCAAAGCCTACAAAAATCTAAATAGTGAGAGTTTTGTCCAGTTGTTACTACATTGAACGAGTACTGTTATCACAAAAATAAGGAGCTTTTACTCTTTATTGTCTTATAATAATTGCGACATTGTGCATTTTCTAGCTAATACTGGGGCAGTTATGCATGTTTTATGTTTTGTAATTGGAAGCTGAATTTTGCATCAGCTTGCAGATCAATGTTTCATAATGCAATTAGGATACAAAATAACAAATAAAATAATGCAGACTCTGGAATCATCGTTCTAATATTTGAATTAAAAGTAATTCGTAAGTTATTACAATACCAAAACTAACAAAAATGAAACTTCTGTCTAACTTCCAAACGCCAAATGGTTTCACCGTTACATCCTCACTGTAATCATCAAGGATTTGGATCAACAAGCTTACATCAGAATTTTCTCTTTTGTAGTGAGTTTCGCTACTCCGTGCTTGCACAACGGCACTTCTTATTCTCGAAAAAATAATGGGAATTTCTGCTGATAATGCTACTAGAATAACAAAGAGGCTGCCATAAATAAACACATTAAAAATGGAATTTTGCCATTCACCATTAGATAACTTGAAATCAGATTGTCTGTGAATTAACTTTGTCAGATTATAAAACAGACCTGTCATCCAGAATGCCATAAGAAAGAAAACTATTTCAGATAGGACATCATTTGTATTTTTTACGATTACAGCAGCTTTCCTCAAGTCCATCTGTAAGATGTTTTGAATACTTGTCAGCCTATTTTTCCTTATTGAATCCTGAAGAATTTCTAAGAAAGAATTTAACAAACAATGCATCTTAATTAGTATAATATAGTATTTAATTGCTGTTAAAAATGGAAACACATGGAAGAAAGCAAAGCATATTGCGATATACGATTTCAATAAAAATGTTGTAAATGGAGACTCCAGTGGAAAATCTTTTTCTTGCTTCAAACCAAAAGTGAGCAGATTAAGAAAAAAACAATAAAGTTCTTCAGTCTTTAGTACTCTTATTGTATTCGAAATGATATAGACAATCATAAAAATCGTTAATGAAAACACCATATTCATGAGAAGTTGAGATTTCTTCGACTGTTGTTCCACAAGAGCTGAATTCTGGAATACATTTTGCTTCAATGCTTTTATTCTGTAAATCATCAGAATCCACAATATAAGCAGAAATGCAGCCTGAACTGCATGCACCAGAAATAATTTATCTAGAATAAATGCTAAACGCAGCGAGGCTAAAGATGTAATGCATATAATTAAACAACAAGACGACCTGTATATCAAATAAATGCCTGCTAATGTATGTTTAAGAAGGCACTTATGAGCATTTTTTTCTATAATAAATATTCCAAAAATGGAAAATGCATAGATTATCACTTTCCACATATTCTCCGTATGTGTCGTAACAGGCATTATTAATAATTTTTAAGTTTACTGCAAGAAAAGCCACACAACTTTAGTCATAACTATCCAGATTGAATTGTGTGGTTGTAACTATACAAAAGATAATGCGAATTGTTTTATATTTTTTGCTATAATTTCGGAAATGAAATCAATTATTTAGTTTTAGAATATGAAATGATGGCTTAAATTATACATTTGCTAAAGATAAAGAACATGGGGGGGGGAATATTAATGTTCTTTTTGTAGAATTAGGAAACTGAAAAAAAATTAAATATTTATGGAGTAATAAACATACATGAATCTGTATATTCGTATACTTTTAGGTGAAAAATTGATTCTGAAAGCTTTTTACAAAAAAGTTTAAATTGTTTCATGTTTTTTTTCGGAATCAATCTCATATGTGAATTTGTGTTCATATATTTTTTTATTTCTAATATTTTAATGAAATATTGCCATGACAACCTTTGTTGTCTCGAAAAACTAATCCTTTTAAAAAGCCTATTATTTTAAATTTAATCATATAATACTTTTATAATTTTATCTCAATTGTTGACACAAATTAGTGCATCTAATCATCCAAAAATGCAAACAATAGATATAAGTTAATATTATATAAAATACACAGCATAGGTTGAAATATGAGGAATCCAATTCATGTAACTGACGTGTGCAAGTTACAATAAAATACTGCAGGCTCTTCAATCAATTTATAATGCCAACTAACTTCAGATTTTAACTCATACTACAGCTTTAAAATAACTAGAAATTAAGAGTTCTATGAAATAATTATTCGGGTGCTGAAAAAAATAACTTGTCTTGCTTTGTTAGTGATAGTACTAAAATTTTGAGTTTTAATGTTAATATAGAGCTTAATAGAGGTTATAGAAGTTTGAATCTCAGAAAGCGTGGCTGTCATCTTTTAATCCCTTTCATTTTCTAGTATACGTAGTATGGAGAAAGTATAGTAACCGTAAAAAAATGGAACTCGAGATTTGACAAATCCCCATGTTTTTTACTTACCTGCCTTCTAAAAACTCATTTTTGGAAAATGTTCATCTATGACAAAGATAACTCAAAAAAGCTTTAAAAATAATAATAAGCCCAATGCCATGTAAGGTGTTCTCTGGCATTAAGTTTATTAGAAAGTATGCAAGAAAATTTTTGGGTGACCAGTCTCGCTGGTTATTATCTAATTAATATCAATCACTATCTAATTCAAATTGATAATTGATTGCGAAATCCCTAAGTAAACAAAGAATTAAAAATGTTTATCTTTTGACAAATATGATATAACAGTATGGCTCTATTTCTAATGAAGCTTTAAATTACGGTAAACTTAAGTTGGTTTCGCTTGTTAAACATTTACACTTTGAGGCCATATTGAGCTAACATTGTCATAACATAGCGAGCAATGATTTCGCATTAAACAGATAGTTCACCATTTTCAAACAATAAGTACAATTATTTATTCAGAAGTTTCTTGTATGATACACCAATGCTCATAAATAATTGCAAAATAATTAACTTTTGGTGCCAAAGTTTGAGCATTTGTTGATCCTTAATTTTCGAACTTTTGCTAACATTACATTTCACAAAATAGCTTCTCGCATATGTTTTGTGAAGTAGGAAGCAACTACTACATTTCAGAATTTGCAATAAACAATGATGGAATTTATACTTTAACATTTATCATTACAACAATTCTAACAACTTGCGGACCACAAAATTTTGCATTATTTGAATGTGTTGTGGATTCGCTGAATGTGTTAAGGGGTAAAATCCTAGATGAGCCCACCTCTTGGCGACTTATTTGAAATCTCGCCAAGTTGACTACTAATTGAATATTTGCTATTATTATTTTTCAATTAAAAACGATACTTAATATAATAAATAAATAAAAAATAAATATAATAAATAAATAATATAGATAAATAAAAAAAATATATAATAAATAAATAAATAATAATAAAATAAAATAATTAAAAAAAATAATAAATAAATAAAAGAAAATAAATATAATAAAAAATAAAATAAAAAAAAATTTAAAAAATCCGTTTAAGTTGCCACGTTGGCGACGTTATCGCCACTCGTTTGGCGAGAATTCAAAAAGACGCCAAGAGGTGGGCTGTGCTAGGATTCACCCGTGTTAAGGATAATGTTGGAGGGAAAAAAATCCTCCAGGGTCACGCAAGTTTAGAAGAATGAGTCCCCTCTTCTCGACCCACCGGACTTCGATTTGTTGTGATTCAATATATAGCTTTTATGAGAAGAAAATCGAATAGGAATTTCGAACATCATTCATTTAACCAGTTGGATGATCCACATTTTAATGCATTTACAATTTTGACTATAAAGCGGCATATTAAATTTAATTCATCCCAGTTTTAGAATTATGGCATTTATATGCATATAAATAAGTCCCCAGGAAGATGGTCATTCCATTGATGAACATGGTCTAAATTTAATACTTAAGTACATTTACGATGATAAATTTAAGCACCAAATTTCATTTCTCTAGCTCTTTCCTTTTTGATTTATCATATTTACTTGCACAGAGATAGACTTCAAAATTTAGTTAAATCTACAAGTTCAGTGTTAGTACACCATATTATTCAAAACGTTTTTCTGTAATTATATTCACAGACAGATCGACTGATATATATATATATATATATATATATATATATATATGTGTGTGTGTGTGTGTGTGTGTGTGTGTGTGTGTGTGTGTGAAAATTATTTTTTTTTGATATTGGGAAGTCTAAAAATGATGAATTATCGAAATTTTGAAGATATTTTTTGGAGATTTCAACATTTGTTTTTTATATTTCTAAATAGACAGTTATTATTTAGTTGTTTCTTGATGTCGAAATTGTTCTGAAAAATTTTTTAACCGTTAGCTTTCAGAAATTGTATTTACATTTCTTGAAAGTATTATTTTCATATACTTTCCGAACAAAAAAAAATCATATCAGCTTGAGTTGTCTTCTAAAAGTTTTCTCGCATACTTTCTAATAAACTTGTCATGTAAGCGAACGCCTTATTTGGCATTGGCGTGCAATAGTACAATATGAAATTTTAACTTTTAGCATGAATATAGCACTACTACCAAGTCTATCGTCTCGTCCTTGGCGAATTATTTGGCGATTAATACTTGGAATGCATTAATATTATCCAAATATCGAATTTGTATTTAAGACACATTTTTCACAACCATTTGAAACCAAAAGTTTAACCCAAAACTACGCTTATATTCACGAAATTCCATACCAAATTTGATATATTTAAGTCACTGCGTTTTTGAATTAACCCATTTACATATTTCTTGCACGTACAGACAAATAAAGTCTATGCATAATTGGATTGACTCATCAATGTAGTTGTTCAATCTGTGTTACAAATTTTATTTATCTAGCCTTCTTCATTTTGTAGTTATCGTCTTAACTACATTTGAAAAGCCGGACAGACGGATTACCTATGAACAGATTTTACTCAAAATTTCATTTAAAAAAACCTTGCAAATTTGGTGTAAATACCGTATAAAAAATTTCAACCGTCTAGTTCTAAGCGTTTTTGAGTTATCTTTGTCAAAGACAGACATACGGGCATCTCCCAAAAATATTTTTTTTTTTCAAACTGAGGGAGGCCTGTAAGGGTGTGATAAGTCAAAATCTCTTGTTCTAATTTTTTAATAATTACTAAACTTTCTCTGCGCTAAGTATATGAGAAATTACAAACTGAATTCATGAATTGAAGTTATAATAAATAAATAATGCGAAATATATGCAAAATGATTTTATCACAATCGAAATCAATACGTCATAAATGAAAATGTAAGTATAGCAAAAGCAAAAACTAGCATGCAAAAATTATTCATATCTATGAATACAATACTGGACTATAAATCAGATTGAAAAAATATGCGAAAGTTAATAAATATAGCCCGATATATCTCTGTGATGCTCTCTTTATTAATTATCGATTTGGGAGAAATATTTTTCAATTATATTTGAAAGCAAGAATGAAAATTTTATTAAATATACAGTTTTCAAAGTTAATCTTTTGTGTGTAGTGAAAAGTATACACAAACGTATGACATACAGGAATAGAACGATCTAAACAAAAATTATGGTTTCGAAAGCAGGACAGTAAATTTTTAACTGAAAAATGTATCATCTTCACTTTTTTGTTGAAAACCAGTGAATAATTTTACTAGTAGTGACCAGATACATTATCACAAGGATTAAAATTTAAAAAGGATAAAGGCTACTTCCTAAAGACTTCCGAAGTTATGAAACATTTTAAAGATAGAAACTTAAATTTCAAGTATGGAATGTTATCTTTCATTATGAGAATTTATGGAATTGGAGCTCCTCGAAGAATGCCGATATTCTACAGAATTTTTCGACATTTCCTGATTCTTCTGATACATATAATACATTTATACAATACCTGCTTCCATAATCGAGTGAGTATATGAAAAATGTATTTTGTTTCGAACAGTTTTTAGTTTGGATTGTTTGCGATTATCTTACGTTGGTAATACATTATAGTATAACATTAAAGAAACATTAACTACAAAATAGTGTGATTAAATACGTAAAAATAAGTATTATTCTTAGAAGGATATGTGTAAGGCATCGAAATGTGTCGAATCTTTTTGTAATTATCATTGTACTTACATGGGTCTTATCAGCAATACATGCGCCATAACAGTGCAACTTTTTCCGGAATGGAAACATTTTCACAGTTTTTTCTTTGAATATTACAATTATGTATTATCTTAACATCTTCTTTACAGTTCTTGGATCTCACCTTCTCTTTGCACATTTCTATGGAATTACGTGTATACTTGGAATGATGTGTGGAATTTTTTTATTACGAATTCTGCGACATTTCTTTTTTAATTTCGAATGCGTTTTGAGTCGTAAAAGAGCTTTTTCAAAGCAAACAAAATATTACGTGAATTAAAGATACACAGTGAACTTTACAAGCTATCGAACGACCTTCAAGATACCATGTTGTTGATGTTTTTTTCTCCTTTTCTTTTACATGATGAGATTAATATGTAAAGCTATTTAAATATCAGGGAAGCTTTAAAAGAGAATTTTTCATATGAATAAAGAAATATGAAAGAAATTGAGGAATGAAATTAAAATAGCACTGAATCCTCTCTTGCTTAAGCATATGCACAGCTCAGTTCATTCAATTTCCCATAATCAACAAATAACTAGGGTATCAAAATATCTTAATTTTTGAAATTATAAGTGATAAATTATTTTCAAAAAGGCTTACATATTTATTTTAGCCAGTAAAATTAGTTTATAACATTGGAGAAAATTTCAAAACTGCTCTGTGAAACTTGATCATAGAAACATGAAAAAACAGAAACTTGAATACACTTAAGCCTAATTTAGAAAAAAATTAGATGAACCTTTATAATACCTTTTAAGTTATAAAGTCGAAGAAAACACCCTCTGATAATTTTATTCTGTGTTTATAATGATTTTATTAAAAGAGAGATTAAAAATCGGCATTAAGAAAAAAAAATGATAAAGCAAGACTATGAACATAAACTTGAATTTAAAATCCATAATAATTCCCTTTTTTTCAGTCATTGGATTCAATCCAAGCTAAGCATTTTTCACTTTACTTAAGTAACGAAGCTTTTGTTTTTAATAAATTTTATATATATTCTGGTATATACTATTCATAAAACTATATATACTATTCATGCGAGCTCTATACATGAATGAGAAAAAAACCTTCCAAACTGCTATACAGGGTAAACCGTCGGTCAGTTTCCAAATTAGGCAGCTAGTTATTTCTTAAATAGTAAATGATGGTTAAAACAATTTTTCAACATTTAAATTTTAATTGAAAATTTACCAAAATTTTAATTATTATTCATTAGTTTTGCAGCATTGTTTTGCATAAAAGCATTTTTTATATCATTTTGAAATTCAAAAAATAAGTCATACAGCGTTAATATTTTATTAAGTGTAGCTTTTTCTCTGATTTTAATAATTCTTTAAATATATTTCGCAATACTTTTTATTGTTTTAATTATTGAATTCGTATATAACACAAGTTGATACGATGTTAATTATACTTTTAGTACCCATTTTGTTGCTTATGTATGATTAAGAGTAAATTTTAAAAATAAAAAAAGAATGTACGAACTATTATCATGTTGTTTCGGATTAGAGGTTCAAATCTCGTTTAAAAATTTTTCATTTTATTCCTTTTTTCTTTTTAGAGTATGCCTCCAAGTAAATAAAAGCAAAAAAGCAATAATTTTTACACTTTGTGTAATTATTCTTTAAGAATGTAAAATGATTCAATGAATTACAGTTTTCTACGAAATAGAAGTAAGAACAAAACACTCATCGATGGTAAATGCGATGCTTTCTTTAGTGGGGAAAATGGATGAGGAATTGAATTTCATGCCATTTTATGATAACATAAAACTTGGCCAGCATCGTATTATTAACATTGTTGAAACAAAATAGGTCTGATAATTTTTATATCTTCCACACTTTTTAAGTTAGATGTAAAGCACTTAAAGATCAAGCATCTTACACACATTATTTCAAAATCATAAAAAGGAATTTTAATGCTTTTAAATATTTTAATGGAGTAAGAAAATAATATTTTCTTTATTTAGAAAAACTCTCGAAAGCATTTTCTATTTATAACGGATTTTTAGTATATAATTAGAGAGTTAAAAGCATGAGAGATCAGTATCTATGACTTAATAAATACTGCATTGAAAAGTAGCTATATAAACAATTTCTCTTGTAACAAAAAGTACATTTTTCGCCAAATTTGTTTACATTAATATTCGATGGAAATAGATATCATTTGAAAACATCTTACATGCTGGAAAAGATTTACATTGGCTTGAAAATGTTGTGGTTTTCATAATTAAAGTATTTGTTATTTTGGTATTTATTGCAAAAATAAAAAATAAATGTATATTTTTATCTTTTTTGTTATTTTAAAACATAATTTTTTAACATACAACTATTTTAATACCATAATAATTTACAACTATATTAATATATCGAAAATGAAAGCTAAAAGAAGAGATATAGCAAAAATAACACTATAGAATTTAATGCGAGTCCAAGCAAATGTCAGGCATTTGGATCTGATGATAGAACGATCATAAGAAATCTGTCTTTCAGGATTAAGTTTTGAGTAATCGGATACATAGCTACAACTATCAATATTTGACACTTCATTTTCGTAAGAAATACCTAACTCACAACGAAAGGTCACCTTGTCGTCTAAAAGGAATCTATCCTCTTGCAGAATAACTTCTGCTTGTGAAAGATTTAGAGGAATTTTCCAAATCTCGTTAGAACTGAACAAATGCATACCCTGAAGAACATCTATGTTACGCTCATGTATCCCCACTAACTGTATCTTACAATTTACTGTAAAAGAAGATCCATATTTTCCAGTTAACTCTCGAATGTTTATTTCGAGGATGCCATTTTCATTTAAGAAAAATGTCATAAGAATTTTTGGTGCACTTTCCGAAACAGACACTACAGTAATGGTCTCTGATTCATTTGGCGATCTCTCACTGAACCTCTTGATAGACCACAAAAAATACCACCTTTCAACAGGGATTCTGGTATAAGCCGAACAGCTTTCTGGATAAGGTCGGAGTTTTCTTTTCAAAGTTTCCAGTTCATCCGTTGTTGATTGTAGCACATCTTGGGGAAGATTATCAGCACTGTGACCAAGCAAATACAATGCCAAGGATTTGGCATCAGAAATGGATCCATTCCGATGATAATTCCATATGCGGCAATCAACCAACAAGATGTCCACTAAGGGATATTTCCTGACTTCTTCCAGAACTTCATTTCGATTTGCATAAGCTGGAACTGCCGACTGGGAATATTTTTCAAACGCTTGAATTTGGTCAATACATTCGTTTGAAACTCCAACGGAAAGTTGGTATCGAACTGTTATGCTGTCAGGAGAACTGTTACCCCGATAAAGATAACACAGAATATCATCGCAGTCCATATCACCCCTGGGATACAGACGCAAATACCAGTTCGTGTTTCGTAGAGATTCAGCAACGAAAATAGGACTCTCAATATACTCCCCTTTCTGAAGTTTGCACATATTAAAATTTGTAATTCTCCAAACAATTCCAAAGAATTCGTTTTCTCTTGATTTTCTGACCTTAATGTCATTCTCCCAGAGATCTTTCAAATTTTCTTGAACAATGGAAATCGAATCTCTTCTGTACATCGTCGATTTATTCTCTGCGATCGAGCACTAAACGAGGTCGTTTTTCTTTCAATTTTCAAACGAATGAAATGTAGTACTCCGACAAAACAACCGATGCTGAAATAGATAAGACGATATCTGAGTTTTTACGCTTTCGCTTATCTGTGAATGTGGATCTGTAAACACAGATAAATCAATATCTGGTGTGATGATTTATTGTTTTATAACCGAATTTGTAAAAAAAAAAAAAAAAAAAAAAAAAATGTTTTTCTCTTAAAATAGATGTAGAGGTATATACATTTATACGTCTTTGCTTCAAGTCACGTTTAGAATGTTGTTAATAAGCTAAATGTTATTATATGATATGGTATTATGAGTATTTTAAAAGAGATAATAACACAAAATTTTCAAGAATAAATGAATACGAAATTCAAGAATAAATAAATAATGATTAAATTCTATGCATTTTCTGAGTTTAATTTAGTTATATTAACGTCCCGTTTTAAAGCAACACTTGGGCTATTTTGGGACGGACCTCGTCATTTTGAACCTCTGTCAGATGCCGAGGACGACATCTAAGCTGGCATATACCTCTCCACACCACACCAGCGGGAGGACGTTTGGCCCGGACGGGTTTAACGTGCACCAGACCCGCTTATATGACGGTTCTTCGGTGGAATCGTATCTCGAACCTGAAATCCTTCGGTTCCGATACCTTACCACCAGGCCACCGGGGGCCTATGCATTTTCTGAAATAAATCTATGATTTCCGTTTCTCGTTTCATTCACGATTGTTGCATATGGAATAGAAATTGCGATTGTAAAAATGCTGTGTTAATTATTATTTTTTCATCATTTACTTTATTTCTAACTCCTCTGTTGACATATGCTCGAATTTATAAATTCAGTTCTTTACCCTTAAAATAGATGTAGAGGTATATATATATATATATATATATATATATATATATATATATATATACGGCTATGTTGTTTCAAGTCACGTTTTGTTTTTTGTTTTTTTTTTGTTCTCTATGTATAAACTCCTTGTGTGCCAACAAGTATACCACAAGGCTTACAGATGTAAGTCAGTACGCAATTGACAGTAAAATAAATTTCATATATAAGGTCGCAGGCACAAATGCAAAAAAAGAAGGAAGAAAATTAGGGGAAAACAAGTAGATACACAAACAAAAGCAAAAATGAAACAAAATTGCTGACATAGAAACATACAGTAAATGATATAAACAATTGAATAAGCATGATCAAGTAAAATATACAAAATACAAATACAAAAGTATATATGCAAATATATATAGGCAAACACAATAAAGTAAAATTTAAATCATACGGGGAAAAATACTGTTAATATATGTACAAAAGGAAATGAAAGAGGATTTACACTGTACAAAGGCAGATAAATGAGGAGGCCAAGCTATATTGTTCTTTCGAAGGCAGTTCTTGAGTTTTCGTCTTTCCGGAATAAACTTGGGGCATTCAAATATCAAGTGCTTGACATCCTGGACTGCACCACTGTAGCACGAACACCTATCAGTCGGCGACAAATTAAATCGTTTTAAATATGCTTTAAAGTTTCCATGCCCAGTCAGAAACTGGATAAGCTTAAAATTCGACTCAAAGTAGTTGTTAGCCTTTAGGCGTCTCTGTATGGATGGAATAAATTCCTTAGTGAGCTGCGCATTAGTCGATGCTTGATATAAAGTATTCCATTCAGATATAACTTTATCTTTAAAGACATTCCTTAAATAAGATTTCGGAATGCTCATAGGAATGGAATTAGCTAGTTTTGTCGCCTCTTTGGCAAACCAGTCGGCGCGTTCATTGCCATAGATTCCTGTATGACCTCTAACAAAAGAAAAGGAAACTTGCACACCTCTGCCTTGAAGAAAACTCAGGTTGGATTGTGTTTTAACAATTATTTTGTTTAGGGAATCGATGTTATTTAAGGCATGTAAAGATGAAAGGGAGTCGCTGCAAATTAAGAACTTTGATGAAAGGTTTTCATTGTCACAAATCCAAGAAACTGCTTGGGCTATGCAAAGCAATTCAGCCTGAAAAACACTGCATTCATCTCTTATTCTGAATTGATAAGTTTCAGTTTCAATATAATCTTGGAAAACAACTAATGCAACCCAAACCTTATTGTTAATTTTACTACCATCTGTAAAACAGACAACAGGAAAGTTGTCTTCAATATTATTATGATAACTAATTAAATTAAGAGGGAATCTTTCAGAAGGATGGGGAAATTCAGAAATTTGAAGGAAATCATCTAGACTCTTATGTGCCAGGTTCTTCGCTGCGTTCTTGAATTCATTACTATGGTTTATAAAGATGTCAATAGGTGGAAAGCCGGAGATAGAAAATACAGCTTCATAAGATATCGTTCGATACCCAGAAATAACTCGTAACAATATTCTACTTTGAATTTTCCTCAAGAGCTGACAATTTATTTTTTTCTTCAGAGCAGTACCCCAGACTCGAGAACCGTAACAAATAAATGGTACAATACCTTGTTTGTAGATGAGATTTGAGACATTAGATTTGAGGCCAAAACTATTTCTGGCAACTCTACTAAGACTAAACAGAATTTTTTCACATTTATTTGAAAGATGTAAAATATGTTGCTTCCAAGAGAATTTACTGTCAAGGACAATTCCAAGATATTTTAATTCCTTCACATAGCAAAGAGGAATTCCATTAAGGGTGAGGTTACTATTACGAACATGGTTCTGTCTCCTCTCCAAGACCATTACTTTTGACTTGATGGCGTTGAACTCTAATTTATGGTTCTTTGCCCAGTCCGATACAAAATCAAGAGTAATCTGTGCTTGTCAGCTTGTATCGTGAAATGATTTTCCCTGAAAACAAAGAAGCAAGTCATCAGCAAAAGCAATCGTTTCACAAGAAGAGAAAGCTGTGATTTTTTCCAATAAATCATTTATAATAATATTCCAGAGAAAAGGCCCAGAAACAGATCCCTGAGGACACCCTCTTTGTAAAATCCTCTCCTTTGAGGAGTGACCTAAGGACAAGCTTGCAGTTCTATCCTTCAAGAAGCTAGAAATGACGGCAAATAAATTTCCAGGGATGTTTGATCCTTTTAATAGATTCATTATATCAGGCCACCAAGCATTATCAAAAGCGCCTTTTATGTCCAAGAAAACCAGGATTGTATGAAGGTTTCTCTTTTTTCCTTTTAAAACAAATTTATTAAGGTTCAACAAAGCATCTTCAGTGCACTTTTGAGGCATAAAACCAAACTGATTTTTATTGAAATAATTATTCTTGTGCAAACGCCAAGCCAATCTGTTAACAATAAGTCTTTCAAAACATTTACCCAAGGTTGACAGTAAACTGATACACCTTAGGTTGTCTAAATACGGGATGCAGACATCGTTACTTTTGGGAATCAGAATAACTCTAGCTTTCTTCCAACAGCGGGGGGAAGATCTTGAGACGAAGACATGAATTAAAAACTTTTAAGAAAAGATCAGGGTGCATTTCGTGTAATTTCTTGATAACTTCGTTAGGTATAGAGTCCGGACCAGGAGACTTTTTTAATTTCAATTTACTTATAACAGAATCAATTTCGTGGATGGTAAAAGGTGGATCATTCGCTACGTTAGTATTTAAAAGAGCGTCGTGTCGTATTTTCTTATGACAATCATCATCATCATTCTCATTATCCTCAGGAAAAGAATGAGAAAGAACAGCATTTATTGTCTCTTCAAAAGAATTAGTTACGGTTCCACATGGAAGAGCTATTCCACTGAGTTCAACTCTTTTCTAAAACTTCTGTTTTATTCCAAAGGTATAAATTTTTTTCCACACATTAGTTTCATTAATTTCATCTAAAAATGACTTCCATGAGCTTAATTTCGCATCTAAAAGTTTTAAATTATATTTATTCCTTAATTCGTTGTATTTATTCTTATAAATTTCTTTCAAAGTGACATTTTTGCATTTCTGAAATCTCCGTCTTGCAGCATTAACGTGCTTTCTCATGCAATCGATTTCTGTTGTCCACCAGGGAACACTGTGCAATTTTTTCTTTTTAATCGGAATGGACATTTTACAATACTTTTGGATAATGGAAATGAGCTCATCTGTGAGATCATGCAGAGTATCTGGATCTTGGCAGGAATCAATGAGATTACCGATACTTGACAGCAAATATTTCGATTTGTTGTAAAAGAGTTTCCAATTCGCTTTTTTAAGATGGAAAGTGCAATTATCGCCTTCTTTTGATGGAGGATGTGAATCCAATATTACTTCAAACTCAATTGATTTGTGGTCAGATAGAGAATCATAAGTAGGCAAATGCCAACAAGAAACATCTTCCAGTAAATCCGTTCCAACAACAGTTACATCAATGTAACTAGATCCTTGTGATCCACAAAATGTAGGACCGCAATCTTCATTGATGACAAAGAGATTATGCGTACTAATAAATTCGGTAAGTTTTGTTCCTCTAGAGTCGGAAACGGGACTGAACCATGTTTCAGATTTACTATTAGCATCCATAGACCAGACCAGCTTGTTTATGGGAACGTTGGAGAAGAGTTGGTTTATTTTTTGTAAGTCATAATCAATATTTTTGGAGGGTTCGAAGTAGTACGAAACAAATAGATAAGAAATTTTGTTAATATTGAAATGCACTGTCACCATATTATAATCTAGATAATTTACATCCAGAAAAGCTGAAATATTTCTATTTCTGACTATAATAGCTGCTTTAATTAGGTCAGAGTTTTGAATGGAGAAAACTCTATATGACGAAGGAAATCCCGGAAGAGTCCCTTTATATGAATGAGGTTCTTGAACCAACGCGATATCAATATTCCGAGATTCCATATTCAAAATAAGCTGCTGTGTAGCACACTTTGATTTATGCAGGTTGAGCTGAATAACACGCAAATGTGTTTGTGAGAGAAAACTATTCATACTGAGTCTGTGATACAATAAGTTTCTCCATAAATTGATGGCATTTGCAGCAGCTAGAAAAGGGTTTATGGTTCACATCAACTTTTTTATTTGGGGCTTTTGTCTTCTTATTGAACTTTATGCAGTTCACGCAAACCTGCGTAGACAAATTGCATTCACTACTTTTGTGCTCTCCCGCACACTTGAAGCAGCACAAGCCATTTTCACAGTTAGCAGCTTTGTGGTGATAGCCGAGACACTTAAAGCAGCGATTGATAACAAGAAAGTTCTCTATTTTGCAAATGTTCCAGTTGGCTCTAAGGAAATTCATTTTCAGGCACACTTTCCGACATGTTGGATTGACTTCTAAAACCAAATGCCTAGAGTTATCGAATCTTCTCAGAGTAAAGCGAATTTTTGTTTCCTCCCATAATTCTTTTTTCTCTTCCAATTCAGGATTCTGCTCTTTCAAAAGCTGAAGAACCTCCTGATCACCAATTTCATTTGGAAGATTTTTTAAAAGCAGATTTGGATTTCTTCGCTTCGGAGAAGACACATACAGGGTATTAGTATTATTTTTTACAGCATTCAAAAATCTTTCTTTGTCATTTTTTGAGACTTGTTGAACAAGCACGCGGTTGTTGTTGATGGTTCTCATCTTTTTAACTCCTACTTGCAGTTCTATTGGATTTAACTGTGCTTTAAGAATTTTACGCACTTCCTCAGATGTAAAATTGTTATCATTTGAGCAGACAATGACATTGTTGTCCATTGAATGACTCACATTTTCTACTATAGATGGCGCCACGACACTAGCATACGTTGGTTGTTTAACCGACGCCGTAATATCATGATAGATATCATTAGGTTTTATACTAGCAGATCCATTCGAAACTTTTGTAAAATGCAACTTTAACTTACCCAAAGCAGTCCTTGCACCTTCACGCAACTTTTTGCTTGGGTTTCCAACGCAATTTAACACAGTTTCCAACGATTCGAAACATTCCTCAAGAGACCGAAATGACGCGTCAACATAAATGGCCGCCATGTTGGGGATCCCCCTCAAGTCACGTTTAGAATGTTATTAATAAGTTAAATGTTATTATATGATATTATATTATGAGTGTTTTAAAAGAGATAAAAACACAATATTTTCAAGAATAAATTAATAAAGATTGATTTCGATATGTTTTCTTTAAAAAAAAATCAATGATTTTCTTTTCTAGTTTAATTTATGAATTTATCTTCGAGAAAGAAATTGTGATTGTAAAAATTTTGTGTTTATTATTATTTCTTCATTATTTACTTTATTTTTAACTTCCATGTTGACATATATTTGACTGAAAATTTTTTTTTCAATTTTTATATATTTTTCTTCTATTGGCAATGAAATTAAATAATCATATTTATTTAAATTTTGAGTAAACGTTTGACAAATCTCCATATTTCAAACCTCCTCGACTCCGAAAAATATATTTTTCGAATTATAACAGTCTTTTTCTATGTTTGCCAGTCTTCGAATATCCTAACTAAAACACGCTTTCAGCTAGGGGATGAAATTTGGTACATGGCCTTTACACCAAATTTGTAGATTTCTTTCAAAGTTTGATTGTTTTCCTTTTACAAGTATTCTGTTTCTCTGTTTATACGAATGTTGTGAACAATTATGACACTGATCAATTTAGATAAATTAAATTTAGTATTTAAGATACAGATCTTCGTCACCTTTTGAATTAAATCCATCAAACGGTTGACTGCTATCAGTCTATATTTTGACCTACATGTAAACGTGATGATTCAAAAAGGAAACAACTTAAACAAAATGAAATTTTGTATATGATTTTGTCACTAAAATTATAGTTCTTTGTAAAATTTTGGTTTCAATCGATCGAAAAAAATCGATAAAAATAGACATTCGACTTTTTAAATTATAATACGAAGCATAAAATTCTCATGTGTCACGCCTTGATCATGGTCAGTAATTTTTAAGGAATGATGGGATAATATCTTCGGAATGGATTATGTGAAGAAATTTTTGACAGATCACTTCCTCTAATTATATAAAGAAAGAAAAAAAGACAAAATCCATTTCCAGGAAGTCTGTCAGTCTGGCTTTTTAAGTGTACGATGTAAGTATGATGATTACGAAACTAATAAAGCTAGATGGATAAAATTTAATGTAGAGATTTAACGTTGAAGATGTAAATTCTCATAAGAGTCTCATACATGTTAATGCGAGAACTCAAAAAGGTAACTACTTAAATAAATGAATTTATCTTGTGATATATGATCTTGTCGCCAAAATTGTAGTTTTTTGTGAAATTTTGGCTTTAACGGTTACACAGGGTGATTCAAAAGGTCTTGAATAAACTTAAAGATGGTCATATTTACATAAACAAATCACTTTCACAACAGAATATGGATATGCAAAGGCAAAGGGAAGTGAGGAAAAGAAAGTTTAAACGAAACAGATTTAATTTGTAAAAACTGTAATGTGTGATTGGTGTCTGGAAGCACCCGTCTTCAATATTGCCCTAAAAAACAAAACAAATTGATTCGTTAGATTTTAAAATATATACTCACTACATTTGCTTTATCTGTAAGTGTTCAAGCAATGTTTTATTTAATTTTTTAAAAAATGTTTCCAGGGAAGGAAAAACAGAAAAAAGACAAAGCAGAAGGGAATTAAGGAAAAGCAGAAAAAAAAATCAAAGTAAAAGGAAAGGAAATTAAGGAAAAGTAGAAAAAAGACAAAGCAAAAGGAAAGAAAATTAAGGATAAAAAGAAAAAAAAAGGCAAAGAAAAAGGAATGGAAATTAAGAAAAAACAAAAGAAAAAACAGAAGGAAAGGAAATTAAGAGAAAGCCGAAACAATAGACAAAGCAGAAAGAAAGTAAATTAGGGAAAAGCAGAAAAAAAAGAGCAGAAGGAAAGGAAATTAAGGAAAAGCAGAAGAAAAAACATGAATGTCTTGCTTTACATTGGTGTATAGTAGTTACGAAATATTAACTTTTGGAGTGAATTTAATATGCAGGTTGTTGCCGAATTCGACCGACAAATTCAGAGGGGTGATAGCAGACATCAGAAGGATAACGAATCACCATATAACATAGGGTTCCAAACTACGTTTAGTAGGGGAAAATCGCAAAAATATAGGGAGTCCGAGAACTGTTGGAAACTGTAAACATTTAATAAAAAAATAACAAATGATGTTTCAACTATGAATTTTTTTAAATGAAAGCACATTCTTGAAAGAAAATATTTTTGTAGATAACATAAGGATTTGGGAAGGTTGTAAATTTCTGAAAATGAAAAAGTAGTTTAGTACCCATATTTGCAAAAACATTAAAACTTGAAGAAAAATAAAAGCTTGAAAATGTAAGGAATTTTATATTCTATAATTTGATATAAGCGTGTAGCGTGAAAACTGGGTAGTTTTAAAGATATTCAAGAAAAGCTAAAATGAGAACAAGTAAACATCACTGCAACATCGGTAACGATATTTGCAGAGAGTGTTGTCAAATTCGAAAGATAAATTCGGAGCAAGGATAATAGGCATTAAGTAGATGAAAAATTTCCATAAAACATAGGGTCGCAGCTGACATCTATTCAGTGAAAATCACGAAAGCAGACGTCGAAAAGACGAGAAAGGCCCTATGAATGCAAGGATTAAGAACATGGTAATCGAGAAGAAGCCTTCTCATATGTAAATCTTTTACGTGTTCGAGAAAAATAAAAGCAGCGAGCAAGTATTCATTAATGAGTATTGCAGAATTGATGGTCGTTAAACTTCATTTGCAAACAATGTCAGATTCACTAATGCAACTAAAATGTGCTGGTGTTCCATCATGCATTAACCGAATTTTCTGGTCTGTAATTGTAGGTATTCCCTGCAGTAAATCCTGAGGAACGTGCTGAAAGAAAACAAGGTACTTTGTGGCGCTGAGGCATTAGGGCAGAAGATACGATCCCCTACCCAGATGTTAATATCAAACTTGTGTTGTACGTTCGACGAGATAATGATGTGGGGATTTTTGAATGACCAAATATTCGCTTTGTGCGTGTTTAAGACACCTTCTCTCCTAAAGAATGCTTCATCTGAGAATAGAACTCTAGCAAGAAAGTGTGCTTCTTCCTGTATGGCATCAAGTATCCAGAATGCGAACTCCACCCGATTTGCGATTTTCACTAAAAAACGTTACCTACGACCCTATTATTATTTTTTTTGGTAATTTTTCATCGCTTTAATGCCTGCTATCCCCGCTCTAAATTTGTCTTTCGAATTTTACAACATCCTCTGCAAATATCCTTCCGATTTTGCAGCGATATTTTCTATTGCCTATTTTAGTTTTTCTTCAATATCTTTAAAACTCCCCAGTTTTCACACTACATGCTTATATAAAATTATAGAATGTAAAATTCAATACATTTTCAAGCTTTTATTTTTCTTCAAGTTTTAGTATTTTTGCATGTATGGGTTCTGAACTACTTTTTAGTTTTCAGTAATTTACGACCCTCTAAATCATCAAATACGCATGTTACTTACATGAAAAAAAAACTTTTATGAATGTGCTTTCACTTAAAACAATTCATAGTTGAAACATCATTTCTTATTCTTTTATCAATTTTTAAAATTTCCAACAGCTCTCGGACTCCCTATATTTTTGCGATTTTCTCCTACTAACGTCGTTTGGGTTCCCATGTTATATAGTGATTCTTTATCCTCTTGATGCAGCCTACTATACCCTCTCTGAATTTGTCGGTCGAGTTCGGCAACACCCTGTATTTACTAAATCTATCGTGCTATCCTAGGCGAGTGTTTTGGCGATTTATCCCTGCCATGCGGTTGATAGTATCAGAAATTCGAGTTTGGGCATTAGATACGTTTTTTTCTCAATCGATCGAAACAAAGATTTGACAAAAAATTACACTTGTAGTCATAAAATCCCATACCTATTTTGATATATTTAAGGCATTGCGTTTCTGTAGCATCGCATTTACGCGTTTCTAAAAGTACAGACGGTTAACTTGTTGTTGGTTTTGACTCAAAATTTGACACGTACTGCAGTATAGATATTAAATTTTCGAAAAGAATTTTATATATCTAGCTCTCATCTTTTAATTAACTTATATTCGAAAAACTGCACAGATGCACTTCTCCTGAATAGATTTTACTCTAAATTTGATAAATATCTGTAAATTTGAATAGAAATCGGATACCAAACTTCAACTGTCTAGCTCAAAGTACCTTTAAGTTATCTTTGTCGCGGACAAATCTGCAAACATTTTATAATTTTTTTTTCGAATTTAGGGTGACCTAAAACATGAAAATTCGTCAAAATCTCTTGTTCGAAATTTTTTGACGATTACTAAACTTTCTCTATACTACGTATACGAGAAAGTATAAATAACAATAATACTGTAAACTCCATAAAGATTGCGGAAAAAACGCTTTCTATAGGGGAAATTCTATTTTTCAAAGCAGATTTCAAGAAATTATTGCCAAACAAATGCTCTTATCTTTAAATTAAAAAAAAAAAAAACAACAGACTGCCAACGAAGAACTGCTTCCTTTCTGGACTATCTGGAGAGGAAGTTGTAATAGATCGCTTGTGCTTATTAGAATGGTTTTTACCGAATTTTCTCATGTCCGGCGGGATGTGGACATCATGCAAATTACAATGTTTGAATATAAAAACATTAGTGAAACGATTTCATTTATGAAATCAATTTGTATTCACCATAAAAGAAAGTCCTCTTCCTTTTTAACATGTAAGTTTTTTTTTTTTTCTCATATTATTTTATTTGCGAAAGCAATTTTTTTGAATTGCGAATATAACCGTATATTAATTCCCGCTTGCTTGCATTTCAGTTTGCTTTTTTCATTTAGGTAAATTTTATGTTTATACAGGTGTGATTTGTAATAATTTATAATTTCGTAATCATTTACCAATGAATCGCTTTTATTTAGTTGTGCTCCTGTATTCGTAACATTGTTTGCTTTAGAATTTGTATTATATAATATAATATTGATAATATTGAATAATATTTGTAATAATATTGATAATATTGAATTATAAATTATATTAATTACCAAAAAAATATTCAAAAAATTTAAAATGTTAAAATAACATCTAAGAAAAGATAGATAGTAAAAATCTATTAGAGTGGAAGATGAAAATGATTTTATACAAGTAATCTAGAAGAGAAACCAAATTGTAAATGCATTGAAGCTGAACACGGTGTTATAAAGAATAAGAAAAAGAAAACGAACAACAGTAATAATAAAAATATGGCAAACATCTTAAAAATGAGGATTCTCAAACATTTATCAAAGTTAAAACATATTATAAAGTATTATTTATAATTTTCTAAGAAGAAGAAAAATATTTTTTAATTAAGAATCAGAATAGTTAAATCTAGTTAATAATCTAGTAGTTAATCCAGGCATAAACATAATGCTATCAACAAATCAAAGAACTGTGAACATAGGAGGGAAGAGAATTCCTAAACATTTATTAAAATGTAAAACCTAACCTAAATGAAAGGTGAGATCAGAAAAGCATTAATTTATTAACTAAACATTATTAACATTAAAATTATTATCATTAATTTATTTATTTCATTTTTTTTTTTTGCTATCTATTATTTCCAATATCAATATAATCCATTTTTTTTTTTTTCAATTTTTCCACACAGTTCATTTGTAACAATAGAATATTATTGTAAAATATACTTAAAAGCACATTGAAAGTTAATTAAATTCAGACAAAAATTTAAGAGAACTAAATTTGTATCATCGAAAAGCTAATTATTTCGAAAATGTAAAGATGGTAAAATTCATTTTTATGATAAAATATTTTCAGAAATTATTGCGAAAAAAAAAAACCCGCCGAAGTTTAAATGGAATATTTTTATTAAATTACTAATTAAATTTTTTAAAACACGTTCCGAAAGATATATTCTATTTCACCTTAAATATATCTGTACCAAATATTTCATCTTTACATCTAACAAAATGTCTTGAATAATTCTAACAGCCATTTACACATTCTGTTTTATTGTATTAGAAATAATTTGCTCAAATTATTTTTGATATTTATAGGTTTTATTCTATTATTTCCGTGTATTTCTTGTGCTTCTTCATTTTACAAGCGTTTGAAAATGCAGCATATGCATGCAACCACAGTGATATCTCTGTGACATTACTAGACGTTGCAACAGATATGATTGCTAAAGCAAAACTTAACATTCCTGTCTGTAAGTCAATTTATTTTATTCATTATCCTACTTTCAAAAAACATGCCTTTAATAAATCATATACCTTCTTAAATTATTCAGACCTTAAATCATTTTTCATTTTTTGTCAACTGAAAATTTATTTTGTTACAAGTTTATTTTTGTTTACCCTGACTTGCTTCATATTTATATGAAAAGAAATTCTGATTAATTTTCATTCATTTCCTGATGTGCTGAAGTTTTAGAATTTTGTTCATTTATATAGCGCCACTCAATGTACATTATTTTAAAATTGTCACACATTAACTATAAATTACTCGATTAATTAAGTCAAATATAGGTTACATACGAGTGGCGCCATCTGATTGCAACAGAGAGAGAATTTTATTTCAAGATTCCTTGATTTTTATAATAATGCATTAAATTAAAAAGACTCATTTAAAAAAATAATATATGCTGCATATTTGTAAAAGTACATTTTTTAAAAATTTCTTTTTTTATATATATTTAATTTTGTTTAAGTTGGCTTATTTCATATTTATACAAAAAAAAATTTATTAATTTCCACTCATTTCCTCATGTGTTAAAGCTTTGAAATTTTGTGCACTTATGTAGTGCCACTCAAGGTACATTGTTTTAAAATTGTTATACCTTATCTATAAATTAATCGATTAATTAAATCATATATAGATTGCATACGAGTAGTGCCATCTGATTACAAAAGAAAGAAAGAAATTTGTTTCAAAATTCCTTGATTTTCATTAAAATAAATTATAAATTAAAGTTAAAAAAAAACTGTTTAAAATAAAATAAATATTCTGCTGCATATTTAAAAAGTATTTGCAGATAAAAATGTATTTGCGTTTTTAAAAGTATACAGGTGCGTTTTTTCATTAAATTTAGTTTATTTTCAAACTTTGAAGAAGTTATCAGAACCTGTAATCTATGTTAATAAAATCCATAATGTGTGTCAATTATAACAGGTACAAATTTGTCTCCGAGTTTAATACCCAAGCCAGTAGATTGTGAAGAGGTTTTACGCAATGGGCATGCCGAAACTGGTATCTACACCATCTGGCCTCGGAGTAGGGTGTCCGAAGAGAAATCTCTGCAGGTGTATTGCGATATGGACACGGAAGGGGGAGGATGGACGGTAAGGCATATTTTTATTTTATTTTTTAGAATTTTATTGTTTGAGTATCAATGTTATAAAAAATACAACAGCTTGATATAGCATATAACCATATCAAGAAAGATAAATTAATGAACAAACGAGACATCTTAGTAAAAGCGAAATTGAATCAAACACTGCCAAAAGCTATAGAGAATCCATTACATGCATATAAGCTTCAGAGGAAAATTTTTCAACAATTAACTGAATCATGATTGGAAAATGATATAATTTGGGGAAATATTATTCTACTAGATAATATACCTGACATCGCGCAGGACTAAAATTCTTTCTTATATAATATTTTTAAGATAAAATCTACAATAGTAATAAATTTTATAATAGACATAGCCCTTTTCAAGACATATAATATGAAATAAAACAAAAAAAAATTTAAAAAATGTGGTAGAATATTTCAAAATTATAACACAGCCCAGCAAAGGATTTCCTACACGAATTTCAGAATCCTCTGCAATAAATTTCTCAAATATTTATTAACAATTCATAGAAAAAAATGTACAGAAATGAAATTGGTATCATTAAAACGGAAAATTTTTTATTTCATGAGGGCATGTTTTTTTTCGGAATAATTTCTTCCAGAGCTTTTGTAGAAAAAAGATAAAATATTGCTATGGAACTTTTTCCACTTAGTCCGTAAAGTCAACGACAATATCGCTTTGTAGTGTGTGTAGGGTGTAACACACAGTAACCAGGCCTCAACAGCAAATAAGGACTTTTATCAACACGGAGGCACGAATACATAGACGATAAAACACAACCGAGACGTACACAAGAAGCAGCAGCACATTTGGAACAAACAGTAGTCCACAAGTAATTATAGGCAATAAACAATAACTACAGCACATAAAGCGGCCAGAGAGAACACAGCAGGAGGAGGGAATCTATGCAACTATTTTCTACAGTCTCTTCAAACGCCTGCTATTCTCACCTGTCTGTCATTTCCGACACACTACAATAGGACTAGCTACTCCATACACGACTCGATGCTGCCTCTATAAAATAAACTCCAAGCACAGCTCAATTCTCCTATCGCTTGAGCTCCTTTCAACGCGTGCACCTCACTGAACTGATCCATCTAATTCGCCGTTTACTCTCTATGCGAATCTATACTACTAGACGACTCTCCAGCTTGGACTTGCTGGTCTTTTATAGTTTCTGAAGCAGGGCAGAGAAGGTTCTCGAGCAATCAAACATATCACAGCTCCTATTGGTTTTATCGCCAGACTTTTTCAAGATTCCAGTATTGTTTATTTTGCGCCAAAGTTGCCAAATTCGTCACCAAGTCACCAAAACGTCACCAAGTTTGTCGTCATGCCCGGGGTCACTGATCCGGCATCCGATCAGCATCCAATAGAGTTGATAGCGAAACGGTCTTTCCTGTGATGGTGCTAATCGTTACTATGTAGCAACATTACGGATTCGTAATAATATTCGTTAACTTGTTATAGTTTGAAGCCACTGCTGTAATCAAAAATATGTTTTCATTTGTTCGCAAGAGCTTTACTTTTCTTGCCTCCATTTAATCGATTGACTCACACTTATTTTTAAGCATTGTTAAATCTTTACTTTGAAATAAATAAAAAAATATCTGAAAAGATATGCATCGAAAGGAAACAGAAATTTTAAAATATAGTTATATTAGTCAATAGTTATATAGTTATATTAGTATATATATTAATGTATAGTCAAAGTATACATTAATTTCACTACATTTAAAGTATTAAATAATTGAAAAAAAATATGATATAAAAACGAAATTGGCATCTTGAAATGTTAAAGTTATAAATTTTAAGGCGATTTAAATTGGTTTCAAATGGAATAATTTACCTTGAAGTAACTATGCAAGGCAAAATTTCGGTTAATTTCTAATTAAGTGAATATTTAATTAATATTAATTTTGTCATAAAAAGTTGTCAATATTCTAAAGTCCACCCATTATTTTTGAGGAAATGTGAAACTTGCATAAAACTACAATGAATTTTTAAACTTTATATTAGTACATAGTATATAGAGAAAAAAAATTAAAAACTGAAAGAGATTAAAATGCAAATTTTCTAGTTTCTAAATCATCCATTTTTTTTTAACTCGAATTGATCTCCTCTTTATTTAGATCAATAAATTAAGAAGTATACTTTTAAATATTAAATCAATTCAACAAATCAAGTAACAATGATTTCACTATGACTATACCTAAAATGGTGATAAGACCTTGACAAATTTAATAATTTTAATAATTTATAATTAATAGATATTTTGCTTTTTGCAAAGAAAATCCTAAAATAAGTTAAATTTTTATTTATTTATTTCCTTTATATTAATAAATACATTCTCGACTGTCATGTTATGATCTAGAACTGAAAATTTTTTTACATCAAGATATTTATTGATTTTTCGTAGGTCATCCAACGAAGAGGAGATTTTGGTAGAGCCAAAGATTATTTCTTCAAAGACTGGGAAAGTTACAAGAGAGGTTTTGGTGATATTGACAAGGACTTTTGGTTTGGTAAGATTTTTTTAAAACTAGCCGCCTTTGGCGTCCTGTTAGCTCGAGCAGAATATTGAATTTTTATGTTATAAAACGATTAATATAGTATGCAATTTTTTAAAGAATTTTAGTTTATTTGATACTATTTTAAAATATGAATTTAATTCAATCAATTTGAAACAAATTATTGAGGACACAAATTAAAAGTGGTATACTAGGAAATAAAAGCTGAAGGGTAAATCCTATTTCTGCATTAATGTCCAAAAAAGCACATTTTTTTTTATCTTAATTTCAATACTGCCAAAAACACATGATTGAGTTATATAATTAGACATGATTGATGGATAAGTTTGACTTTCATATCATTAAAAGCATCGTAACATTGTAAATCAAGCTTAGAGAATTTATAAAAGTAAAGAAAAAACTGTACTGAAATAAAATCGATATCATTAAAGGGTTAACTTTTTTAGATTCAATATGATGCAAAAATCTTATTGTGAGAAATTTTGGAGCAATTGTCATCTATTTCCATAAATCAAGTCAAGCGACGGTTAGGCCTAAGTTTTATCCTCTATTAAACTTTACGTTTAACGAATATTTCTTGATATTTTTTCATCTTCAAAATGAATGAAGCATTTCACATTGAAAGTAGCATTTATAATATTATAACTGTATTTAATATGCGAGAGTTGAACTAAGTGCGTCTGTTAAAACGCTAAATAAAGCAGTCTGAAACTTTTGTATATCCATATGTATGTATATGACTCGTGTCATTCCAGACTGAGTAATAAGAGCGATTTCTGTGTCACGTGCGTTAGCATTTTATATAAGTAGATTTTGTTTCTGATACAAATCAATATAATAACCTTTTTAAAGCTGTTATCCTTCGTAGTAATAATGCTCATAAGAAACAACGCTATACAATTATAAATCCAAAACGAATAAAATGCTACTTGACTGTCTTGATTTCGCATAATTATTTTATAGTATTTTACATGTAGTGTCTCACTCTTTTAAATTTTATTGCTATTAAAAAGCAAAGAATATAATGATATTTATTATTTTTTCGTCATTGAAATAACTTTTATTTATTATTTTGCCGATAAATATTAAAATTTATGCAATCTTTATTTTTCAGGAAACGATAACATATTTGCCTTGACCAGTCAACGTCTGTACTCTATTCGATTTGATTTGAAGGCAGTCAATGGAGAAACAAGCTATGCTCTGTACGATACCTTTTGGATAGACGATGAAGACCACAAATACACATTGCACATCAAAGATTACACAGGAAATGCAGGTTTGAAAAAGTTTATGTTCAAAGATCGGGAATTCTTTATGTCGATAAGCATTAAAAAATATTTAAAAAATTTTAAAATACAGGATGGTTACAATTAAAGCTCCACTTTGAAATGGTCGTAAAAGGAAAACTACTGGACCAAATGCTATCAAACTTGGTAATAGTTTAAAGGGGGTCATGAAAATTCCTTTCCCGCCAAAAAAAGTTAAAAAACTCATTATCAGAGGGGAAATGGAGTTGTATGCAATATTGTTAAACAAGATAAGACATTAAAATTTGTTTAATCGTTTCTGAAAAGAACTGTTTGTGAGGTTATGCAAAACCGCAATGGTTTGTAATTGACTTACGAAAGGAAGAAGCTAACAATTTCTGCAGATGCGTTTTACAACTCATTTGATTTTGCATATAAAAGTGAGCCTGTTTGGCAGAGTTCCTATTCATACGAATCAATAATGTCTCTAACGATGCAAGACCGTGCTCTCCTGTTTAAATTTTATTATGATTGCGATAGCAATGAACAACGTGATTTGCAAAGGTATCGTTCAGTAAGAGAAATATTTTGAGGGCCAATGAAACAGCAGGGTTTGAGGTAAAATGACAGCAAAGTTTGTTATCTGTTGTACCTGGAAGGGGAAGGAAACCTCCTTTTGTACAAACCTAGGAGATGGTTGCATTAGCAGCGGAGGCAGCAACAATGGAAAACAGACATGTTGCGTACGTATTGTCGTACGTCGAATTGATGTACCGTGAAGTACGATGGGCAAAATTGTCCGTAAAGCGTTACAGTTCTGTCCGTATAAAATCAAACATGTTCAAGAACTTCAACGTAACGATCCCGCTGCAAGAGTATCTTTCGCTTTGGAATTCCTTGCAAGGATGAAAATGGATGAACATTGGCCTTGGAACATTTAGGGGACAGATGATGCCCATTTTTACCTAAATGGCGATGTCAACACCCCTAATTGCAGGATTTGGGCCAAAAAAATCCCTCATGTTATCTACCTAGTTCCATTGCTAAAGTCATCGTTTGGTGTGGTGTGACAGATAGTTTCATAATTGGAGCATTTTTCTTTGAAGAGCAGTCGACAGCTATTGTTACATATTGTGTAACTGCATCTAGCTTAGAGGCGATGTTAAAACGTTTAATGGTAACTGAACTCCAGCAACGGGGCATTTTAGAATCCTCGATTTTTATGCAAGACAGTGTTATCGCACGCTTGTACATGTGTCACACAATTACTTAATATATAACGAATTAATGGATTATAGGCCTACACTTCTCCATTTCTTGGTCAGCCCGGTGACAAGACCTCAACCCCTGTGACTTCCGGCTGTGGAGTTACTCAAAATCTGTCTATGGTGATAATCGAAACAACTTAGCGGAATTGAAAGGTGCGATACACCAACATGTGCGTAACATTCCTCCTGATATGCTAAGAGCTACTGTTGAGAATGCAGTAATGCAATTTAATTTGCTTTTAGAAAATGGTGGCCGTCATACTGAGCATGCTTCGTAACATTTTCAGAAACAATTAAGCACATTTTAAACCGATATCTTCATGTCCTATTTAGTATTAACATTATTTCATACAGCGCCATTTCCCCGTGGTGGTAAGTTTTAGAATTTTTTTTTTCGGCGGAAAAGAATTTTCTATGTCATCCTTTACATTATTACCAAATTTGATAAAATTTGGTATAGTAGTTTTCTTTTTATGACCATTTCAAAATGGAACTTTAGCTATAACCACCCGTGATTCTAGAATTACCCGCTTTAAATAATTAACAACTAAATAATATTATTTACTAACCATTTTAATCACATTTTTACCTTTTAAAAATATTCTGTCATTTATTTCGTTAAAGTTAATTCTTCTTTAACAGCTGAGGTACTCTGCGCATATACTAATTGAATTTAAATCAATTTAATAAATTTTTACTTCCGGCATGGTAGTTGGTTCTTGCTACCATGTGGATATACGAAGAGATGGGGGTCTGGCTCCTCCCATCGATGACGGAACGTACTTCCTTAGGGAAGGGTTGTACTGTGGCCGGTGATGACCCTTAAGACTCAACCACAGTTGCCGCCAGCGTTGCTGTCGCGGTGATACGGTCATTCAGTATTTATTATCCGTGTGTATTTGGGAGGGTCGGAGAGTCAGTGCTATGACTGCACTTTTCTTAATTTTTTTTTATAATCGTTTGTGTAGTTCAGGATGAGTATAATTTTTAAATGTCTATTCACTTTGCAGGAGATTCGATGGCCACCCATCACGACAACGCAAAATTTTCTACAAAAGATGTGGATAATGACAACCAGAAGGACAACAATTGTGCTTTGAAGTTCAAAGGTGGTTGGTGGTATAACTCATGCCACGTTTCAAATCTGAATGGCCTTTACTTGAAGGGACACCATGAAAGTTTTGCCGATGGTGTCAACTGGAAGAGTTGGAAGCACTACAACGAATCACTTGAGTTCACCGAAATGAAGATACGTCCGCGTAATTTTGGAAAAAGTGTTATATCTGAGAACACGCCGAGAGATCTTTGACATAAAACTCCTTTATCGACATGAAATTATTTATCAAACTCTCCCATTTAATGTGAAATCTCTATTTCCATAAATGTCTGCCTTTATAATCTATTTGAATAAATTCATTTTTCTTTGAATTAGAATAACATGTTTCTGTATAGTTGTTCCTTGAAGCTTCATGTCAATCACTTTTTTTGTTCTCCTAACAATGCTCTAAAAAGGCATTTAAAAATAGTTGCTTCTTTAAATAACTTAATATTAAATAAATTAATCGGATTTTATGTTAATATAAAATATAAATCTGGTTTTTAAATTAGATCAAATTTTTAAATGTAGAGTTAAGAAAAATTATATTAAAAATGAAGTGAAATTCAAACTATTAAGAGATAATTTATTCGAATTAAAATGAATTTGAATTTTCTAAAGAATATTAAACATTTTAAAAATCATGCCATTTAAAGATATCGCCCTATGTGTTTAATACTGATTTACAAATATAATCTTTTAATATCTGTTTTCAAGTACATAAAATTTTCTTTTCTGAAAAAGGTAATAAACTTAAAATTTTAAGATCTTGCTATTTTGTTATAATGCATTCAAATAATTATTATAAAAATTAATAAAGAAAAGAGTGAAAATATTCTGCATTCGTATTTTTTGAATTCTTAAATTATATAGAACATTTCATTTCATGTAATTATGAAAAAATTAAATTAAACTCTTCATTATTGCTACCTTAATAGTTCATGGTCATAAAAATTGATTAAAATTTACGTATTTTGTGGTAAGACAACTTACCAAATTTCTTTCGATAATCCTGTTTCATTTTCGATGCGTGAATCATACATACGCATGAATAGATGCGTCGACAAATAGTCGAGCATACTTGGAAATACGAGACTAATCTTTATATATAGTAATAAAACCATATCACTGCTTAAATTGATTAAATCAAATGAAATTGAAAAATAAGTTAAAATGTTCTCTTCGCTTTTAAATAAGCTGTTAGGCAGAACTCTGTTAAGCTCTGTGACAGAAACATTTTATAAACTTATACAATATAACAGGAAGAAAAAGGCATTTAATTCTGTCAATGTACTTGTTGCAGAGGGAAGATATTTTAAGCAGCAGAAGTGGTGTCCCCAAAACTTTCCCGCATACTCTCTTATAAACTGTCATGCCAGAGAATGCCTTATATGGAATTAGCATATAATAGTTACGAAATATTCATGGTTAACGTGAATTTAGCATTTTTACTAAATCTAACGGGACATCCTTAACGAGTTATTTTTGGCGATTAATCCCTGGCATGTGGTAAAAGGTATCTGAAAACTGTATGAGTATTTTAAACACGTTTTTCTCAACCGATTGCAATAAAAAATTGACATGAAACTTCACTTGGAGTCACAAATGCCGAAGTTGATATATTTAAATCATTCAGTTTTCGAATTATAGAGTTTACTTATTTCTGAAAGTAGAGACCGACAGATGGCCAACCTTTGTTGGTTAGGAATCAAAATTGAACAGTTATCTACACTATAGATGTTAAACCCATGTACCAAATTTTATCTATCTAGCTCTTTTTGTTTTGCAATTATCGTGTTGTCTGATATTCTAACATCCGGACTTCCTCTGAATAGATTTTACTCAAAATTTGATAGAAAATGGCAAATTTGGCATACAGACCGTGTGCCAAATGTCAAACGTCTAGCTCAAATCTTTGTCACAGACAGACAGACGGGCATTTTCCAAAAATGTGTTTTTCGAATTCCGGAAGATCTAAAGCTTGACGATTCGTCCACATTTCGAGTTCGAATTTTATCATGATCACTATACATTATCTGTGCTACGCGTGCGAAAAAGTAAAAAGGGAACATATTAGCTAATTATTATTTTTTTATTTAGAGATTTGCATCCTGGCGATGAATTTCCGATTGATCTACTTTCTCTCATCTAATTCATTACGCTTATGAATTATTATATTTATTGACAAAAAAGCAAAAACGATTATAATGAAGAATTTTTTTCGGAAACACACACACAAAAAATTACAAATCGTGGAAATTTATTAAAAGCAAAATGGTTTTGAGGTAATACTTTTCTTTGTATTTTGGGGATTGAGATGCGCGAGGACAGTACCTTAGATCTTATGATTCGCAGTCCAGTAACATAACCAGGATACAAAAGCATATGCTCGTGTAGCGTGGTTGTTAACTGGCTTATATGCTATTCACTACAGTATGTTTAATAATGAGAAAATAGCCGTTCATATGTTTATATGTGATGTAAAATGGTCTTTTCAGCCATGATTTCTAATGTGTATGATTTTACAATACAAACTATACATGCTTACGGACAATGTCTAACACTGATCCTGAAATCTATAAATTGATTTTGGTTGATTCTGGATTGAATAAATGCAATCAATTTCAATTAATAGTCTTGTTACATTTAGCAATCAAGTAAACATGAAGCAATTATCTGATTAAAATGTTGAACATTTCATCAAGATAATGTTCATTCATTTTCTAAAAGGGATATTTTATTTGGGAAAGGAGGCATCAAGAAATTATTGCCTAACAAATGCTGTTATCTGTAAAATAAAACCAATCAGAGTGGGCTCTCTAAAACATGTTATATATTTGCATATACTCGAATAAACATGTTATCCCAGAGAACGCCTAGAATAGAATTGGTGTACAATAATTACGAAATATTAATCCTTGGTGAGAATTTAGCAATTTTAATGAATCTACCGTCTCCTACTTGTCGAGTTGTTTGGTGATCCTGGAATGCGATTAATATTACCCGAAAACATAATCTGTGTTTCAGACACGTTTTTCCCAACCAATTGAAACAAAAAACGGATACAAAACTGCTTTTGTGTCAGTTTTTTTCCATAGCAAATTTGATAGATTTAAATATTTGTGTTTTTGAGTTATTGTTCTTACAAGTTTCTGAAAGTACAGACCGACAGACAGTCAATCCATTCTTGAATTTGTCTCAACATTTGACTGATGTCTACACTGTAGATGTTAAATCTCTGTACGGAATTTCATTTATCTGGATCTCTTCGTTTTGTCATTATTATGTTATATTTCGAACAGGGCCTGTTTCCTCCGAACAGATTTGATTAAAACTTTGACAGAAGTCGGCATATTTGGTGTAAAAGTATTCAATTTCAGCTGCCAAGCTGAAATCGTTCTTGAGTCATTTTTGTCACAGAAATACAGATGGATATTTTCCAAAATTGTATTTTTTGAACTCATGGAGATTCGTAAAAATCTCGAGTTCGCATATTTTGATGATTACTATACTGTCTCTGTTGCTACGTATACGAGAAAATAAAAAGGGAACATATATTGAACTATAAATTGAATGTTGGTTGATTTTGTAATAAATTGTAAACTGTAATAAGTTTCAATTAACAGTATTACATTCGGTAATCAACTAAACAGGAAGCAATAATCTGATTAAAATATTGAGTCTCCTCAAGGTCAGAAAAAGGCGTTAGTTATTTTAAAAAAGAGGCATCAAGAAATCATTGCTTAGCAAATGCTGTTATCTATATTATGAAAACATAACAGGCTGTTGCAAAAGAACTGCTTCCTTTCTAAACTGCCTGGAAAGGAAGTTGTAATAGATCACTTTGGCTTGTTAGATTGTTCTTCTGAAATTTCTTCACGTCTGTGGTTAAGTAGACATCTTAGAAATTTCAGCAGTAGAGCAGGAAAACACCACTGAAACATTTTCACTCATCAAATCAATTTGTATTCTTTATATAAGAAACATCTACTCTTCTGTAAAATGTGAGTTTTTCTCCTATATTATCTCATTTGAAAATTTTTATATATATTTTTCGATCATGTAAATAACTCTAAATATTAATTATTGTTTATTTTATTTCTTATCGGCTTCTTTCCTATTTAAAATATTAAAATTCGTAAAATAATTAGAGATGTAACAGTGAATATTTTGTGTTCGTATTGATTTTTGTGTTCGTCAGGAAATGTCATTCTGTGTTTAATTCCTGAGAGTTATTCTTTGATTCCTGAGAGTTAGAAAATGGATTTTTGATGTTAGATAGTAGATAATTAAAACCACTGAAATACATAATAGATTTAGAATGGCGCGATTGCATTTAAAATTATTTGCTGAAAGCTCTGGCGCCATAGACATTAACAATTGGATTAAAAATAGTTCGAAAGGCAATTTAATTGGCCTAGATTTACTACATTTGAAAGGTAGATTTTCTTGCATTAGTAACTTAATAAGAAAGTATCTTAAAAATTTTACAAAGTTTTTTATTTTTAAAAAATCATTTAAATTTCAACCCTTTTCTCGCCAATTTCAAGGGTAATCCTTTGAATACTAAAATAGCTAATCAAGGCTTTTCAAATCTAAAAAAATTGGATCAGAAATTTGATTCTCTCTGCTCCATCAGAAATAGTATTATTTATTCCTTTCGTCTGGTGAATATCAGAGAAGTAATATTTAGCTGCCATCTTTAACCCGTAACTGGAGACATTAATTTCCTCACGTGGCCAGAGCCATGGAGTCAAAGTGACTCCACTGTTATTTTTTATTTATTTATTTGTCTTTTGTAAAATACATTGGAATTTATTTTGGAGACGCAATACATTCTGAAAATCAAGTAGTTACCAAAAATATTAATATTAAAAATGCTAAATGTTATAATATTAAATGGTGGAAAGATGTGATTAGAAAAACCTAAACTATCTTTTAATGAGTATTTACTTCGTTTAGATAATGCGAAATGACATAATGTTAATAATTGTTAGAATTTAACAAAGAAAAGAAAGAATACAATATTTTAAAATATTATTTTAAGAATATTTCTTTCTTTCTTTATTTTTTTTTATTTGCATTATTCAAAATGGAAAGCAGTTTCAGAGACATGGAGTCTGTGATTCCATAAATAACAACAAAAGCTTTGAAAAAGAATAACTCGGTTATACGCAAGTGTTCATACTTAGACTTTTGCCAACATACTGCTGAAAGAACAACTTGAAGTGACTGAGGAGATGATTGTATTCAAGGACAAATTACCGCGTGATAATCAGAGCTGATGAACAACACGGAGGCATTTTGACTTTCTTTGACTTAACGAGGATTATATTTATTCAGGTTTTATATAAAAGTATGAATTAAAGACTTTTTAGCCCTTATATATGGAAGAATTTTGATTTTCCAGCATGTGTCGAAAGATTTTACGGCGCTGTATATGGCCAATAGTTCTCTTTCGTAGGTTGAAAATAATTGAGTGAATTTGTCACTTTGCTGATAGAAAATCAATCGACTACCGATTATGTCCATATTTTTGTATCAGTTAATCACCACTTTTTTAATAAAAAAAATGCGCACTATCTGTTATTTCATTAGGGTTCACTGTTATACGTTGGCGTTTAGAAGTTAATAAAATCACATTTAATAAAAAAACTGAAAATTGTTATGGTTGTTTAGAGGATTGTTTACGAACGTTTAAAAAATGCGCAGTATCTGTTAGTTTATCTGCATTGATGCGAAATAATAATCATGCGCATATTATATAAATAATAAATAAGCAAAGGGTTGTTAGGTTGCTGCCATTAGTTCCTCGAAAGAACTATCAACACGATCTGGGAGTTGATTATTGATTATTATTTATATTATTTATCGTATTAGTAACATAAATAAATATAATATTTTATAATATAAATATAAGAATCGATAATATAAATAATAAGTATTAAATAATAACGCGCATACAATGATAAATGATAAATGTACTCAAAATAAGATAAATAATAATCATTCGCATTTATTTTATAAAAAATAAGCAGTATCTGTTAATTTATTAAAGATTCATTGTTACACGTTAGGGTTTAGAAGTTAATAAAGTCACGTTTGATACAAAACTGAAAACTGCTAGGGTTGTTTAGAAGCTTATTAACGAACAATTTCAAATTTTTAAAAAAAAGAAAGAAAAGGAATATCGAAATCTGCTGATACTAGTAATAAATCGGAAATACACTAAATAGTTTAGAGAAATATCGCGAGAAAATAAATTATTAAACTGATTTCGCTAATTTTTATTTCATATGAAAGCTAGCTCTAGATACATCATCCCTCCGCTTCCAAGACAACCCTCCGTAGCCCTCCGTTTCCAAGAAAAATTGAGGGGGGAAAAACTGTGTGTTCTTGGCAGTGAAAAAAATTCTACAGGGCTCTCTAGATTATCCAATATACAGATTTCAATTGTTTTTATTTCATATGAAAGAACATGAGCTCTAGAAGCATCATCGGTGACCGAATCCTCTCCGTATATCAGAGAAATCGAGGAGAAAAAAACTACTGCACCGTGTTTTCTTTGCAATGAAAATATTCTACAGTGCTCGCCAATCCATTGTACCGATTTCGTACATTTTTGTTTTCATGATCTCTAGATACATTATCGTTGGTTTTTCCAAGAATCTTGATCTGTTACCTATAATTAATTACAACTTCCCGAAATTAATTGAAAGAAAATTGAAGAAATGTGTGCAAATTTTGAAGTTGCGGCCAATGCTTTAGGTACATTTTGCAATTTTTAAAAAAATTGAGATGAACGAATCAGATAACCCTTGATTAAATGTCTAGGAATCATAAAATTTCATATGAAATAAAAATTTTCGAAACCATTACTATAGATAATTTATTTAATTGTTGTGACGTACGAACACCGTTAATATATTTCATAGTTCTACGGAATCCGTTGTTTTCTTACTCAAAAGTTGGATAGTTAAAGAGCATAACAGCCAGTCACAATAATCACTATTTATACGGTTTAGTTATATGGTAACGTAGTGACTGGCTGCAATTTAAAAAAATATCTTAGATATTTAGATGCTGATCGGGTAGCTCATATAATTTGCTCTATTCATATTTATAATTTTTAGGTTTTATCATCTTATTTCCGTGTTCTTTGCAATCTTGCAAGTATTTGGAAACATAGTATATGCGTGTAACCACAGTGATGTCTCCTTCACCTTACTGGACGTTGCGACGGAAATGATTGCTAAAGCAAAGCTTAACATTCCAGTCTGTTAGCTGATTTATTTTATAATTGCTTATTTTTGTATTCATAAAGTATTTAGTCCTTAAAGCATTTTTCTTCTTGTTACTGGAAATATATTTTGTTTTATACGCACTTTTTCTTCGATTAATGGGTTACTAAATCATAAAAATAGATTTTTCCAGCAGGTTTTTCACTCATTTCCAGTACTTGAATGTATAAATTTTGTGAATTTATATTGGTTTTATTAACGGATTAATATATTAATATGCTCAAACGTAATCAACAATTTATCTATAAATTTAGTTAAGCTATTCAACTTATTATTGCAGATCCAACTGCATCTCTTATTTTAATTATAATATTTCTAGGACTTAAATATCAGTTAATCTTTCAAATCAACATTTCCACATTCAAAAGTTTCTCCTTTTTTGTACTTTATAAAAATACCTTTAAAAATGATTTTGTAAAATGTATTATAGTTTCATATTTTTCTTTTTTTATAAAATAAAAAAAATGGTAAAAAATTGTAATTCATGTCTTTAAGAATCATAATGTATTAAAATAATTTCAGGTACAACATCATCTTCAAATTTAATTTCCATATTTTCAAAATTTAATCATAAATTCAAATATTAATTTTAATTAAATTTTTATTCCATACGAAGCATGCCACTTGGTAATCAAATAAAAAAAGAAATTGATTTCCAGATTCCATATTTTTTATTATAATAAATTGTGAATTTAAACTAAAAAGCAGAAAATATTGAAAAAAAAAAAAAAAAAGAACGAAAAATATCACATTTTTCTTTTTACCAAAAAAATTACAAATTTCTATAATTTATGTTTTTTAATGCATTTAAATTATTTCAGGCCCAACTTCGTCTGCAAGAATAATAACCAAGCCAATAGACTGTGAAGAAGTTTTAAGCAATGGGCATTCCGAAACCGGTGTCTACACCGTCTGGCCTCGGAGTAGGGTGTCCGATGAGAAATCTTTTCAGGTGTATTGCGACATGGACACCAACGGAGGGGGATGGACTGTATGTCATGCATTGTTTTATTCGCGATTTTACTGTTTCATTGGCAATGTTATTTTAATTACACTCAGGCCGCGGTGGCTTCGTGGTAAGGTCTCCCTTTCAGAGCCGGAAGGTTTTAGATTCGAAACCTATTATCGAATATTTTATCGAAGAATCGTCGTGTAAGTAGGTCTGGTATACGTTAAATCCGTCGGGGCGAAACGTCCTCCTGCTGATGTGGTGTGGAAGTTTGGAGAGGAGGTTCTAGATCAGGTATCGTCCTCTTCACCTGACTACGATTCAAAATTACGAGGTTTGCCCAAAAATAGCCGTAGTGTTGCTTTAAAACGAAAGGTTAATATAACTAAACTAAATTAATTAACTCCTTGATGAAATTTGATTATCATATCCAATAAAAAAATGAATGAATAAATGAAGCCTTCGAACGAGTAAACTTAAACTATGTCCTTTAAAACATAATAAAGAATAAATTTTTCGAACCAGTCAAATCATGATTAATAATTTATGATTTAGTCCTGAAACAAAGCATTAGATTCAAAAAATGTTTATATTTAAATTTTGTTTAAGATCAAATTTAATTACTGTAAAATTTTCCCATTGCTTTTAAACATTGACTTGAGATTCTGCTCGTGATTTGATAAAATTTCATTAAAGTATTAATAGGTATATTAAAAATTTTATTATAAGTTGATAGATAATAAAATATTAATCTTTATGTATAATCTTTACTATCCTGAGTTTTTTCCTTTCAGTATGATAGATTTTACCTTGTACTTTTAAAAAAAGAAATGAGACCGCGGTGGCATGGCAGTAAGGCTTTAGCTGCGGAGCCTGAGGGCTTGAGGTTCGAGACCAGATTCCATTGAAGAATCGCCCTGTAAGCGGGTATGGTACACGTCAAAGCCGTCGGGGCCAAACGTCCTCCCGCTGGTGTGGTGCTGAAATATGGAGAGGGGACCTCCAGCTCAGGTGTCGTCCTCGTCCTCTGACCGCGGTTCGAAATTACATGATCCATCTTAAAATAGCCCTACTGTTGCTTTAAAACGAGACGTTAATATAACTTAACTAAACGAGAAAAGGAAATGGAAAATAATTGCAATGTCTATATTCATGTATTTTACGTATTTTACGATGTAATGGGAATTTAAATACAAATAAGATTTTTTAAGTCAATAAATTTTCAATTCAAATTTTCTTTGTATAAAAATGATTGAATCTTGGAGCAAAAACGTTACCCCATACATTAGGCCAAAATCATTGAAATTCTTATTTACTTATATATACATGGAATTAGGGCTGGGATAGCCTGGTTAGTTGGGCGTTGGATTCGCGTCCTTGTGGTTGCGAGTTCGAACCCCGCCGCCCGAAGATTCCCCGCGTGCTTGGTGACTGACGCGCGTATAAATCTCTCATGGTCACAAAGTTCTCCATGCCAAGAGTAATACCACTGGGGGTACTGGATCAGGGGTGATCGTTCTCTGATTCAGATTTAAATTACGATCTGGGGATGCGGGAATGAAGTCCGTCCCGTAAGAAGGGTTGTGACGTGTGTGTAGTTAAGTCGTACTCTTGACCCTAATTGGCTCTACGATACAAACAAGAGGCGCTCCCCATAGGCTTAAATCGGCTGTCTTCGAACAGCGGGCTTGTCCGTGGCAAGTGGCATAAGTAACGATAACATGCATGGAATTTAAAAAAAACGATTGCAAAAAAATTGCTTTCAAGGAATTTAAATGCATTTAAAATTAATTGGTATACTATTCCAAAAATACTAAGAGTAAAAGAAATGAAAAATAAATACAGATATGTAGCTTAGTTAGTTTTAATCCCGTTTTAAAACAGTACTAATGCTATTTTGAAGCGGAGCTCGTAATTTTGAACCGCGGTCAGATGACGATGATACCTGAGCTGGCATCCCCCCCCCTCTCCACACCACGCCAGCGGGTGGACGTTTGGCTCGGACGCATTTAGCATGCACGACGGTTCTTTGATGAAATCGGGTTCGAACCTGAAACCCTCCGATTTCGAGACCTTACCACCAGGCCCTACAGATATGTAACAAAAGTAAAGCCAGAAAAAAGTACATAAAAAAAAAGCAGAAACGATTATAAAATTCTTTTCAAAATAATGTATGCACCAGACACAAAAGAATATCAAAAAGGCACAAAAAAGTATAATAAAATGTAGCCAGTGTTAATAGTAGTTTCCACAAAGCTTTCTCGCATTCTACCTGATAAAGGTGTTATGCCCCCCCCCCTTATTAAGATTCTGGGCTTTGGAAAAGACTCTGAATGTCCGGAGTGCTCAGGATTTTACTTTATTACAATATTACTTTCTCTTTGTATGATTCTTATAAAAGAATATATGAAAACTTAAAAGATAAGATCAAAATAATCCATGCCTGTAATAGAAAGTGCATGGATGTATGCACGTATGTCTGCGGTATGCAGACAAATCTAACTTTCTTATAGACAAGAAATTTGGTTTATAGGGGATTGTAATAGTAGCTCAATGCATCTTGGAGCCCGAGAATCTAGACATTCTTTTATTCAATGCTTTATATTGTTTTCGATCATTTTTCGCCCTGTTTGTCCTTAATATGACTCCTAGTGAATTGTAGAAAAGAATTTGCATAGTTGAAAAGAACCAACAATGAAGATTTACAAGTTTTGTTACGCTTCTGACATAATTTACTGAATTTTGAAATATATATATATATATATTAGTCACTTTTTACGAAAATTTTTAAAAAACAAACCAAAAATTCCCGTATATGACATTATAATTCAGTTTACTTTTCAAATTTTTTGAAGTTATTATACCAGGATATTCCTTAATTTAGAACAATAAAAAGCTAAATTTCTTCTCAATTGATTTTAATTAATTATTTTCCGGTTGAAATCAAAGCGTTTTTTCGCTGATTCGCTCAATTGTGAATACGTTTAGACTGTTTATATGTTTGAAACGGCGGGAAGTCTGTAACAATGGTTTCTTTTTAGTTAGATAGTTGGAGAAAAATGAATTTGTTGTGCAGTTTCTATTATAAGGAATTTAAAATCAACACGGAAGAAAATGTGATTTCAAATGATTTTCATCTTAATTGTTGTCGCTCCAAGTATAGAAAGTATCAAACATATACAGGGTGATTCAAAACTTTGTTCAAATTTCGTGGGAAAGTAGGGAATACGCCAATAAACCGATTTCACTTAGGAAAGTATGTCCGCAAACATGAATTGCATGGACAAGTAAAGTGAACACAAAGAAATAGCAAATTTAAGTGGTAACGAATGTGATTTTTATTCCAACAAGATAAAAAGTAAGTAATCAAAATTGCCACCATTTACTAACAACAGGATTCACAGCGCATTTGCATTCTTCTTGCAATATCCGCGACACTGCAGATTGAGAGACCCCAAACTGCTTGAAAAATTTCTCGTGTACTGGTATTCGGGTTATCTTCGATGGACAGTAGGACAGTCGTCTTCTCCCTGTATGTTACTGTGCAATGAACCACTTTCGCATAATTTGCGGAGTTGTCGGGTGAGCTAAACTGGTTAGGTACAAACAGCGCTCTCTACATATACATGCGTACATTTGTGGACATATTTTCCTATGTGAAATCGATTTCCTGAATTTTGAATCACCCTGTATATCTAGAAGTTTCAAATGAATTATTTCTGATGATGTAAACTATCTTGATTTTTATATGCCATGAAATTATATATTTAACCTTTCAAGTTTTTTTCTCTTTCTCTTTTCTCTTTGGATTTTTGTTATTTGTAGATCACAATCATATTCTTCTGAAATAAAATTAATTATATTTCTTAAAATTAATTAAAACCAAATATAAAAAAATGCATGGCAATAAAATTTGTATTATTGAAAAGATACTTGTTTAAATTAATTAAGATGATTTTGGTGTTTTAATTATTTATTATCAAAATCACAAAAAACAATTAAAATCAAAATTATTTTTGCATCAAGTTTACAGTTTTGTTTTATGTTTTTATTTTCCGCTTTGACTTCATTAACTTTCATCACCTCAAGGACAAAGTCTGACAGTATCTGCTGTTATGAAAATAATCTAACACACCTATTAGAAACAACTGATAGTTCTGAATAAATTTGTTATTAAATGAGTAAAAAAAATATGACTTTCTACCTGTATATGGCAAGTAATATTCATTTTGGTCCGGAATAAGAAATTTAATGATGTTTCTTTTTTTTTTTTTCAAAGCTTTTTTACTCTATTAAAATCTTTTATTTTCATAAAAAGCACATATATTGTTGCCCTGCTTTTTAAGGTGTGGTTTTGCTTTATGAGGATAGCATAAAGGTGCCGAAGATATATTTTAATGACATATCTTGGTCAAAAAAGAAACGCTAGATATTTTTAAGTTTTAAATTACTGCATAATAGATAAAAATATTTTTTAAACTTTTTTTTAACTTGCCTCTACCATTTTTTAAATTAAAAATTAAGTATCTAAGAATCGTCTGCAGATATTCAAGTTAGTGAAATCTGATTTAAAATGTTTTTCAAACAAGGGTGATAAATTTAAGTACTATAAAAAAACTACTGGATTTATAATAGGATTATTTTATTACCATATGTTATATTCATAAGATATCTTCTTTATGTTATTGGTTTTTTTTTTGCATTATAAATCCAAAAATGTGTTGCTGAATATATGACTTTTTAATGTGTTTTTTATATTAAAATTGAAAGTCATTTCATCAACACATGTACTGATTTTTCATAGGTAATTCAACGAAGAGGAGATTTCGGTAGAGCCCGAGATTATTTCTTCAAAGACTGGGAAAGTTACAAGAAAGGCTTCGGTGATATTGAAAAAGATTTTTGGTTTGGTAAGATGTTTCAAGAAATATCTGCATCTGAAGGAAAGCAATTAACAGATTTTTCAAGATAATTTTATTTTATTCCGGAATATTGCTGGTGTGATATAAAGCTATGTTATTTTTTTTAACCGAAAAGTTTGAAATGACACGTCTTTGTCTTGATTTCACGTAATTCCTATATAGTTTTCTGGATGTAATGTCTCAACCTTTCAATTTTTACTACTTTTATCTACTTTTGGTTTGGTAAGATGATTTAAGAAATATCTGCATCTGAAGGAAAGCAATTAACAGATTTTTCAAGATAATTTTATTTTATTCCGGAATAATGCTTGTCTTCTAGAAAGCTGTATTATTTTTTTTAAATAGAAAAGTTTGAAATGCCACGCCTTTGTCTTGATATCACGTAATTCCTTTATAGCTTTATGCATGAAATGTTTCAAATTAAATTTTTACTGCTTTTTATCTACTTTTGATTTGGTAAGGCATTTTAAGAAATATCTGCATCTAAAGGAAAGCAATTTAACACATTTTTCAAGACAGCACAGAATCTATTCATATATAATATTTCCTCGCCTTTGAAGCATATTAACTGTTATTTTCAATCATATTACTTCTAATATAATGATTAAATTAATCAATTTATTGTTTTTTCAGGGAACGATAACATATTTGCCTTGACCAGTCAACGTTTGTACTCAATTCGATTTGATTTGAAAGTTGTTGATGGAGAAGCGAAGTATGCTCTGTACGATACTTTCTGGATCGACGATGAAGATCACAATTATACGCTGCATATCAAAAATTATTCAGGCAACGCAGGTTCGAAAAGCCCATTTTAAAATATCGTGAATTCTATTCTTCTGATGAATTTGAAAAAGAATTTCATAATGTTAACAAACATTAGAATGGTCATTTTATGTACTTGTACATGTTGTTATGTACATTTTATGTATACTAATAACATTTTAAATTTTTATATACATTCTGAGCGCTAAAAAATATTTGGAAATTGAATTTTTAAAGTTAGTTCTAATAGTTTAACGGTTCCGCTACTTTGTCTATATAACTGAATTTAAATTAATTTAATAAACTATATCAGAAGAAACATTTTTTTTCTTCTGTATCCAAGTAACAACAAAAGTCAGAATATTCATTAATTATTATACCACATCCCTCTATATAAGTCCGCATGCGTATGTGCATTCTCTATAAAAGTCCACAGATATTTTTCCAATCTTAATGAAACTGATCTTCTTAATTAAGGAATTTGCAAATCAGCTTTTTTATTTATTTAGGTTCCAGATGGCAGCACTCGACTGGAACCAAAATTTGATTGATTTAATCACAGTAGTTGATAATAAAGTTATGAAAAAATTAAAACAGTATAACACCCATTTTGATGTGTATAGTTGTTTAAACTTTTTTTTTTCAGTTTAAGCTAACTGATTAAAGAAACTATCAATCCAAAAATGATCAATATGAAAATTTATCTATATAATATTTCCTGAATCTATATAATAAAATATACATTGTATTTAGAGAGCACTAATGCTGCTACAACTAAAACACAAATAAATTCAACCAAATTAGAAGAATTATTAGAATTAAATATTAAGTATACAGCCAAAGAATCAAAAAGAAAGATATAATGAATCCGGCCTGAAGAGTTTCTCAAGGGTCACCCTCAGGCAAGGATTCAAACCAGGGATTTTTTCTGTGAGGGGTCTGACTTTCGTCCAACAAACTGACCCCTCGTGACCCGAAAATCCCAGGAAATTGAGGTTTTGGAGATAAAATTAGTATCACAAAATTAAAGATAATTATACAAAAACAAGCACCATTACATCCTCCGAGGAGCACCCAAAAACAGAAACAGATGCTGATTGAGGAATAGGCACTCTTACCTCAAGAACTGTTGAACAATTTTGTACTCAGTATGGAAAGACGGTGTAAAACAAACATTACAGAAAGGGGAGGGCATATCCCATACTAAGGTACATCTGCTTGTTGTTCTTTCTCTTGAACAGACAATCATATCTATATAGCAAAAAAAAACCCCACATGTTGCTTAAGTTTTGCACACCAGTGTATATACAAATATATCAATCTATTATATCAAAAAATTATGTAAACATTGCGTTTTCTTTGATATTGATAAATAGCGAGTCACCTGACCATAATATTTGAGATCTGTTTTGCCAATATTGTTTGAAATATTTAATGAAAATTTTTATTACGTAATCTCTCTCTTAATTTTTATTACGTAATCAATCTCTTAAATATCTAAGCAACATCGTGTTAGCCCTGCATTATTCTATAAATAGTAATGGGGCTTCTAGGAATATCAGATGAAGAAAAATGAGAATCTGGCAATTTGTGAAGAACAGTTGCTAAATTGGCAGCAAAATGAGAAAAATTTATTCAATATTTAGATATTGTAGATATTAACAAAGAATGTTCTCATGTCCACGTAGCACCGCCTGATGCTCAAAATTATACAATATTTTGTGACATTATATGATATTAATCAATATTTCACAATATTATACAATATTGAGAATATTGATCATACAATATTGTACAATATTTTTGTGCTACTAGTGTGGTGGGACTTTGAATATTGAATCGAAAGTAAGCCGAACGAATAATGTATGTTCTCATCATGGAAAGATTAAGCTTCTAGCATTGAACGAATGTCCAGTGGAGTTTAAAAACAATGCGTACAATATCCGACAACATCAAGATTGGCAAGCGAAGACGAGCAGGAGGCGCAGTTCCGATGCAAGAATATATAAATATTTCATTCTCAGGACACGGGGAAGAAAACGAATTAAATAACTATTCCTATAAAGTAGTTTTCAGGATACATTGCATTGGATAAAAGTATTTTAGTTAGATCTAGTTTCTTTAAAAGAAAAATTAACATTTGAAAAAAAAAATTCATGAATTTTTCTCAATCTTCGTATTATTTTCTGAATGGTTACTGATTTACTGCATTTTAGAATCTTAATCACACTTTGCAGGAGATTCGATTGTCGCGCACCACGACAACGCGAAATTTTCTACTAAAGATGTAGATAACGACAACTATAAAAACGGGAACTGTGCGTTGACGCGCAAAGGTGCCTGGTGGTATAACAACTGTCATCATTCAAATCTGAATGGCCTATATTGGAAGGGATACCATGAAAGTGTTGCCGATGGTGTCAACTGGTACAGCTGTAAGAATATGAACGAGTCGCTTGAGTTTACTGAAATGAAGATACGTCCAAGTAATTTTATCAAAAAATGATATAACTGTGAATACGCCTCCAAATCTCTGACACCTACTTTTAAATCTCTTATTAGCTTGACACTTATTTTTCTAATTAAACTTGAAATCAGTCTTAATAATTAGGACTGTTTTGATAATTGATTACGAGTGATGTATTTTCCTTAGTTTTTAATAAAATTTTCTGATTAATGGAGCGTTGATGTTAGTTACTTTATGTGATCTCTTGTCCAAACTCTAACAAAGAATTTTAAAAATAGTCTCAATGATGTATAAAAAATCAGGTATTCTCTGATTTTTTTTATTAATTTTTTGTTTGGTATAGGGCACCTAGTGTAGATTGATACTTGCGAACACTAATATATTTCTAAAATTGTGATTGGATTGCTTCAACATCAAATAGAGAGATTTCTATTTTCAATGCCTATATGTGAAGTTATACCTACATCCCTTCAGACATATGGCGTGGTAATTCTTAGACCATATTTTTAAGTCATGCTTAATCCGAAGTAATTTAAGAATAAACTCTTACCATCTCATCTAAGTGATTTTTAATCTGAGTTGGAATTATATATCTCTAATGTTTTGAGCGATTCCGATTGGTCCAAGGGATTTATTCCAAAGGCTGGAAGAAAAATCGTTTCCTTGAAGTTTTCTCACATTCTCTCGAATAAATGTACTTGTACAACTATTAAACGCATAACACAGGCAAATAATATTTATGAAAATATTTATTATAATGCCATCTTTGGCGATTAATTGCTGATATGTGATAACAACAAAAAAATACGTTTTACGAGACACGCGTTTTTCGGATTCAAGGAGGTATGAAACGTGAAGATTCGTCCAAATCTCAAGTTCGAATTAGAATACTTTCCCAAAATAGTGTTTGCATACTTCGCTTACAAGCAAGCAAAAGTTTATTTTCCTTAACAATTTTTAAGTTTTGAAGTAATTTCCTATCGGTTTTGCATGACAACTTGTTTTAAGTAAAACGACTAAATGTGATTTATTAACATATAATTTCTACAAGTATCAATGTATTATAAATCCAGTATGATTTATAGTACATTGATATTCGTATAATTTATAATGCAATGATTTTTTTTTTTTTTACTTTCTCGTGTTCATAGTATATGAGAAAATAAAAAGGTTAATAACGATAATTACCGATTATCTAATATCTGGACAGAGTTTAATGGAATTCGGCGTATTACATAAAATTAAGTATCGTACGATAGTTATCCTCTTATTGCAGGATCGTAATGCCCTACTACAAGAAATCAATAGATTAACCTGTTGCAAAGTATTAGTGCTCAGTTTGAAGCATTCGCCTAATATTTGCTTGTATAAGGTGTAATGCTGAAGTTTTGAATTAAAAATATTATAGCCATGGTTCAGATATTTTTGCATGATGATTCAACACAATTTGTAGAAAAACAGTTTTTCTATGTTTGCAATCACATGATATCTTTTCATAAAATTAGTAAGGGTGGATTGGAGACAAAATTTCAGAGGAGAATTGTCATCTACCTCTGAAACGTCCATTCTATAGCCCATTTCTTCATCTTTTTTATATATAGAAATAGGCTTCAATTCTGTAAAGTTTTCATAGATAATTCTACCCTAAGCGTGTATTGAAAACATAAGAACAGATTGGATAGGCAATGTAATTTTCCATGCCCCAAAAATTTTACTATTCATCATTAAAATGTCGATCGATCCAGGGTACAAAGTTGTAGACCCGACTGCTGCTCTGTCCAGTGCAAGAATTATCGATGCCAAAATTATAATCTTTAATACCGTGGCAATATGCGTCGTCGGAGAAGATGGTGATATTATGTAATCATTATCACATTATTCTACAGAATTATATTATTCTACACTATCTAGATGGAAAAAAACCTTTAATCCCAACAATAGTTTTAAGGGGACAGTGGATTTTGAAATAAACAAAAATGGACAGAAACATGAATGTTTATTTTTATCATTTCCTCGCCCAAATGTAAGTTTGCATTCAACTAAATTAGTGTTATAAGGTATATTTTTCAATAAAACGAAATTTAAAGGCCTAGAGAAAAAAAAAAGCACGTTTTAATTATTTTCCTCAAAATGATTCTGCAATTGGATTTAAACATCTTTGACATGCTCCAGATGTCTTAATTTTTTAACTTAATTAAATAAAATTGATAATTGGGATTTCAATTCTATTTGATGAAGAACAGACGAATAGATAGAATAGATTTTTTTAGATATTTAAAAGTCAATTTTAGTTTCGAAAGACATAAAATTCTTATGAAAATTCAATAAGTGTGAAAAACAATATTTCTAAAAAATTAGCATTTAATAGGAATTACAAAATTATACACAATTTCATTTTTTTGGGTTATAAGAAAAAAATAATAAAAAGAAAATTAAAAATTAAATCATCTGAAATATTTTGAAATTTTCAAAAATATACACCTTTTAATTAAAAATAATAATAATTAGTTTTAAAAAGTTTATTAAAAAGAAGTTTGACGTATTTGTATTTTAATATATAGAGATAAAAATTTAATCTATATAAGAATAATTCTCAAAAATGTCTAATAGAGTTCGCCATCCCCTTAAATAAAAAGAATTATATTGAGCTGCAGTGTAAACGTTATTTCAGTCTTCTTCCCCGTTTTTGATGGTTACATGTTCTAAATTTTGCATTATTAAAGCATTTTTCTTTTATTAATGTTTAGAAAGTTTTGATTTTAAACTATCTTTTTTCTTTTCCACAAAGAAATGTACAGAATTGTTTTAAAGTGAAATTAAAGAACACATAGCCTTTTAAGAGCATGACTGATAAAACCAAACATAGAATAATACAGTATATCAAATATTTCATTAAATAGGAAATTATAATTTTTACATTTCAAAATTCATAGTTGGATTAAATATCCATCTAACGTAATTAAATAAAAAATATTAGATAGAATTTCATATTTTACTAGTATTTTATGTAATATATCTTATTAGAGGAAAGCTGTGCTAGATATAGATATTAATCTAATATAATAATGTATAGACTAATTAATTAACTATATTTACAAAAAATCATGTTATAACTTTTACAAGTAAGGTGTGATCGTTTTACAGTTTAATTTTTCCGAATTTTTATGGGGGAAGATTAAGAATTCAAGCTTCCCTTTCAGAGGGGTAAATTTCTCGGTTCTCATATCCTGAAGATCAAAGGAATATCTGATCAAAATTTTGGAAAAAAACTATAAACTGTAAAAACTGTAAAAATACTTGTTTTTATTTTGCTCCTAACAACAAATTATTGGATCCGTTTTGAAAGTAATCATAGCGAACATGATATTTTCTAGAAGTAGGAACATGTTACAAGAGAAAAGGTATAATGTATCAAAAAGAAAATAGTAAATTTATTGTTGGTCTTGCACTTTAGTATTCCGTGTTTTCGAAATATTATCTGAATTCTAAAACAATTTTAAAGTCTCTTACAACCATTTAATCTTAGACTTTGATTCTTAAAAAATATCCTAAAATCAACGAAAGATTTGAATTTGCCACGAGTAGTGCAGTAAAGTGTTGGAAACCCTATTAAAAAATCATTCGGCAGCTGATAGTTTCAATTCTGTTCAAATTCATTCCCATAAATTTACATTTCAAAATAAACGTTTATCGAATAAAGTCATAAGAAAGCTTTTTTCAAGCTCATGAAACATTTGCGTGGAGTAATAAAGTTTTGATTACAAATGACGCAGAAACAAGGAGAAAGGAATTATCTGCGCTGCGGCTATCACACAACAATAGAACAACAAATTTCCTGATCAGTCTCTGATCTCAACAGCACTTTTACATGCGAAGAACTATCAATCTTCTTTTTCCAGATTTGTACAGACAGGCATTGATTATGTCTTATTCACAGATATCTTACAAGTTTCACAAGTTCGTATTAATATTATTAATAAACGCGCTTGATTAGTTGCATTAATCCAACAAAAATTGTTGTTCTCTCAAAACAAGATTAAATTCTTAGAACTGATTTGTATCCCAGGCTCAGGTAACACATCCTGTTGCACAATATTATGCGATATTATATGATATAAAACAATATTCCACAATATTAAACAATATTGCGAATATTGATCAATGCGATACAATATTATACAATTTTTGTGTGCTACTAGGAGATCATGATAGTATCTCTAAAAACGAACAAACGAATTGTTTAACTCGAAAACGCCAAACTGCTGAAACTTGAAAAGGATATCTATCGAAGGTGCAAAAAAAAAAAAAAAAAAAAACGAAAGGCTGGGCCGTTTTATAATGAAGAACGTTTTTTTACATGATTGGAATTTACAGGGTTCTGAGAGTGGGAAATCAGACGGTTTCTTATTGGCGGAGTTTAGTGATGACGCGAGCGTTGCCAGGATGACGCTCCGGACACCACATATATGTCTAAGTTTAATAATTAAGATAAAAAAAACTGTTCCATTTTTTTAAACAACTTCTATGTTTTGTAAGTTTTATCAAATCCACACAATCTGTTTCCTATCGCGAAGTCTCTAAAATAATTCTGTAGTCGGCAACAGTTTTTTTACACTATGTAATTAAAAAAAAAGATGCAAAATAATTGTTCCATTTTGACTGAAAATGTTAATTTATTTTCATAATTTTTTTCAGCAAAACTTAAGTTACTATGAAACTTTATGAGGCTTTATTTATGTTAAATATCATATATTATATTCATAGTTATTATTATTCCATATAGCAGATAAAGGGGTGAAAATACCAATTCTTGATAAAAATCTGATTTTTTTTTATCAAAACCGATTATTTAATATTATAATTTCGTAATTAATTTTTTAATTACATAGAAGGTGAAAAAAATTAACTAGCACAGTAACCATAGACATCAAAATTAAACAACAAAGCTCTTAAACACTGTGTCATGGTAATAGTCATAGTATTGTTCAAACGTGTATATATATATATATATATATATATATATATGTATGTATGTATGTATAAATCTGATTTTTTCAGGCCCTATTCAAATCTTATTCATGGCATACACTGAAAATGAATCGAACCGATGATCAAATGAGAATACATGCCCCCCCCCCTCATTAGATATCAGATTATGTACACAGTTGCGTTTACCTAATATCAGTGAACATATAAAACGACATTCATTGCGCAAATGTTATTTGCATAAATCAGTTTTCATGAATCCGTTTTTTAGCATTGAGAAATTGTCCGAGAGTCTCAAATAATAGCTAATTTTTTTTTAAAAATAATCTTTGAATATATATGTGGATATCTCTATTACAAAAGCGATAAAAAATACAATGTTAATGGAACATTTTGGTGAATTTGTTTTTTAAGTAATGGACAATTTTTTATTCATTTTCTCATTCTATATTGAGAAACAGAAATGACCCACTCGTCATTAAATTCTTTTCATTGAATGTATTAGTGATTGTCGCGTAGGAAACATTTAGGGAGAAAAATAATACAGATACTTCACTTCTTACAATTCTTATGATAGATTTTAAATTTTTTTAGTCTAAAAAAAGCAAAATCATGTAATTTAGTTATCGTATAATTAAAATTCATAAAGAATGCTATAATATATCATTATTGATTTGCGGAACTTATCATTTATTGAAGTAATTTCCCTTAGGAACAACATGAACAAAAGCAATTAATCTTTTGTTATGCAAATGAGCATGAATAAAGCAAGAACGTTTCCATTCAATCAGTTATTTATTCGACGGAGCTCAATACGATTCGAAATATTCAGAGTAATAACAGAAACTTCCAGATTTTATCAAAGTTGAGCTCTTTATGTACTACATCACCAATTCCGTTGTACATACATATAAACAAGAGGATTAAAAGAAAAATGAACCGGAATGAAAATGGCTCGCGGTTAAATGTTCCATACTTCAAAGGCCATGGATTTCTGTTACATTTTCTTCAATTTTCAGGTATAAATGTTATGGAACATAAAATAAAACCAGCCGAAAAAAGATCATTAATGAAATCAATCTTAAAATTCCCTGCTATTTTTATGCATTTGATGCAAATATTCATTATAATATCGGCGGTAATTACAATTATACGATCTCCTTTTTATACTGTCATTGTTGTATCTTTTACGGTAGCAAACATGCTTTCCATAGTTCTTTGGCATGTTATGTACAGAAAAAAGCGAAAGTTTAGAAATTTGCTAACCAAGTGTCATAAAATTACCGGTAGACTCCATAGAAATAGGAAAAATCTCACTACAGCAATAAATATATATTTGGGCTTAATCGTTTTTATCATATTTCTGTCAACAATACTTTGTGCAATGAATTTACAAAAATCAGTCTACGAACAAACTGCCTCTTATACTCTTTATATTGAAATCGAAGCTGACAGTAAAATAGTCTTTTTTGTCAGAATTATCGCAGTTTCTTTGACATTTTCTTGCATGTACGCGTTTCCATCAGTAATGTCAGTTGTATGTGGGACGATCTACTATCGCTTTCATGAATTGTTATCCTATTTCAATGACATTATCAAGAATTATAGCACGAGACCTCCTTCCTACGATACATTGTCAAAACTCATGGAAAATTATGATCTACTTTATGATTTATTGTTCTCAATTGAAGATGTCTTTTCACCAATTGCCTTCCTTCTACTTTGTTCGCAGATTTTATGTATGTACATTGCTCTTTCGAGTTTTGTTCTGTTTGATTCCACACATGCTCCAGACAGCATCAAGTGGCAGTCCTTTCCGGGTATGACACTAATTCCAGCTACGTTGATAGGCATTAACCTATGCGCATCATCAGTGTTATCTCAAAAGCAATACATCAGATCAAGCTTGCAAACGATGCACAATATCTTAATCAAAGACTTTGAAAAGAATTGGAAGTCCTTGCTCCTACTGAAAGCAATGAAAGAAACGACTTTTCCTCCTGTAACGGCTGGCGGTGTACTGCAAATGAAAGTCGGGCTTACTCTTTCTGTTTTCGGGACTTTACTCACATATGGATTGCTTTTTATAAATACCAGAACAGGATAGTGATGTTTAAAAACAATTACTATGCTTTAAAAGTACTCGGAATGGTGATATAAAACTACAGCAACCAATTTATAGATCAAAAAGTATTGTTTCATTTTCAAAGTAATCTCTTCTTTGTGTAATGCAGTTTTCCCAACATTTTTCGAATCACTAAAACACGGATTAACTCTTCATATCCCGATGGTACTTGTAAGTACCGATATCTTTGTTTTTCTATTCTTTCTGATTGTATTCAAAAGAGCACGAAGACCGTAACACCGACAGCAGGGAACAGGTATGAGCTAAAGGCAGAAATTAAATTTTTAATGATTAATGATTACATTAATAAAATAATTTTAGTTAATTTAATTAGTATAATTCTTAATTGCTGTTATTTTGCTCCAATACTTATTTAATGGTGTAGAAATAAAACTCATAAATTAACTGTAAAAGTCATTTTTTGAAACTCCTTATGTCCGTTGCGAACATTCTTTTTTGAAATCAATGGAGTAACCAATAATACCACCAAAGCATTGATAACGAAGAGGCAGTTTCATCCATGGGAATTAGAAAAAGTCACACGGTGTCATAGCAATCGAATGTGGAGTATGTGTATTCGCATTTGTTGAAAGTTTAGTTAAAAATTCAAGAATTATGACTGCACTGTGAGAAAGCCCATTCTGGTGATGCCAAACCCATGATTTTTTTTTCTCTACATTTCAGCCCGTTTTCGACAAACTAGCTCACTGTAACAACGCAAAACAAAAACAATCTTTGTTTACTGTATGTCAAATTACATGAATTCGTAATGCGCAACCCTAAGACAAAGACAAAACACAAGATTCAGTCATCTTTTCGATTTTGATCTTTGAGCGACTTGGACGAGGTGTTTTCACTCTTGCTTTATTTTACAAGCTCAATTCACTTGATTATTGAACTTTTTCTTCTCAAATGCATGCATATAATTTTCATCACTAATAATAATATGGTTTAGTAAGAAATCTTTTTTAAATAGTAGCTCTCGGACTATTTGAACACTTTATTCTTTTTGGATCAAATTCAAAGTTATTCGAAAACTTTGAGAAGTGACGCATGGCAACCTTAAACAATATTTAAAATTATTTGTGAGATTTCAAATGATATAGAAGTTTGTTGAAAAATGTCTTTTATGGCTTACCGATGATCGCCAAACATAATTTTTTTTTGATTTATCGATATATTGATTATTTATCGAAGTAGATAATCTTGAGGCAGACCATTTACGAAGAATTTTATCTATCATTAATACCGCTGTTTATGCCATTTTTTATACTTTTATTAAGAGTATAAAAAAAAATTTTTTAACTCTAAATGTGAGCATACTTTTTACTAAAAAGTCATCTTTAAAATTAGTGTAAAGTTTGAAAATTTGTTGCTTAAAAGAAACGTGAAATGTGTTGACAACATTCGCCTAATGAATCGATTTTCTGTATTTTAATTTGCTTCTTTTTTTTATGCATATCTTTGATATTCACGTAGATTAGAAAATGAAGACAATCAAAAGGATTCACGTGAACTTGAGGGATCATCACCTGAAAAATATCAGAAAATGATATACGGCAAGATCAGGAACATTATAACATGTTGAAGTAAAGTGTGTTGGGTTTTTGATATTCAATAAAATTATATGATTGTTTGTATTCCACTCTTAAACTCGATTCACAGATGCAGAAGTCGTTTTCAATTCTAGTACTGGCTGCTTGATATTGAAATAACCAAGGAATAAAAAAAGGTCAGCATAATAAGGAAGCAAGTTTGTTAAACCATTCCTCAGAAAAGAAAAAAAACTCTTTGAAAAGAGATGTTAAGTATAGTTAAGAAGAATTTTTGAAGAAATTCTTAACTCTTATCGCTTCACTATCTGTTGCCAGTAAATATCTTAAATCAATAATATGACATGATATCTTAGAATTAATTGCAATAAAGAATCCATCCCCTTTACCAAGTGTGATAGACTTATATTTTTGAAAGAAATTTTTATTAGGTAAATGAAATGAACCAGGCTATCTTAAGAAAATTTCTTGAAAAACGAGAAAGTCTTTAATGAAGATTTTTTTTTAACCAAAGCAGTTTAGATTTGAGGCTAGGCACATTCCATTGACTTACGGAGAAAACTCATAAACGGAAGAAAAGTAAAAAATGCATAAAGACCAGAAAAAAACCCGCCTCTAACAAAGAAAAAGAAAAGAAAAGAATTCGCACTTGAAAGATCCATTTCTCCTGATATGTCCAAAACATTAGAAGCTGAAAAGTATTTTTCTTTAAAAGCAAATCTAAAATTCTGGTATCAAATACTTAAGGAATGGCAGTAGTTTTGGAATTCTAAGATTTTTTCCCCCTTTCTTTCATGATGTTGGCCTTTTCCAAATTGAGAAGTATTTTGAATCAACAACGAAAATATCAGAAAAATACTTTTAATAAAGTTTTTGAACATAGAGTTGAAAAACTTAATTTGATCTGAAATTGCAGTTGGGCCAACCTACGTATTTCATTAATATAGTCCTTTGACATATTGGAAAATTATTTTTATACGAGTTTTTCCACTAGTCGTTCAGTTTGCTCTTTAAAACTTTAATCTATCTTGACTTTGAAATAGAAGGTTGAAGAAAGCGCTCAGCTTCAAATGTTGCCCTGTTGTCATGCCATGCCATGCCATGCCATGATGTTTAAACCTTTAGTCGTAAATATTTCTTCCTGTTCAATCTTCTCAGAAAGTTAGTGTCTGTCGCTTTATGCTCGTCTAAGCAATTAATGCATTTAAATGTAGACTTGTTACAAAAGTTATCTTTTCCTGAAAATCTTTCACCACATTTTTCACTTGCTGCATCTTTCCCACATTTCTGTCTTGGAAGAGAAGAACACCTTAAGCACTGCTTCGGATTATCGATAAAAAATTTATTCTTCGTGTTGTTAGCCGTACCTTAATTTATTCCGGAACAATGGCACCAACAATTGTGACTGACACAGATTCTGAAGGATTATTTGGGTTTCTCTTAGGTTAAAAACAACTTCCCTACAAGCATAAAATACCCAACAACATTGTTACTATATCTTCACGATATTGTCCACATTCAAAATATCGAATAACATTGCGATTAAATCATAAAATAATCTGTGATAATAGGGTTAATATTTTAATTTTAATATATTAATATTAGATTTTAATATTTTCTGTTTCTAATTCTTCTCTCGGATCGAAGATTTCAGTATTGCTCAATGTTATGCAACAAAGACCTGAAAGTAATGTGCTCGGTTTGTATTTTAGATCTAATTGGCATACCCCTAATTGCTTGAATGCATACTTTAGCCATACTTTACGAATATTACGATTTCGAGTTTAAAGAAATAAATTTCCTTCCATTGTAATGAAAACCAAAGTAAACTTATTTGTGTTTGCTTCTGATACTTTTTCGATTATATCAATATTGGTATGGAAAATCATCTTATGTTCATTCACGATTCTTTCAACGAAGGGAAGTTCTTCCGCTTTAACATTATTAGATTGTTTGTACTGCTTAGTGATACACATTTAGCAAAGCGTGCATCAGTATGCGTTACTGCGCATACTGCAAGGTTTACCAGAAAGCCGTGTTTAGATTAGCAGTAGGTTTGGTCAGTACTGAAAAGTAAAAACAAATTGGCGACATCCTGACCATCCACAGTATTAGAAGTACCCCTTCTCACTAATTAGAGAACAATATTGTTTCTAACAATTAGAATCAATGTCCACATTCACATACAAAAGCAGTGACTACGTTTTTCTCTGTTCTCAATAAGAAACGATTCAACTGAAACTTGAAAAGTGTTGTGCTACAATTCAACATATAAATGACAATATTTATCTCGAGCTGCCTATGTCTCTCGAACGTTTCTACTTCCGAAATGTATAGTTACGATGGATTCTCCCATCCCATAGGGAGAAAGGTGACGACTGAGGCATAACTAAACCCCACATGCAAATAAGCTTTTCCTGGGCGCTGCTCTCCCTGGAACATTTCTGTCTCAGAAAAGTTGCTAAAGATTAGTCCATCCCATTGGGATAAGGATAAAGACACTAGTGTCAAACTTACAGATACTCATTTTTCACGTTCTTCTTGATCCAGTATATAAGATACTACTTTTAAATCGAAAGGTTCTGAGTTCGATTGTCAAGGTAAATAAAAACCAGGAATTTATCGTGTTAAAAATAAACAAAAGACATGCTTAAAAAAATTTTTAAGGTTCAAATTAAAAAGGTATCAAATAAAAAAATTTTTCTTCTGAAAAATGGCAACATGTTTTGTTTTTGTATCTGTGGCGCGTTATTTCAGTTAAGTTTGTTGTTGCCGTGGTGACGTTAAATACTGTATGTATGTGTTACATTTTACTTGTAAATATACGTTTATTTTTATTTTGATTTATGAATTTTCTATAAAAGTTAAATCTAATAAGTTTTTTGAGTAATTGTTACATTAATTCTTGGTTTTTCTTGGGAACGAAACGCGTTGAATGGTTTCCGCTAAGACCTAAATCAGAAGAAATTTCTAAATGATATATGCTTTTACAAATTCTTAATAGTAATTTATTGCGTTGTTTCTTAATGCATTGAAACTGTTATATATCAATTTATCTCTTTTGATTTAGTTTAAAAAGTAGCTTTTTATAAAGGATAAATAATTACAAGTAGCGTTTTCTTCTTTGTTTCCATCATTATAGTTTAGCAAATGAATGTTTCATTCATTTGCTAAAACCGAATTTAATTTGTGTTCTAAAAAGCCATAATTTCACTAAGAAATTAATATTTATAACTTTATAGAGTATTACAAGATCAGAATTTCCATGTAGTACAAAACTTGGAAACCCTGATTTCAATCAAAATGATCATTTTTAATCATTATCATTATCAAAATTATAAAAGTATCATAGTTCTTTTTAAAATAATTTCCAATAAAACGGCTCTACTACTTTAAATAGATTAATTCAAATTCTGTTCAGATTAAAATTCAGTTATCATTTATAAGAAATTCATGTCTTCTCCATGTTTAGCAGTAATCAAAAATAGTTCAAAATAATTTTTTGAATTAAAGCTTTTTCAAAAATGCAACAATATTTAATTTTTGTTTTTCAGTTACTTAGCTAATGTTTTGTTTGATTATTTCAATATGAAAACATGTTGATAACATTTTTTTTAGGGAAAATAGTGGATTTTGATGAATAATTTATGTGTAGTGAAATACTGAAAAAATTTTCTTTAAATGATCAGCAGAGAGGTGGTCTGATTGCATATTTATTCCATCCATCAATAAATTGTTTAGTTATTTCATAAATGTATCCTAGTTTTTTTAAAAATCATATTTTGTTTCAGTAGGCAATGGAGCTTATTTGTACAAGGTATTATATAATATTGCTATGGTGTTTAGTATTTTGAATATTCTGTATTATCATAAAAATATTAGAACAGTTTTGTTGAGTATTGTGCTAATTTAGGGAGGTTGGTAAAGTAAAAAAAATGTGTAAGTGTGGTGTATTTACAAAATTAAGTGAATTAATCATGATTTAAAAAAATCATTACAAATTAAGCTAAAAAAATGTTTTAAAGATAAATTGATAGCAAAATTCCATTAGGGTTCATATAGTATTAGATAAGCATTGATAAAATTTTATAACTCATGTTGTCAACTAAAGGAATTGAAATTTAATCTTAATTGTAGTTGTTATATATTGCCAGTGATTCTGAGTTATGACCTTTGAAGAAAAATGCTAATTTGTTATTAAGAATCAAGCTACTTTGATAAAGGAAGTGGGGATATTTGTAAAGCTCAGAAAAGGAGCTTTAAATGTGAAGTAAAACTGGAACTAAAATCAAAGAATTGCTTGGGCTTCAGCTTAAGACAGTTTAAGTTAATTTTACCATAAATTGAAAAAGCATAGAAAACTTTTACAAATTGGAAATTAAAGTGTTTTTACAGTTGAACTTATGTGAGTAAAACACGAATAAAATGAATTTATTAATATGTGTGTGTGTGATAAATTTATTTCTTTAAAATAACCTTTTTTTTTCAACTGCATTTCTCAAAATCTATTTGCTATAATCTCGCATGTTATGAACTGATTTTTCATTACCATCCTTCTTTCACTATGCCTTGAGAGTTTCTCAACGATGTGCACTTCATATTTGGTAAATCACATATTATTAATTTATCATTTAAGAAATTAAATTTGATCTTTCATCAATTTAAGTGACATATATGGTTTTTCAATAAACAGTGTTTTATATTTTGGTATAATTACATTTCCTTCAAAACGTCTAAATGTTTTCAACATTGCTCTTTTCTTTATGTGTATATTTTATGGTTTGTGTGATGAATCAATTATTATTAATAATAATCAGTAAAAGTAATTTATTATCACATTTATGAGTTATTATTAATTATTATGGACTATTATAGTAATTAGTTAAACACAATGACCTTAGCAGGTATGTATTTGAGAACTAATATTTTTATGCATTTTTAATAATATTGGGTATGTGCTTTTAAAATTAAATCATACAGTTTCTTCACTATAAATATATTTGTTATATTTATGATAATTATATACAGACATACAAAAAAAAAAAAAAAAAAAAAAAAATTCTTAGTGCAAATCTATGAAATTTTTTTCCCTGAATTTTAACATTTTACAATTTTTTTAAAAATAATTACTGATGTTTGAAGTTAAAGACTTTTTATTTTTGTATTTTGTTTCTTTTTAATGCTTAGCTTAATATTCGTCTTATATTTTAGTCTATCAAAATGACTGAAGGTGTTAACAAATTATCTGAAGAAGAATTGTTTGAATGCTTGAAAAGTTTAAATGTCCCAACTCGGCTTTCCGATATTAAAACTCCAACAGTAAGTAACTCTATTTCTTTTTGCTCTAAAGCTTTTAAGATATAGCATAAAATGAATATTTACAAAAAAATAGATAAATAAGAACCACTAAAATCGCCAGCAAGCTAAAATAATAGGCCTAGTTTTTCTAAACTGGAAGGATACAAATTTTCAAGGGCTTTAAAAACCAGTGGAAGTGGTTTCCCAGAGATTTTCCAGTTATGAAATTATTCTAGTCTATTATTTCTAGTTTGTCAAGAATTTATCATTTTTATTGAATCTATTGTATTATCTATGATGATAGCACTTAATTCCATGACATCCAAAAATTGAATTTGCATTTTAGATATACTTTTCAAAATCAATTGGAACAAAAATTAAACACAAAATCGTGTATCAAATTTGATATATTTAAGTCACTACATTTTTAAATTATTGTGTTTACATGTTTCTGAAAGTATAGACCAATAGACAGACAACCTGTTGTTGAATTTGGCCCAAACTTTCAAAGGTGTCTATATTATAGATGTTAAAGTTGTGTACCAAATTTTATCCATCTAGCTTTCTTTGTTTTCTAGTTATCGTGCTAACTTATATTTGGACAGATGAACTTCCTCTGAACATATTTTACTTAAAATTTGATAGAAATCTGCAAATTTGGTGTACAGACTATATATCTAATTTCAATCTGAGGGAGGTTTAAAGCATGGAGATCTAGAATTCATTCTTTTTTTTTTTTTTTTTACAATTACTATACTTTCTCTACACTATGATGTATAAACAAGAAAGTAATAAAGCACATCAAAAAATTTTTCAGAGGAAAAATTCTTGTTTCACAGAGAAAGGTTATTTAGAAACTGTTAAGAATTACTTTCAGATTTTCCTCAATATTATTATTTCAAAAAATAGAAGTCTGGGCCTTTGATGTCCAATGCGTATTCTTCCATTTCGATGTTTATTATTAAGAAGAAGTTTTGATTTTAGTAATATGAAAATTTTTATAAATAAACAATAATTTCTATGTAAATCTTTTTTTTTTTTCCTAAGGCACTAATCTTTAAAATTCTTTTAAAGACATCTTTCTTAAAATGCTTTTAAATGTAGAACTATAGAAGTGATATTTATCTGAAAACTATTCTCTTAAATTTTATATACTGTGCTTTTTTATGCAATTATAATTTCTACAACATAAATGTAATTTTCTTTATATTTTGTTATGAAAATTATAGCCTGGACCTAGAACACATATTGTACATTCTTAAATAAATACAAAAAAAAAAAAAAAAAAAAAAATGCATCTTTACAAGTTAAGATTTGATAAACAACCATGTCTCATGATGTCTTCCTAAATTTAAACAAAAAATACTTTATATTTGAAAAAATTAGAGTGCTTAAACAAAAAGGAAGGTATTCTTGTCTGTTGGGATGAAGCATCTCTATGTTACTATTGCAGCTTGAGCTGCAATAGTAATGTACAGATAATGTATAATAAATATCACTACATTATTATTACTATCCATATCTGAATTGAATTCTTTTAAACACATAGTTATAACAAAGTCTCATTGAACTGCTTCTCTGTTCTCTACATATTACCTCAAGATTTTTCAGGAAAGGAAGATATGAAATGTGATATTTAGAGCTTAACAGCAGCTGCAATCAGCAAGTTAAGAGCATCAATTGAAATATACATATACGTACAAATGCAAATGAATATGCTTGGTGTAATTTAACATTCATTTGGTTGGGTTTATCATTAAAGTTGGAGACGATGATCAGCAATTCAGTTTCCAATAAGGGAAATTCTATAATTATATAAACTAATTTAAGTTATAAAACTTTGATGCAAGTTTATCATTTTATGTATACTAATTAATCAAAGATTTGATACATTTTCTTGGTGCTTTGTATTTGGGCAATATTTTGCTGTGCCTTAAAATTGATATTTAAATTAATTTCCATTTAATTGATAGTCTAGAAAATGGCTAAGTTATTTGATATGTGTCAATTTTTATTGATGACTATCTTGAATTTCCATTGGTTTTGTAAATTTGAGTTTGTATAGAAATATATGATAGTTAAATTATATGTTTAAACTTTTTTTATACATATTTGAAATCTGTATTGTTTTTATGTTTCTGACTTAGTAACTTAGTACAATATTTTGTTTGTCAACTTTTATAACAGTCTTTTATCAAAAGCTACAGCTTTTAAATTTGCTGAATCTCATTTATTGCAGAAAGAATTTCTTATCAGAGTGTTTGAGTGCTTCTTGAAAGATTTACAAATAGATATTATGCATCAAAATTTGGTAAGTTTTAAAAAAGATTTTCTCTAATTTATGAAATGTTTCTTATTAAACAATTTTGAATAATTCTATCTTTAATGAGACCTTTAACAATTTATTGTCATCGTGTAATTTTTTTTATAGAGAACATTCCTTTCCATAAAACATATTGAATATCCAGAAATCATTGAAGAAGGACAGTGTATAATATTGCTTGTTATGTTTATGTAAGTAGAAATGCATTTATGTTACACATAGCATTTATTGAATTTATTTAATATTAATTTAAAAATAAATACAGTACACTCCCGAGTATCTGGAGTATCCGAGTACCTAGTTTTCTTTTATTGTAATTAAATGAGGAATATAAGGCATTGGAAGTGAACGTCTGCAATGATCCACCTACATTTCTTGTGCAAAATATAAGTTGTGACAGGAAAAGACCAGCTTTCTGCTTGTTGTTCATTGTTCTTTTCATATCTGTATGTGTTTGTTTCCTGCATTTTAGTTAAGCATTATAGAATTTATGTTAAAATATGAACTGTTTATATTCTTTAACTTACTTTTTCTCTAATAAGTTCTTGAAATGTGCAGTGTAGTATATAAATATGTATAAACAACTAGTACAGAGCCTTCTATTTTAATTTGATACATTACCAGCAACTGCTTCTGATTCACCGGGCCGTAGCCGCGTTCACATTCTACATGGCCTGAGGTAAATGGAGGGTTTAGTACTCAATAAGAAGTGAAAATACATATAACAGGGAATTTTGGTATAAAAACTTTGTCTTCTGGCATTGGTAGGCAAAGAAATAAGTTCATAAAACTTTGGCCTATTGACCTTATTTGTTATTCAGCCTGCCTTTCCGCCACATTAGGCTAGATACTCGGGTGTGTACTGAAATGTACAATGCTTTAATGTTCAAAATTTGCATTTATAACATAATCCCTTTGGATCTAACACTTTTATTTATCAGTAATTCAGTTATTGCGTTATTTGTAAGGTTTCAGTTAAAAAATCTGCTGTAAATATTTTCTCTGAGGTTCAATTCGATAATAATTTCTAAGACAACTTGTATTTGAAGTATAATCATGCATACTTTTTCAGCTTAATGAGTTAAGAATTATGTTTGCTCCAAACAATAGTAATAAAGAAGGAAAGCATGGTTTTTATTTTGCATTAAAAAATTGGTTTTCCAAGTTAGAAACTGATTTCATGAATTAAATTTTTAGATTTTTGATATATTTTCACTTTATTATCTGCAACTGAATATTTTATTATACATTTTGTGTTATGCATTATTTGCCTATTCTAGAAACTTCATAACCAGTGCAGATGGTTTGGATATTTATGCTCGAGATATAATTTTCCCCAGTAAGAATTTTATTCCCTATATATATATATTTTCCTTTATTTATGTTATTTCATTATATTTTATATTTTTTCTTTTCTTTTTTTTATTCATTTATTTTTATTTATTTGGGCTTCATAATCTATATGTTTAATATAAGAATCACATCTGTTTATGTTTACTCTACATATTGGATAATACGACTTTTACTGTAACTTCGAATGTTATAAATCTGTGATAAAATAAAAGCTGCAATAGTGAATTTCATATTCTAAGTAAATAAAACACATACATGCATGCATGCACACATATATTTATGTTACACATATATATTTATTTTACTAAAAGACTTTTAATATTTATCACTTCCCATGTTTAAAACTTAAATAGAGCTATAAACTTCTAGATACTAAAGCATGAATATAGCAAATCATGGCATATGCATATAAAAAAACTTTTAAAATAAAAGTTGTTCATTATCATAAGGCAAATAATGTATTTGAATATTCTTTCTATCTTTAATAGTGAAGAAGTTACAAGTAAATGGGAATTTTCCAAATCTCACCATTTTCTCTCTTTTTGATCTAGTTGATCCATTACAAACTCATTTCATATTTTCATCATCTATTCAAAATATCCCTCATCAATTGAAATGGAATTAAAATGTCTCATTATCATGGACACAAGATAACTTGTTAAAAATATTGCGTGCACACACACACACACACACACAATCTTTTCATTGTGGTGGAGTTTTAAGAATCAAGATAGGGAAGATATGTGCAAATAGTCTGTCCTAAAAGGGATCTATCTAACATTGAACAGATTTAATTGATTATCTATTAACAGGTGAATTATAGTACAGACATTAAATAGAATTTAAATGGACAATAGACTCCTGATTCAGCTGCCAGACTGTTTAGTATGAGAAAAGTGTTCAGCTTAACCCAAAGAATCACCAGAATTCCCAATGTCATAGGAAGAGAAAATAATGAATAAATGTTGCCTTTAACAGTTATAAATAAAGTTTTGGCATGTGAAGATATCTGAAATGAATCAGCGTGTGATTAAACAATACTAATTGATTTAATCATCTCCTTTAACCCTCTATTATTACAATCATTAGTTAGAACTCATAGTATGGTCATATTGTCAAATTAACAAAAACTTGGCTACTGTTAAAATGATTGCCAAATGACCATCGTCTGAGAAAGCATCAAAAAATGAATTGTGGTTAAAGATAAATTCAGTTTTTATTTTATAATTTTGTCATTGAAATTTTGTGTATTTCATCATTTTGTAATTATTGCTTGAAAAAAAAAATATCAATTAGATATTGTAATTAATAAAGGGCTCAAAAGAAATTTCTTGATACAATGCAAAACCAAATAATAATATTAATAAGAACAGTGTAATATGTTTTTAAGCATGCTCATAAACTTGGATATGCAATAGTAGCATATAAAAATACAAATGGAATATCTGATATGCAAAATAAACATTCTGGGAAAAATCAAATGAAGAGAATGCTTTACTCTCAGAAGACAGAAAATATATTCTCTTTATGGCATGAAGAATCACCTAATGATGAATCATAATTGAAAGATGTGCCTAATTGTATGTAACTTTACATTTATATTTTATTATTTATAAATAAAAAAAAATACATTTTTAGTGATTAGATGAACAATACAAATTGGAAGTTCTGGTCTTGAAAACAAAGATATGGAAAATTTCTCTGTTCTTTTATTAATAGAATGTTATAATGGTGCCACAGATACATGATAGAAATAGTTGATAAACTGTATAAAATGGTTTGAAAAGGGATACTTAGACTTTTTTGGTAGATACCTTATTGGAAACTACCTGTTGCAATGGTTCTCATGACACAACTTAATAAAAATGAAATAATTTGATGTCTTTGTACAAATATGATAGATTCTTTCATTCAAATTCAGACTTGTCTAATGTTTGTGTATTAATTTTTTTTGACAATGAAATAGCTAAAAATTTAAAATAGAAAAAGATGACATTATATACAGTTTATTTTGGATTGTTTCCTTTTTCTTCTTTCTTTCTTTCCTTTTTTTTAAAATGAATTATTAGCTTCTCTTTCCTGTTTACAATCAAATGTTATTTTTGTTATTGAATCTTTAAACAAAATTGTTCAAAAGGATCAAATGAACATATTTGTCAGATTTTTGCAAAAAATTATGAATGTTGCTACAACACAATATTTAACATCAGTTTTTCTTGAGTATACAAATGCATTATCTTCATTGCATTCTCTAAAGAATTCTATTCCATCATCAGATAGAAAGAAAATGCTCGAATGATCTATGAATAATTCAAATATTAATCATAAATTACATATATTGCTACAAAACGAAAAAGATTATGCAGTCTCTAATTCTCTTTTGGATGCTGGATCTTATGACCTCTATATTGTCCATGCTGCACATAAAAGTAACATCCTGGGATGTCAATAAATTTCTCAATGGATCTGTAATTTATTTAATGTGTCATCATCTAGATTTGTTGATTTTGCTCATTTAACAAAGGTGAATATTTTTCCACTGTTATTTTGTTCCTATAGTGACTAGAGAATACAGTTGTTGGACAAAAAGCTTTAGATATATTGCCATACTTTAGAGTCATTTTTCAGAAACTGGAAAATAAAAGTCTGAACCAGATACACAAATTTATTGTATGTGAAATCTGTTAAAATGCAGTGTGAATTTAGAAGCAAAATTAGGTTTCTTTATTTTAGCATTAGAAGCATAGGGCTTTTTAATTAAATTCCTGGCATGAAGAAATGTATTTGATGTTTGGCAGTTTAATGAAGAGATTCATCAAATTTTGAGTTTTAGAGAAGAACAGTTCTGCTATGAAATTAATAAAAGTTGATGTTACCCTAAATTGTAATCTTTTATTAGTCACTGATGTGAACACTGTTTTAGCAGCAATGTGTAGACTTAAAGAAAAACTTTAGATAAAGTAAAGTCAAACTTTAAGAAAAAAATATCTTTTTTCTATTTTGCTTAATTAAATGGTCATTTTGTTTTCAGTATTGAACATTTCTTTTCATTTCTAGAATTGAAATTGCTCCATGATCATAAATTGTGCATGTAATATTATTCTAAATATAAAGCCATCATTCTAATATTGATATTCTGATTACTTTATATTTGTTTACTTTCCATTTGAGTTTCATAATTTTTCCCCCTCATCTTTAGAGCCAAAGAGGACGAAAAAGATTTTGAATTACTTGATTGTGTTTTGGAAATATTTTTTGTTGAAATTTGCTAATTTTCAAGCAATAGCTGAAAAGTTTGTAAGTTTACTTCCCCCCATATTTCATTTTTAATTCAATATATATTTGTTGAAATAGCAAAGATTTTTAATATTATGAGATATTCAATTGCATTTTGTTAACTATGATACATTTAAAAAAAATAGAAATGTACCTATACATTTATGTGAGTTTTTTAAATAAAAATAAATTACTTGCATTTGTAAAATACCATGTTTTGATTAATGAGAAATCAATCTTTTTAATACATACTCATCCCAAATTGAAATTTTTTTCAACTCATAAAATTTGAAAATGTTTTGTTTTTTTAGCAAGAAGAAAAAAGGGAAGCAGATGAGCTTGCTGAAGAAAATGATCAATTAGGAGTAAAATATAATGAATGTTTATTAATCTTAAAGAATGATCTTCCTAGTAAAGAAGAAGTAAAGTGTTTTTTTTTTCTTTCCTTTGTATTTCTAATCTGATGCAATTATAGAAAGTTGTAGAGGATGATTACTGTATATTTCCATGTATTATTGAGAATTTTTGGAATTCTTTCTAAAGCTAAATTCTTTCTAAAGTAGTGACAATTTATATATGAATTTGCTAATCTTCCAAAAAACATTAAGTACATTTTTTGTTATCCAGAAGCCATAAGTCACTAAATATTACCAAATGTAAAATTTCTATAACTTGTATTTCTTTCTAAATTAATTTAAAATAAAATGAGTTATTCTTCTTTTGTGAAAATGATTTGCTAAAATTTCAGTTGTTTATTATTGCTGGATTTAAGGAGAATTGCCAAGCAACCATGCTGTTACAATTTTCCATAAATGTGATCATCTTTAGTTTGAAATTTGTTGTGTAAGGATTTCTCTTCCTGCATATAATTCTAATTAAGAAATAAATTGCCATAGAAAATAAGACTAGCACAAATCTAATAGATCCAATGCAAGACAGCAAATGTATGGTGGAAAAATATATTAGCTTCAAATAGAGTTATCATGGTAAAAACTATTGCCATTGCCATTGGCAATTTACTTTATAGTGATTTCATTGGAAAATATTCTACCTCTTTTTTTTTTTGTCCTTATGATGAAATGCTTGAAAAATCACAGCTTATTAATTGGATTTAAAGTTTGTGTAAATTTTTGAAAAAAAAACAACAACAACAAAAAAACATATTATTTGCTTGTATATGGAAATATGCAGTAAATACCCACCTTTGCAAAGTTGAAGAGTATTTATTGTTTGTAAATATATTTGGAATCTGATTGATATCTGATTATTATTAATTTATTTTTCCATTTATTTTGCTTTGAATATTTTTTTATGGATTTTATTATTATTTTGAGTTTTCCTTTGCATTAAGAAAAATGTAATCTATGAGTATTGCTATTTTTCATCAGTAGAACTAATAATTATTTTGGAAAAATGAGCAGTATATGAATAATATAATAACATTTAAGAAATTACTTAATTAATGAGACTTAAAAAAATGAAAAGATTTTATTTATTGCTGTTAAGTATGAATCAGCAAGGTCATAAATAAACCATAATTCATGATACTAAAAAGTATTTTTCTTAATGCTTTTAGTACAATTTGTATTGAAATAAATACAGATTTCGGTGTTGTGTAATTCAGTAATTGTTATCAAAACAGTATTTGTTATTTATGTCACTAATTGTAAATGATCATTATATCCTTAAATTGTATTAAGATTTCAAAATTTTTTTCATTGTCTCTCTATATGAAATTTGTGTTCTTTTTTAGCTTATTAGTTGTAATGAATCAAAGGTGGAAAAATGCAAAGAAATGGAAAAGCAAAGGGTAAGTATTAGAATGATCACAAATGTCCAAATTTCTTTGAAATTTCCTAAAAACATTCTAGTTGGTATGAAGGTGATATATCTCGTTTTCATGTTTTTTCAGTTGAATCAACGCGTAACTTACCAGAAGCAAATAGTTTTGTAACAAAGCCTTATGCATTCTTATGAGAAATGGTTATCAAAATAACTGAATGTCAACATTCCAAGCATGTGGAAACAATCGATCAATATAGCCAGAATTGTGCTGATTGTTTACATACTTTTTAAAGTGTTTTATTGTTATTATTCAAAGTTATTGCTGTAATGTCAAAGTTCAGGTTTTAATTTGTAAGGAGACAATTTTTTAAAATGTAAAAAATCTTATATAATGAATAAATATATAAAATATATAGTAATATTTAAGAATATTCTATGTAAATATAATACCAAATGCAAATGAAAAATGTGCATATATACATCCTATTGCCAAGCATGCTTCTAGTGCTTTCAAAAATATATGGGCCCTGGGAACGTGTTAAGCACATAGAACGCCGTATGCAGTATGTTAAGTATTAAAAAAACTGAAGGGGTCTCCACTGTAACATGCTTTTTCATAGGAAATGATTTATCATAGGATTATTATATTTTTTGATTTTGTTAATTCTTCTTCTGACTGCAATTTTTCACTCTGGCTACCTATTGGATAAAAATACAACAGATTAAAGAAAATGAAATATTTGTGAACCAAATCTAAAAAATTATTTTTTTAAAAAGAGAAATTCTTTATTTATCAATTTGGCAAAAATTACTTTTTAATACTTGTATTATTCATTGAATTCTTTGCTTTTAAACACTGATATTCGTTGCAGGTATATATCTGTCATTCTGAAAGGCATATTTTATATATGTATAAAAATATCTATCTAAATGTATGAAACAGTGTTAAGAATTCTTTATGATATTCTGTGGGCTGATACAGTAGTTTCTATTATTGCTGTGAAAGAAAACTAGAAATCTCTTCAAGATTAATTGCATCTACTATTTTAAATTTTAGTTATTTATTATTACAATATATATATATATATATATATATATATATATATAGGCTCAAAAAATTGAGAGTACACCTTACTTTTACTTGATAAATCCAGCTTTCAATATAAATAACACATTAAAGAGAAGTGAAAACATGTTTTTATTTTTACCCATAACAAATGGTTTAATTTAGAGTAAAAATAAAGAAAAATCAACAAAAAAATTCCTAAATAGAAAAATTTTAGCAGCATTTTAAATAAACATACTCAGATTTTTGCCTCAAAAAGTTGAGAATACACCAATGAAATTTTTGCAATATCTCGCATAGAAACAAAGTGTCCCTGTCAAGTTGCATATCTTTTGGCTCCTATGAGGGCCTCTGAACGTCATGCTACCGATTCGACCAATTTTTGACGGTATCTGAAGATATTTTATCCCATTCTTCTTGCAACACTTGTTTTAAATGGGTTTTGTTTTTAATTTTGTGTTGTCGAACCACTTTTTCGAGTGTGGCCCACGAATATTTTATGGCATTGATGTCAGGGTACTGTGGTAATGTGTGTAACTGCTATTTACAATGAAAAAGACACCCCATTTTGACGTTACGAGCATTCTGTTTGGTATCGTTGTCCTGTTAGAAAATGGAATTTCCATCTAAACCCAAATTTTTAACACTTTCCTTTCGATTGCAGCGACTGTATGGTTCTTCCAATATTCTGCAGAAACTTCTCAAATCATAGGCAAAAGTGTAAGAGTTAAAACTGTGCGAAATGCCATTAGACAAGCTGGATATAAAAGTCGCATTGTTAGAGAGAAACCGTTCATCCGCCTGCAAATTCAGATAAAGCACTTAAAGTTTGCAAAAACTCATCAATTGAAAACCAATAACTTTTGAAAGAAAGTTATATTTAGTAATGAAAGGAAACTCAACATTTCTGGCAGTGACAGCCATCATACTGTATTGCTTTGGATCCAAAAAATTTATGTCCTACAGGTAAATATTGTGGTGACTAAATCGGGATTTCAGGTTGCATGGCTTCATCCCAGGTAGGAAATTTAATTCTTATAGAAGGCATTATAAACCATATGGTTTACTTGAATATACTTCACAGTAGTCAAAAGGAAAGTGCTAAAAATTTGGGTTTAGATGGAAATTCCATTTTCTAACAGAGCAACGATACCAAACAGAATGCTCGTAACGTCAAAATGGGGCGTCTTTTTCATTGTAAATAGCAGTTACACACATTACCCTGACATCAATGCCATAAAATATTCGTGGGCCATACTCGGAAAAGTGGTTCGAAAACACAAAATTAAAAACAAAACCCATTTAAAACAAGTGTTGCAAGAAGAATGGGATAAAATATCTTCAGATACCGCCAAAAATTGATCGAATCGGTACCATGACGTTCAGAGGCCATCATAGGAGCCAAAAGACATGCAACTTAATAGTGACACTTTGTTTCTATGCGTGATATTGCAAAAATTTCATTGGTGTATTCTCAATTTTTTGAGGCAAAAATCTGAGTATGTTTATTTAAAATGCTTCTAAAAATTTTCAATTTAGGAGTTTTCCGTTGATTTTTCTTCATTTTTACTCTAAATTAAACCATTTGTTATGGATAAAAATAAAAACACATTTGCTCTTCTCGATAATGTTTTATTTATATTGAAAGTCGGATTTATCAAATAAAAGTAAGGTGTACTCTCAATTTTTTGGGCCACTGTATATATATATATATATATATATATATATATATATATATATATATATATAAAGTTGATTTGGCAACACATACTTGGACCACCAAGTCGATGGTTCTGAATACATTATTTCTGCTCTGAGAAACTAGAAATCTAGTATTTTTAATTTATATGCATTTTATTAAATTTGTAATAAAATGCATATATGATATTCTGTGGGCTGATACAGTAGTTTCTATTATTGCTGTGAAAGAAAACTAGAATTAATTTGATGTGTTGGAGTGAAGAGAATTTAATGAATGAAAGTCTGGTTTAAAAGTAATTTTACTTTGCTTGTAGCATGAATTTTAAAAGTTTTTTTTTTTTTTTTACAAAAAAAAAAAAAAATCTTTTATCTAATTGTCAAAACTTATATTTTCTATATTGTCAAATATTTAAGGAAAGGAATTGAAAAGGTTTAATGCTTAGTTTTAAAAAATAAAGAGTGGTAGTTTGTGATCTTTCAAGCTAAGCTTCAATTACCATTGATCATTCAAGCTAATAGATACTTAGGAGGTGATAAGATTATGAAGTATTAAGGGTGAAAATTTAAGGAATCCAAACATTCTGCTAGCATTTTTAAAAACAAGGCTGTGATATTTCTAAGAATTGAAAATAAGTGTTTAATTAAATTATATTTTGATCTTCATTTAGCATATAATTTAGCATCGATTTGTGTGTATGGGGCAGGGAGGATGTAGCTAAAAAAACTGTCTGAACCTATTTTTATTCTGCTAACATTATTTTAACCATTTATTTTATTATGAAATAAAATAAGAACTACAACATTTAATATTTAAAGCTAAGTAAGAAATAAAAAGCATGAAGTTATCGAAGAGAAAATTTAAAATTTGAATAAAACATATATCTTTAACAATATTGAATGCCAATTATTAGATGCAAAATATTTATTAAATATGCCAATAATTAGATGCAAAATATTTAAGACACGCATGGCTGAATTCTTACAGTTTTTCAATTGAATTGCAGTTAACATAATCTAATGTTTTTTTGGGCATTTCTTGTAATGAAGTATCAAGTAATTATTTTACAATTCACAAGAGAATTTATTAGAGTATCCGAAGAAATTTGTATATGTTGTAAGCATAGTAGAGATGAAAATATGTGTGTGTATACAGGGTGATTCAAAACTTATTGTTCAAATTTTGTGAGGTGATAGGGAATACGTCAGAAAACTGATTTCACATGGGAAAGTATGTTTGCAAGCGTCATCTGCATGGACAAGTGAAGTGAATACTAGGAAACAGTACAGTTAAATGGTAAGAAAAGCGACATTTATTTCAACAAGGTAAAGTACAAGTTCTCAGTAGATGCTTAAAATTGTGACCATTTACATGAACACAGGATTCACAACACTGTTGCATTGACCACCGAACATTTTCAACAATGCCTGTGACAACCACTATTTTTGCAACAAGGTCCATTTCACTATCGACGAGGGTCTCACACACTTGGTCTTTTATGGCCGAGCACAGAAAGAAATCCATCGGCAATAAATCAGGTGACATGGGTGGCCAAGCAATCGTTCCACCATCGCTCTGGCGATTTATTGAGCTCTGAATGTTTGGTGCAGGTAATCACGATATCATAGTATGAGCAACAGTTGTGCTATGGTCTGGAGCTCCATCATGTTGATACCACATATCTCGGCGGATATGCCAGGCTTTTTTTGAAAATGCTCGGTGGTGGATGCAACGGCGCTGTGAATTTCGTGTTCGTTTAAATGATTGAAATTTTGAGCACCTACGGGTAATGAATGTACTTTACTTTGTTGGAATAAATGTCACATCCATTACCACTTAACATTACTATTTCCTTATGTTCCTTTCACTTATCCACTTTGTCCATGCAGATGAAGGACATACTTTCCTATGTGAAATCGATTTTCTTAGATATATGCCCTCGAAATTTAAACGATAAGTTTTAAATCACACTGTATATTATATAAACTGAAGTGAATTGGTCAAATAGGATTAATTTAATCTTGTAGGAAAAATTGGAGCATTTATGTGATGGTAACTGTTCAATATAAAACATTTGAATTCACAATAATGCAACAAAATTTTATTTAAATTCACTTAGAGTATTTACTAATTAAGGCAAATAAGAAGGGTTTGCCAATGTAATTTACATAATATTCTTATTGCCTGTATTAACACATAACATTAAGATACAAGTGTATTTAATTAGAAGAAATGTTCATTTTATAGCATATAAAAAAAGAAAATCTCCATCTGAAAATTAATCAGATTATTTTTCAAATATTTGCACATATCCATGATAAGATAAAAGAAAACATTTATATTCTTTACTTGTATACTTTTGGTTTGTGTACTTTCTTGTATACTTTAATGTATAACTTTGTATAATTTAATACTATATGTTTTACTTGTATACTTTAAGGTCATAAGAATATATTACTGTAAAATTTGGCTATTTAGAAGCTAACAATGCTACAATAAAAATTCTACTTATTCTTACATTCGAATTTGAAAAAAAATGTGAATTTAAAAATGAGGAAATAATGAAGCAATTAATAACGATTTTCAAAATAAAAATGTCTGTAAAATTGAAATTGAAATAAAATTGATATTGAAAAGATCCAATAAAATTACATAATTCATATATAAACTTAAGTACTTTGATAAATAAAGGAAAAAATGATTTTAAACACAATTGCAATATCTAAATAAATCTCTACTAATAATAAAGATGAATATGTGTATTTGCACTATACATGTCAGACACTTTTAGACTACAGCTACCAAATTTGGTAGCTTGTAGGTATATATATAGCTTGGAAGATGGGAATATGCACCTAGGAACAATTTTTTTGAAATTGTAATTAAAATTTTAATTAATTAAAAATCAAGCTGAATTTGTTGTTTTCGTATGATAATTTTCATATATATATATATCATACAAAAAAGAAATTTCTTACCATTTCAACGTTTAAAAAATGGGTTTTTAATTATATTAAATTATTAATGGTTTATTTTAATTATATTAATTTATAATTTTTGTTTTTAATTTTATTTTTTGTATCTAATTTACAACAATTAATTACATTGTTGCCATGAAATTCAAACTGTTCATTGTTTCATCAACTATCTGCTTGCATGATTTTCTACCACTGTTTAAAACTAAAGAACAATTTTGTTTAATGTCTGTGTAATTTGTCACACACACACACACACACACAAAAAAAAAAAAAGGTACAATACCATGAAATTTAGAAGGTAAATGAACTGGACATTTGTGTTTTTAATAGTACCATGATGTCATGGGATTAATCTCCATTAGAAACTTTCATGCACACAATAAACAAAGTGTATGTAAGACAATTAAAATAACATTGAATTTAAGTCTTATAACTTCATGTTTAGGATTCCATAAAATTATATCTATACAATTTAATAAAATTAAAAGTAGCTAATGTTTTTAATGAATCAACTGGTCATCGAAGGCAACTGGTAGTCTAAATAAAGGAACAATGTATAAAATTATGAACGTTAACAACTTTAAAATTTTTAAATAAGCAATGTATTTAACATATGTTTGAAGTTTTTTAAAAATAATTATTTGTATTGAATACATTGTAAAGAGTTAAGTTCTAAAATAAATTTAAAAATTAGTTACTTGTTCATTAAAAAAAAAAAAAAAATACAGACGTATTTAACTTAAAAAAAACTATTATAATAACACAAAAAAACCTTATGCCTAAACTTTATAATTTTTAGTAATGGCTAATTAACTAAAGTTAATTTGAGTTATATACAAATTTTCAACTTTATATTAATTTAAAAACTAGGGCACCAGCAAAAAAAAAAAAAAAAAAAAAATTAAAATAAGCAACAAATTCATACTAAAGCATTCAAATTAGCCTGGCTATATAGTTTCTGAAGTTCACTGTATTTATATTAAAATAGATCTTTTACACTAACTTCTATTCTCCTTAAGTTTATTGAATTATTTTTTTGTTTAATTGATGCAAATTTTGTTACGAAATTAGCATTTTTATTCCGGCTTCAATTTTTTAAAAAAGTTAGTGGATTATTTATTTTCAATTCACTGTTAGATGCTGCTGTGTTTTGCTAAAATATTTTGATGTGCATTTTTAGGAGGCATTGACTGAAGAAAATAGTGCCACAAAGAAGAAAGAAAATGATTTGCAAACACTTATTGTAAGTAAATCTGAATTTTGTTTATGTGATTTTATTTAGTTGCTCTTTCAGATATTTACTCTTTTAAATTGGAAATTTTTAAATTATACTTTTTAATCATAGTTTTTTACTCATTGAAGCATTAAAATTATTACAATTAATATTCTTCTAAATCTTGAACAGCTTTAATTGATATTTAAGTATGTGTGAATGATTAAATAATCAGTATGTATATTTCATAAGTAAAAATACTTGTTGCATCAGCTGCTTATTTTTAAATTTATTTATATATTTTTAGCAATAATAGTTTTAGTTTTTTATAGCCAAAAATATTTATAACATTATGCTTGTTTGCACAAAATATATTTGTGAGTATGCATTTAAGTTAATTTTATTTGTATTGTATCAAAATATATGTTTTATACAGTACAAATACTCCTTTAAAAAAAACCAGAACAAACAATCAACTTTGAGTTAATTGCAATCTTTATACAAATGCAATTTTGATTTCTTAGACAAAAGCTGATGTTAACATTGTTTCAACGAAAGAACAAATAAAAGAACTTGAAGAATTGATTCTCACTTCTCCGGAAAAAATAAGTACTGAGATTAAAAAATTGAAAGATTCAATTCGTGAAGAAGAAATGAAGATTAGAGAAAAAGAAGCAGAGTTGAAAGATAAAAAGAAAAGCCTTGATAACCTTAAACAAATTCTAGAGAATGATGCAAAAGATTTGGAAGAATTGAAAAATATTAATAAAGCTTTACAAACATTTGGGTAAGTTATTTTCATTTCTTATCATCAAAATTTGGCATTGTCAATAACTTATTAACTATTTTAGAAAGTTATTTTTAGAAACTGCAAATAGCTGTTTAATTCACTTGTTGATTTGTTAAAATCAATCTTTAAACTATATATCTATTTAACATTATATTATTTAAAATAAGATCAGTTTCTTGCACATATTATTCATAAAGAAATAATTCTGGATTAAAAAAAAATTCTATGATTATAATATTGTTCAGATATTTTGAATATCTTTAGTTTAAATGTAGAAAATAAGTTATTTTTGTATTATTGCAATTATATTGGCGAATTTTGGTAATTTTTTTTCTCAGAGGATGTGTTAGACAAGGAATTCCCAGTCTTTTAAATATTGTGACCTACTTTATTCTCAGTGCAGTGAATTTAACCAAATAAACACAGTCTTGAAATGCCCCTCCCTTCATTTTTTTGTAAAGTGGGGGGGGGGATATAATTGTGGAAGGGGAAAAAATATTTGTATTGCATGGTTTGCTGAAGATTTTAAATCCACATCGCATTTTAGCAAATTATAGAAAGATACATATACACTTAGTCTGATTATGACCCACCCAAATTGTTAGGGCCAAATTGTGGGCCCCAAGTTAAGTAGGGAACCCTAACTTCCACATATTAAAAAGTTCTTAGACAATGAGACGAAATTTAAAGATTTATTCATGATGTAACATATGTTTGTGTTAGTTCTCAAGTATCAATCTTTTATCAAGATTACATATCTGTGAATGGTTTGTTTGATGTGGCATCAGTTTTGTCAGAAAACTTTTGATGCAATCTTGAAATTGGAAAATAAATAAGAAAATGAAGCACTTATATATAATTTCAGATATTTGAAAAAGTGTTTGACTATTTAGAAACAATTCGACCATTGATGAAATAGTAATTTGAAAGAAATCTTTTAAATCCAGTTTCTTTTCTTAATTATTTTGGCTTACAAAAGTATTGATTAAAAGTTTTTAAAAAGTATTAATGAAAATTTTTGAAAGTAATATTTTCTGCGTAACTTTACAAAGTTTTGACTGACACTTTAAAAAACTTTATAATAAATAAAAAATTTATTTGTGTTTATTGAATATTGATTTGATTATTTTTATTCAGCCTTTTAATCTGGTATGAAAAACATATAGTTCTGTCTGCCAATTTGAATATGATGTGATTAAATATGTAATCTTCATCATTAAGGCTTTCTTTGCTAAATCATTGTTATTACTTGATAATTTAGCTTTTTATTAGGATTTTTTATAAGCATCTGGCTGGGTGGGGGGTAAATGCTTAGATTTTTGTTCATTGAATAAAAGGTTACTTAAATAAAAAATGATCACAGTTAAAATATTGGTTTGTGTGTGTATATATATAGTATGTGTGTGTTAGTATTATGTAATAAAATTAAATATATATGTAAGAAGTTTAAATTGTTCATATTCTTAAAATTATTTTCTATCCACTTGAATTCAAGCATGAAAAAAAGTTACATTTTTGTTACTTATGGTGGAAGGATGCACCATTCATGTCAAAATGTTTTTGTCACAGAATCACCAATGATGTGCTATACTTGTTAGCAGGCATTCGTCACAGAAGTAAAAATGATATTCGCAACTTGTCGATTGAGATTGTTAACGGGGACATAGTTTACAGGAGTACAGTTTTAGGTTGAAAATTAATTCGTTTAGAATATATATATCTTTTTCCTATTTATATAATATATTAAATAATTTTTGTAACCACATTCCGAATTACAGTAGACTATTTTGGCATACATACATATATATATAAATTTCTTGCCACTTGCAAGTGTTTAAGTTTTGAGTTATTTGGGTATCTGCCTTCTTAGAATCTAACTTCTGTCATTTTAACTGTCTCATATGGAGTTGCAATATCATATATAATACTTGCAGATAAATCAAAATGATTACTCAGCTAAATTTCAAATAATTCTTATTTGAAGCTGTATAGGATTTAAATATGTTCTTATGCTCTAATTTTCTTGTTTTCAGTCTTCCTGTGATGACTACTAATACAAATTACCAACACCATTCTCATGAAGAAAAATATAGTTATCATTTAAAGAAATCATTGCCTTGTTATTTTATATTAAGTTCATACCAAAGGTGATACAAGAGTTAGCAGAACTTTTTTATTAATTTACATATATTGCTTAAATTCTTCATGCTTGTACAGCTCTTTCTCAATGGAAAGATACTACTCATTATAATCTTCATCTCAAACAGTGCATTCATACTCAAGGATTGTGATTTATTTCTCTTTGCAAATCATTTCATCAACTCGCTACCATCACAGTGGGATCTTATTATTTAATTTGTCTTGTTTCATTTTCTTTATAATTAACTTGCCTTGGTGGTTGTACAGTCTTCATCCTTCAAAATTTCAATGATGGCCTGTTGCTTGGAATCAGTCTTTAAAATTTTGGCTATAAATAATGGAGAGATTTGCAATGAACATATAGAATTTGAAAGATATATATCCATAAATAAATAAAAAAAATAATGCCATCTTTTGTATTATTATTTTTGGTGCAATCCTCGTATCACCATTTATAGACATTTACAAATGTTAGTAGACAAAATAGAAACAGCACAAACAGATACATAAAGCTTTATTAATAACACATAATCACCTTTTGTATGTAAAAATTACCTAAATGAGTGGGGAAATTGAACTACACAATTCCTGAAGTATGTTTAAAGAAATGTTTAAAGTATTCCTCATGAAAGATTCTATTCAGATGAGGAAGAGGATATTTTCTGTGGATTATCTTTTTCAAAGCAGAACTTAGTGGTTCAATAATATAGATATCAGTATTTTGTAATTTTTTTCTTCATGCCTTTTATATCATGCCTTGATAAGTTTAATTGTTTGGGATAGGACAGTTATTGTTCCAGAAAACTACATCTCCAAAACTTCAGGATTATTATCCCAAATTATGGCTACCATATTTCATATTGGAAAAGATTTTCTGAATTCCATGCTTGTGAAGTCGTTCTCTCCAATGATACGCCCAGTTGTGGGGAGGATGAGTTTTCAGACCATATCAATTACTTACTTAAATCTTTTAATTAGGTTTTATGGTCATGGCAACATTCGATATGGCATTTTGTAATTGCATCACTCAGAAGAAACTTCAAAATTGCTACTCTACTATACATTTTGTATGCATGCATGCAACTCATTTCCGTTTTTATGGAAATTGCCATATGCTAATGCTGGTTTTATTCTGTGGTCATCATCTTTTTGACTCACAGTCCTCTTAAATAGTTTATGATCTTTATTACTAGCCTTTGACTTTTATTCATAATTATTCTTTCCCCCCCCCATAAAGTGTATAGTTGTGACTTTCCATACTGTAACTTCAAAAATAGGTAAAACAGGAAAATTGGGTTTTACCTATTTTTTTTTACCAGGTTTCTTACCAAGACAGAAAAAATTCTGGCCAAACTTGTCAGCATTTGCCAAGTATCTGATATTTTAGATGGATACAAGAAGCATGGTATTTTAAGTTATAAGAATTTTAAAATAAGGCAACATTAGGGTTGTAAGTTGCCAAAACACATTTGGCAACTTATGACCTTAAAACATTTTCAATTTGGCACCATTTACCTCTGTGTACCCGATTCTGCTGTATATGGTCTAAAAGTTGATACAATATTAATTTTTGCCTTTTCAATATTCCAAAAAAATTAAAGCCAACAATATACTGTTTTTCAAAGGTCTGATATTCTGTTCTGAAAGGAAAGAATTGAAATGATCTTAGCTGTTTTACACATTATTAGAGGTAGAATAATATAAAATCATACATCTCTTGTATGGAGGATCCATACAGGATGTATATATCTCTTGTATGGAGAGTAACATTTATTTCTCATATAAAATGCTTTTTGCGTACACCATAGACATTGAAGAGGCTTTTCATTATTTTGTCCATACATTATAAGTAAAGAGACATATTTATTTATGAAAATAGAGTGTCTTTGTAGCATTTATTTTTTCATCATATATGTTTAAAAAATAATTGTTAATATTAAGTTATTTTCCTCTTCTTGTGTCTGATAAATTTTAGTATAATTTTGATTCATAAAAAGAATAAACCTTAACATTTTAATATTTCATTGTATTTCCTATCTTTGAAATCTTTATCTTTATTATGTATTGATAGGGATGTAGTGAAGAGCTTTATACTTGACTTTCAAAAATGTCTAGAGGAGAAAGAAAATTTAAGGAAATTGGAATCGGAACTCCTCTTAAAGGAGGAAATGCAGTCAATAAGTGAACATAAGTTTGCAAAAATCCATCTGCATTATAAAAAACAGAAAGAATCTTATAATGAAACTTTCCAAATGCTTCAGAGGTAAGTAATTCCATAGGTTTTTATAATTACACAGACAAAAAAAATTCTTAGATAGGTTCGAATAAGATAGGTTGTTATATACCTCGTATTGAACACAGCTGTCGCTCAGTTGACTTTTTTATTTTGTACTATCTTAATATTTATATTTTGAATTAAATACCAAATATGTCATTATTATATGTATAGTTAAATCTGTTTAAGAAAGTCTCATCATTTTATATAAAAAACTTATAAAAATATGCTGAAAAAAATTTTCGAGTTACAATGATGAAGAGGAAAATAAAAGTTACTACAATTTCCTCTTGTTGTTGTTTCTATTTATTATCATTAACGTTTTTAATAAAGTTTTTGTAATCTTCATCCCTTATTTCATTATATTTCTTAATCTTTTGCAATATATGTAAAATATCAGTTATCACAATGTGTTCATAAGATGGAAAACATTACTCTTCTTATTATTAGTAAGAGGGAAGATATTAATATCTCCCTTATCTTTATAATTCTCCACTTTACAAAAATGGCTGATTTGTTTGAAACTTTAACAAATGAAAACAGATGATATGTTGTAAAAAAGTCCTAAATTTTATTATATAAAAATTACGTTTTGTAATACAGATAATAAATAATCTATAAAAGTCATTCAGAGTCAATATTATGTAGAAAATCTAGTTTAATTGTAAAGTTTGTTGAATAGAAACTCTACTATATCAATATTTCAATATCATCTCCAAAATCTTCAAAACATAAACATCTTCAAAATTTCTTACAAAGTATTATATCAAAGACTACTTTGTAGAAAAGATTATTCACCATTTTGGAAGAAAATTTGTTTACAGTATCAATAATTTTTCTTAAACAACTACAATAAAATAGAATTTTAAAAAATGTAAAATAAATAAATTGCAAAAATCTTTTAGTTAAGCTTGCTGATTTAAAAATTGAAATTGTAGTTTTTTGTTTTTAATTAGTGCTGAAACGTGACTTTTTTGACATTTGTTATGTTATTACATGAATAGTAATAAAGTGATCTTAATTCTATTTTGATAGTTTTCCAAAATTTGTTATTTTTATCTTATAGAAAATTCAAATTTCATGTTTTGTCCGTTAAATTGTTATATATCTTTCCTATTTAATTGAAATTTTTTTAAATATATATTTAGAATAATAGTTTTAAAAAATGAATCTATAACTATTTTTAAATTGTTAAAGGATCAACGTGCGCATGAAATATATTTTTTATATCAGAATGAATGAATATTGTTTCCTGCTAATATATTTTCTATGATTAAAATTTAATATTAATTTTAAAATTAAGAAGATTACCTTTTGCATAAAATAGAATATATTTTTGCATATTTTCATTCTGTTTTGGAATTTTCTAATCCTCGAGTTTTGTAACAAATTATAATGATACTGAGTTTGTATGCTGTCAATTTATCCATTTTATTGGCTTTTTGGGAGTAGGGTTAACAAAAAGATATCAATGTGTAACAATTTCTTTGTAGCAATGAAAAGAAAATCTTTCCTATATTGTTTACATGTTACATGTTCTGTTACTCTTTCAGAAATCTGTCTGAAGAGCAAAAAGATCTTACTAGTTTGAAAGCAGCCAATTTGGAACTGGATCAGAAAATGGATAAAGAGATTGACACTATTTTAGATATAGTTGAAAAATTGAAAGAAGCTGAAAAGACAACAGAAAAATTACAAATGGATTATAAATCTCAGGTTTGTTATTTTTTAGAATTCAACTAATCTAAATTTTTTGAACTTCAACACAGGTTATTTTATTATGTTTTATAGAATTTCAAACAAATTGATGTATTTTGCCATTTACACTTTATTATAATACATTTTTTGTATTACAATATATATATATATATGTGAATACTGATTATTCTTTAACATGGGTTAATTAATGTCTCTAACGTAAAAATTACAATGAATTCTTCAAAAACTAATCAATCTCTTTTTCACATTTTTTTCAAATCAGATTTATTTATTAATAAAATTTGTGTTTGTGTTAACTTATCTATGTTGCCTGTCCACTTCATTAAAATCTATTAATTGTAAGTGATTTTAATGGCAAAATCAAATGAAATTGAATTATGTCTTGCTTTAAAAAATGTCCAGTTAGCAAATTCTAATATAAATAATAATATCATCCTGCATTTACATTTCTATAGTTCTCATTTACATTCCTATGTTCACAATTTATTAAAATTCTCAAATATATGTTTATAAAAGCTCAAAATTTTATACTTTTCAAGTGGGAGAAAAATCAAAGAACAATGTCGTTTCAAGACTAAAGAATCACTTAAGGACATTCAAAAACATTTTTTGGATAATCTTTATGAGCTTGAAAGAACAAAGGGTATAAAAAATAAGAGAACGCAAATAAATATCCATTTTTGAAGCAATAATTGTTTTGCATCTAAAATGTTGTATTACACAATATTATTTATTTATTTATTTATATATATATATATATATATATATATATATATATATATATATATATATATATATTTCAATTTTTGCACAATATATTGGTCTTTTCCTAATTAGCGTATTATTATTGTGTTATCAGTTTAAATCGTATATTAAGATACTTCTTTATTTTTGCAGATGGAATCAATTAGAAACACATTTGTTTCAGAATGTGGAGACATTAAAAGCTATATTGTCAAAAAATATGCACCATAAATTAAAGCAAATGTGTTTTGTATATAATTATACTGTTTATAAATTAGTTCATTGTAGATACTAAATTGTTTTATTTTTCTGTATGCATCATTGGTAGTTTCTTTTGAAATAAAAATATACTTTGATGGATGGGGAAAATAAGTACTTCTGAGCATTTTTAGCAAATTTGCTTTAAAATCTGGCATCATAGATTTGGATACTTAATAATCCCTTTCAATAATAAAGAAGGAAGTGTGTTTCTGTTGAGTCTTTATACACTAAATCATTTGAACTAGATCTACCAAATTTCATGTAGAAGTACACCTTAATTGAAAATATATTGCATAGAATGTTTTTCCATCATTTTTTTAAAAACTATAATAATGCCTATTTAGTTATCTTGCTAATTTTGACAATTTTTTATTGTTGCAATGAGATTTAAATTATTTGTATAATTCCCTTCCATTGTTGAAAAAAAGATTCTATTATGCATGCAATAAGATGGAAAACAGCATGCAAATTGATAGTACATTTTCTGACAAACTGTGAACATGGTAAACAAATCCATTAACAAAACAGAATAACTTGAGAAAGCTATTAAATTCATTCAAATACCGTCAGTATTTCTGGTGAATCAGCTGGCCATCAACGGCCATTAGTGAATAGTAAATTTATTCATTTTTCCAAATATGGACTTCATGGCAACAAAAGAGCAGAAGCTTTGGGACAATTTATGGGAATCATCAGTTATTCAACTTAAAAGTGAATGCAAAAATAAAATCAGGAGGAAATGACAAATAAAACAACTTCAACAAATGGTAAACAAAAAAAAAAAATGATTTTTATTAGTCATTGTGCATTTAGAGGTCACCAAGAAAGGTTCTTTGTAAAAGAATAATGATCATGTTTACAAAAAAGGGGGGGGGGATATGTACACTACTGTACAATGAACCAAAGGGAAACGATCAAATGACTTATGCAATATTCATAACAATATTCTTTCATATTGTTGCAGCTCTTAATACGCTTGATACTTGCCTTTTTCATCATTTAAAACTAGTTATTGAGAATGTTGAATTAATGAGCCAGTCTCCTAAACTGGCCAAAGTGCAGAAAGTAATCCTACTCAAAACTCAATTTAGAGATACTAGAAGAATTTCCGTTAACACATTATGTGCAGAATTATTATTAGATAATAGCTATATGGCAAAGTGGAATTACCCAAGTTATATTAACGAAAAAAAATTAGAAAAGCTCAAGTATGTCCATTTTCACTTTATTTTAGAAAAAGTCATTAAAAATAAAGATTCATTTAACTGATTTAAAATGAATTAATTCAAAGCTTAAAATATTGGTTAAATTCCTTGAAAGCAAGTCAGGCATCTGGGCTATACACTATCTGGCCAAAAGTATCCAGACACCCAGTGTTATGGACTTATAATAATATGTGCCTCAGTGCACTCTGATGGTCCTCCTTTTGCATCAATGACAGCCTCCACACGTCTGGGAAGACTTTCCTGACTTCTAGGCGTCCATCAGAGCTGCAGTGAGTGCTTGCAGTGAAGATGGTCGATTAGGCTAGCTACATAATCTGCGCTCTAATTCGCCCTAAAGGTGTTCTTTGGGATTAGATCAGGGTTCTTAGAAGGCCAGTTCAGTTTTTGAATACTCATTTCGTCAAACCACATCTGTGTAAGCCTCGATGTGTGAATGGAGCAGTTATCCTGCTGGAAGAGAAATATGTCTTCCCCAAAATATTTCCATAGAGTTGGGAGTGCAGCATTGTCCAGAATGTCCACATACATCTCAGAGTTCATGTTTCCAAACACAGGAACTAACGAACCCAGGCCAAACCACGAGAAACACCCCCACGCCATTATGCTTCCATCACTAAACTTAACAGTTAGCACAATGCAGTCACTAAAGAAACGTTCGCCGGACATCTCCCAGATCCAGACACATCCATCTGACTGAAGTGATGAATCTCGCTTTACAGTCTAGCAAAGAACATTTTTCCCACAGTCCAATGACTGAGTTCTGCACCATTGCATTCGATGCTTCGCATTCTGAGGAGTGATGTTGGGATTCCATGGTTGTGCAGCCCAAAGTTTTTAACCCTCGACGAACAGTCCTGCTGCTAACACTAACGTCCGATGAGCTTTGGAACTCCTGAGAAATTTCCACCAACGAGGACTTGCAGTTTTGTTTCGCTACCCTTTTCAGAGTTCTGCGGCTGCGTTCAGCAAGTTTTTTCTGCCTACCAGTTCGTTTTCCTGAAGTTTCACTGCCTCGACGTTTCCACTTCACAATTACATCATTCACAGTGGATTTAAGCTTCTGTAGAATATCTGCAATCTCACAAAGGTGGCATCCCACTATATTACCACAATCAAACTCGCTAAGCTCCTTTGACTTACTCATTGTCTCACAAACGCATAAATACAACCTGACAAACCACTACTAAAGTTTTTATAACTTTCAATTACGCATCAAATTGCGTCATCCGTCAGACCCGCTTTTTTAAGGAGTGTCCGGATACTTTTGGCCAGATAGTGTATCACACCATTCTTATAGATTGGGGGGGGAGTCTTCCTTTGACAAAAACAATGCTCTCATAAACAATGGATTTATATAAAAAAATGTAAAATATTTCGCATATTGAATATATATAGTGCACACAATTGCATTTCTAAATTAAAGTATGAAAACAAACGTTTTGATCTCTAGTTCGAATCATTGCAGTATGAAAATGTTTCATCCAATTTGATTGTATCAGTCTCTTTTACAGAATTACTATATTACATTTTACCTATAGTTTTTCATTTTAATGTACAGAAAGCAACTCTATAATACTAATTTTCTTCATCTCTTGATTAGCTGGTTCATTGGACATTCAAACTGAGTAGAATTAATATCTTCTGTGAATAATTTATTCATGATTCTCAAGAAGTTAAGAGTTTACAGAAACTGGCCAAAGTGCATAAAGTAATCCTACTCGAAACTCACTGAAATTCTTCTAGTATCTCTAAATTAACACATTATGTGCAGCATTATTATTAGACAGTGGCTATATGACAAAGTGGATTACCCAAGTTATATTAAAGTGAAAATGGACATACTTGAGCTTTTCTAATTTTTTTTATTTTAGAAAAAGTCATTGACAAAAAGATAGATTCATTTAACTGATTTAAACTGAATTAATTCAAAGCTTAAAATATTGGTTAAATTCCTTGAAAGCAAGTCAAAGGCATCTGTGCTATACACTATTTGGCCAAAAGTATCCGGACACCCAGTGTTATGGACTTTGAGCGTATTGAGGCACATATTAATATGATGTTGATCCTCCTTTTGCATCGATGACAGCCTGCACACGTCTGCGAAGGCTTTCCACCAGTTTTTGATAGGTGGCTATAGTAATTGATTTTCAGGCCTATAAATTTACTTCACTTCCCGATTAGATGACATTTTAGGCATTGTTATTTTAATTGAGATAATGAAGCATATTACAGTAAATACCCCTTATATTTAAGGTGATTGTAAATTCTGCCTTAATTAGATAATTCAAAATCCAGTAATTTGATGTGCATGTTACATGTCATTGTATGTGAAGAGCTTAATGAAATAGAATTCCAAGCATATTGACAAATTGTACCTCCCTTCTACTGTATTTTCTTCAATTTCTTTTATAAACTGCTAAAGTAATTGGAATCTTTCTTCCTTAACTTTCAACATTAGAATTAAATATTGATAAAACAATAGTTTGAATTTGTATGATTTTCAACAATTGTTACCATCAAAGTTTAAAAAAAAATATTGGAAAATTCATAAAAATTACATAGCAATTAAAAGTGGTACCAGTAAAATTAAATTTTTTTTTTAATCACAAAAGGATTATAACATCACATTTTTGCAATTTAGGGAAAATTATGTGCATCAATTAAATTTTAAAATATTGCAAGATGTCTATTCTGAAGTGTATTCCTAGTTGGGTCCAAGTCTAAGCTCTAAGGTAGCTCTAGGTCTAAAAGTTTACTTTGTAAGGCATGGACATAAAGCATTTTTTCCCCCCTATAAGTAGAGATGAATTTATATCGGGCAATTTACTAATAGTATGCCAGCTATAAAAAAAAATAAAAAATTACAGTATGTTCAGTGATGTAGGCCATTACATGCTATGAAATTAGTCACTGACAATTTGACGACTTTCTTCTCCTCACATGCAATGCAATTGAATATGTCATGTAAAATTTTATACACACACAATCAAACATTTATGAACCATTTTGCTTATTGAAATATGATTAAAGATAAATTACATTTATTTAGAGTCTCTGGACTACTGCCAATAAATTAACAAATTCTAAATGCAGCTGAAAAGAACTAGAAGTCATTATGATGCATTTGCACCATCTTTATGACACAATGAAAAAGCCTTAAAAAAATACTACAATAAAAAACTTTCATTATCAGATTAAAAGAATAGCTGTCTTCTATTAAATGTAGACTATACACAATAGACATTTAGTAATATGCATCTCAAGACAAAACATCTAAAACTAAGTGATAAAGTAATGACTTGAAAATTTGAAATACGAACTAAATACAGAAAATAGTTTCGAATTTGAAGACAGAACTTATAAAACCATTATTATTTGCTCAATCAGTTATTTTGTTGCATTGTATTCATTCTTATAAATATGACGATGAAGACATAGGATAATGGCTTTTATGCTGAGATTGAGTATGAAAAAAGCTTTGCAGAAGTCATAATTGGATTGAAAATTGATAAGAACAGAGAGTCATGTCAGTAGCATTGCCATTGGATGTAGGACACGGAAGGCTTAATCTTTTTAACCAATGTTTTAATTTAAATTCTTTATTCGATAGAAATGAGAGACACTGAAGAATTACTAAATGAACATTTAAATAATACTCAATAAAACTTATCATAGCCGTTGCTTTATAATTACCTGTTCACATGTTAATTATATAATTTAGCATGACCCTGTTTATAGATTTCTGCATTATCTATAAATTGCGGACATGTGCGATGGAAAAATCATTCATTCTGTTCATAATGTCAGACCACTGAAACTTGAGCAATCCAATTAAGTGCAATATCATCTAAGATGCTAAGTGACCACAGTAAGTTTTTCAAAATTTGATTTTTAATTGAGAAAATGTTAAAAATTTGAGCAAATTGAAAAGCACTTAATTGCATAAAAGCCAATTTTAGAACATTTTAAAACTCAAACGAAATATGTGATATAACTTTGCTTTTTTTCCCCTCACAAATTGATAAATTAGGGTATATTTTCATTGTTTTAGTTATTGCATTTTATGACGACAGTGCTAAATAGTGTGGGTGGAGGCTGTCATTGCTGTATAATAACGACGAATTAAGCCCAGTTACTTATGCTACAATGCCTGTAATAGATATATTTTTTTAATAGAAGAGACCGAGTTTATTTTATGTACAATGTTCCGATGGATATTAGGCACTTAAAATTACTCAGCGTTTAGATTTCCAATTTTTATTAAGCCAATAAATTACAAGATTTGTTGCAGTATTAGCTTTAATTAAAATATAAACATTTGCCAAATCGGATAAAAACTTAATTTGGTTTTACAAAGTATTTACACGAGCGATAAAGAAACACGTTCTTCTGTTTTCTAATAATGCGACCATAAAAGGATGATTGACTACGAATTCCGCTGTCTCTTCGAATGTGGGCCACATTCTGTAGCTAGCAAATCCTGTCAACGAAGCAGCCTTACTTCCAACCTGAAAAGAGAAGACAACTTTAATTGTGCCGAAGCACATTTAACAATCAATGATATATTTACCGACCTTCTAGATAAAACAAGAATAAAATTCTCCCTTCGGCTTTTTGATCTACTTACACTAAATGTACAGGGCGATTCATAAAGTATACAGTTTCAATACACTATAAATCAAGAACAATGCAAGATATACGTCATGTGTAACAGAATTGCATGGAGTTATTTTAAGTTTTGTCACAGATAGTCGCAGATGTTCCAAGTTTGACCCCTTAGAAGAGACCTTGTACTTTCTGGATACTGCACAGAACAAATTTACTTAAGGGAATCCCGCATGTATTGCATTGGGAATTCGAACTTCTTTTCTCAAAAAGGGAAGATTGTGCTTGTGTATCTTCCCACCGACATGAAATGTCATTTCAGTGAAAACAAAGTAATCAGCAAAATCTTTTTCAAAATGAAGCTGCATATCGGCTCAAAATTCAAAGCGCGTTTGATTGCCAAAGTCATTTAGATTTAGCGAAAGCGTTTGAAATCATTTTCTGCAGACGGTGGGCTGAGAAATTTGCACTACATTACTCACCTTCTGCATTGATTTTTTCCGGGCTTCGTTCAATACTATTGCAAATCTATCGGCGACTTCTTGCGATACAGTCAATCGTCTAGGACTTGACTCTTTGCACAAACAGCCCGTAGTTTTAAATTTTTCATGCCATTGATAGATATGTTTTTGTAACTGGAATTTCTTTTCCGAATTGTGATCGAAAATGCCATTGTATAACAGTTACGGCTTGAGGAACACAAAAAACCTCCATTGCAGGCGCCAACTTTTCGACAGCCTAGTCACATTGCACACATGTTACTGCCTATGTGACTTCTGTCAAGGGCGAGACAATTTAAGAGTACATCTAACTTACAATTCACTAAGGTGGTTCGCGTCTTTGATTGTTACTGTTTTGCAACGTCTGGAAAGTGTACACTTTATGAATCACCCTGCATATTTACCTTTGCTGTACAGCAAGGGGAAATCTAGTATTATTTGTTTCAAGAATCCAAGATCACTTGCGGAAGATTTTATCCCTCAGAGGAATTGTTAGATGGGCGCATTTGTTGTCTCATTACGTTTTTACCTTGCTATATTAGCTCAAGATATTTTATGCTTACTTTACAGTGTTCAATATTTTGAATGCAATATGGTCAAAATGTCGCAATAATCTTTTAAGGCATCTTATAGAATCAAACCCACCCTGTTGGATCCTTTCAGTTCTTTGTTTCCACTTGTGATTTTGAACCGTTTTACTTCGAACTTGTTCGATTTTGACGATTGTCCAGGTTATTACGCTTTCTAATTGCGGCGATAATCGGATATTTATTACAATGCAAAATAAAATGTAAACAGCTTTCATCTTATTCCATTTTTGGAGAAAGCAATGCTTTCTGGAGCATGCGTAAATCGCTGAGGTTTCTCTTATCTGATAAAGGACCTATGTATTTTATTATATACATCTCGTTCAAATTAGCAAGGAAAAAAAGAAATAAAGATTAATTGTTCTACAGATTTTTTGTCAAAACTGCATTTTAAATTTCATTTATATATTTCATTGAGTTTTTTTTTGTCATTCGTACTGACAGACAGTTCGCCCATGGATAGATTTAGAGACAAATTACACAGATCTGCAGTTGTTACAAAAGTCCCATATATCCATTGTGTATCTATCTTGGGGGTTAGTTTTTATTTATCGCGTTCATATACTCAAATTATATTGATAGAGGCCTAACTAATTGCAGGGTTCGATTTGAAATTTTGGCAATAAAAATCCAGTGGCATAGTTTGCCAATTCAAAATAATTCCGTATTATCTTCATTTGCATCTGAGCAGTCTTTCCGTTGACGAAGTTTAATTCTTTGTAAAAGCTGGTACATCTACGAGTTGGAAGACCCTTTTTCCGGTTATTCGACACAAGTCGCTTGTTTGCTTATTGCTACCATCTTGCTTCATGAAGATTTAAGACCCACATATTTTGGAAATTATAATCTTGGTCAAATTTTGAACTGAAAAGGTCAGCGGGAAGAATTACAAAATATCTATCCCTTTTTTATAATACTGCAAAGTAGAACACAAAATGTGTTGCTTTGTATTATACAAAAGTAAAAAAATAGTTGAACGAGTAAAAATTATTAATTCTAATTAGATAATTTTAAGAAGAGTACCGAACTTTAGAATGACATTTTCCTCCAAGCTAGATGATGCTATAATTCGTTCGATAGTAACCCTACAACAGAACGTTTGCCTTTTCAATATCCCCATTTTCATAAATATAAATAAACTAAGAAACGTGCCCTCCGAATCTTGATACTATGAGACTTGAAAAGTATCTCAGAAATTAAAAATCAAGGAGGATTCGACTCTAGTCCTAGGGTTACAGACTTTTAAATACTGAGACCTAATTTATAGAAACCATATCTATAACTTTCCACTTAAGGATTAACGCAGCGTTTTGACAAATTCACACGTTCGCCTCTAAGACGTTTTACGCACCTAAAAAGGAACTTGTAAAAAACCCCATCTGGTATTAAAAATAAGTATTTACATTAATGATAATAAATCACTTTGAAATTAATGGATAAACAAAATGAATATTCGTAGCGAAAAGGAGTTTCTGATTCGATAGACGGGCTCCAAGCTGACATATTATCCTTATTTATGTGCTTGCCATATAGTTTGATGCAATAGAATGATGCCATCCCATTCTTGCAAATTCTGAAAGAGCATACATACATTCAACATCTTGTCTTGAGAACTTCTGCTCTTATGCAACACACAGGAGCTTGATAATGTTACAGGATTGATGCGTCTATTCATAATTGTGGTAACGATAACATACAGGGAATATCCTAAGTATCGTTATAACATGTTTGAGGATGAGCACAGCTATTTAAGCAACGAGATGCACCGTTTCAAAACGTCTTTGAAATATTTTAGGAAATTAACCAAAATTCTCAAAAATCGGGAGCATTTAATTTACAACTTCTGGGAAAATATGTAGCTGTAAAAGCTATAGGTCCACAGTTCTCCAATAAAATATCTGGAATGATTTTCTTCCTTTATGCATATTATAATTTACAAATATGATACCAGCCGCCCATAAACATATTAGCAAGATATCTATAGTCCTTTAGCTTCAAAATTAAGTAATTATGTCTGATATGCATTTAATTTAGATCAAACATCTTTAAGAAACAAAATAGGAAGATTTAATTGAAGAACTATTAAATTTAATTTTTATTTCACTTCCCCTTCCCAATTTCTGGACCGTTTAAAACCGCTTTCGGTTATTTTTCTAATATCGGAAAACTATTTCAGTCAAGCTCGGATATTCTATGTTGGTAATAGAGGAATTTTAATAATGAATTCCTTCAATTTCGGACAATTATTTAAAAATCAGTGGGCAAAACACAGATGCCAATTGTAGAAAAAAATCGAGAAATGTGTATTCCATTTACTACTTCTACAAAGCTGAGAGAAGTTCATTTATCTGGCATATTAAGCCTTATTTCTATCAAGATAGATGTGGAACAACTGCATAATAAAAATATGCTCCAGTGAGCCAGAACTTGATGTTTCTTCAATTCCTTTCATAATTAAATCTCGTTGTACTGGGTTAAAAAGTTGAGACTTGAAAGCGTTTAACATCGCAGATTGCCTTTGCAATAGAAAGTTTTCACCGACATTTTAACTAAATTTGACCCCGTTTACTACAAAGACAATTATCACAATATGTTGACTAAAAAAATCACCTCACCAATTGGCAATTTGACACCTTAGCAGAAATAGTAGCCGACAACAGCAGAAATTCGTAATCCGATTTACTATCCACTCTACCCATTCATCCGTTGTTCCAAAGGTTACCGCATGCCCTGCGCGACTTAAACTGTTGACGAGAATTTGCTAAAGGTCGCGTGGCCTTTTCCAGCAGACCATCATTCCTGTGTAAATAAGATCTCACTATTACATTGCATTTCTATTTGAGTGGTTACTTACCTCATTCACTTCGATCAGGGCTTTGTGGAGGATTTGATTCACATACATGTCTTTGCTTGGAGTCATTCCGGAAAAGTCAGCAGCTCCAGCATTGAAAATAGACTTGACCCCCAATTCTTGCATTTGTTCCGATAATTCTTTCGAATATTCAACTTTGAATCTGGGCAAAGATACTGTGACTTTCGTGTCAAGCATCTTCATCCTCATATTGGACAGCATGGCACTGGTCAGGCTCTTTTCTAAACCTCTCAGCCCATTTTGGCTTCTTGGCAATAAAATATACATGGAAACATTGCGTTGCTTGAAGGGAAGCTCTAGAACTTGATAGAATAAAGTTTCCAAGTATCGAAATCGAGCTGTCAAGTGCATCATGGGTACTTGTCTGAAACAATGTTTACATTTTAGAAAACAGTGACATACAGAACACATTTTAATGTGTTCTGTATGTCACCGAGCAGAATTAGTCTTCAAGACTTCTGTTATTAAACAAATCGAATTATTTAATTTGTATATAACTCGAATCTTAAAAGTAATTTGAAAAGTACACAAAACTTTACTCAACAATTTACCATACATTTACAAATAATGCAATTAAAACTTGAATAGTTGAAACTTCAAAGTTTGCTTTATTTAGACAAAGCTTCCATTCCAGATTCATATACAGTACACTCCCGAGGATCTAGTTCGCGACTGCCCGGCTTCTGTACTCTCCAGCCTGGTTGTCTTTTATCGTAATTAAACGAGGAAGGTAAGGTGTTGTATTGGCAACATTGCCAAGGCACTGAAAGTGGGCGTCTGCTACGATCCTCTTGCGTGTCGTGAGCAGAATACAAGCTGTGACAGGAAAAGAGTAGCGTTCTGCTCGTTGTGCACCGTCATCTATTAAGGACTTTCAAAAACCGAGTTTCGATTTTTATGTAATCATTTATCAGTGAAAGAATCGGTTTTAATCAATTTTCTTAAGAATTAGACCTACGGTTTACGTTAATGTTTGTTTCCTGCATTTAAGGTTGGCATTACAGAACTTATATCAGAAAGTAAGATTAATTTTTCACATTCTCTAATAAATTCTTAAAATATGCAGTGCAGAATATTAACATATACAAACTACCATTACATAATTCTATTTTAACTCGACATGTTATTGGCAACTGCTATGATTCAATGGGCAGTGGCTGTTTTCACATTGAGGCGAGGGCTTAGTACTCAATAAGAAGCGAGGAAATGCATATTATAACAGCGTGTATTGGTACAAAAATTTTGTCTTTTCCTCTATCCGGCTTTGTTATCCGACCTGCTCTTCCATATCATTAGGACGGATACTCGGATGTATACTGTATATTATGCATTATATATTTGCGAGTAGAATTAAGCTCTTGTGCCACAGATTTTATTTAACTTCTTAAAGAGACGACATCTTTTGGGAATTTGTTGCCATTTCAATTCATATAAATGGCAAGGGCACCTGAAATACTAAGCAATAGCAGAGGATTTGTTAATTTTGCCTTGGATTTAAATATCAAAGATTCTGCAATTCGACGCACGAATTTGAGCGATTCTTTTTAATTTTAAAGCTATTTTGATACTGGTCCAGTATTACCTTAAAGTTGTTTAAATTAATTTTCTTAAAATTGTATCGAATTCACGTATGTTATTTCAAAGAAGTACAGAATTTCTCATTTTAGAGACTATTCTTTTCGTATACATAGAATTTGTTAAAAAAGCTTTAAGTTAAATGTGTACGATATTAGCATTAAAGACAGTTTCTCAATGTATTCCAGAAATTCTTTCTTGAAATTTGACTGAAAAAAAATGGTAATTTAAAGAATTCTTTTCGTCTGCAAAAGATTTCGGTGCGATAAGAAGACGCTTTTCCAAATTTCTTTTTATAATAACGATTTGAATCTTATTTTCACACGACATTCCGCAGTAAATTTCTAAAGTTTACAATAAGTATCTTATACATATAAAAGAGTTTAAAACTTACGTTGCTTCCGATTCTAAACCATTGTTGTAAAAGGGTTCCATGGTTGTCTTATTTATTGGGAACTGAATCCTCCATGTTCCTTTAAAATACAACGCATTCAAAATTACCGAAGATGAACAATCGCATAAACGATCCAGTAGAGATTGGATCTTTCCACCTGTTTTCATGCTAATCCACTTATTCATATCTCTTATTATCTTATCGGTATCGGTTGCAAAATCCACCACTTCGACAGAGGCATTGTACAGACTTTCCATGTCCTTTTTGTATTCAGGCACCAAGGGTAAATGCTTGTCAACAAGAATGGCGTTCGCAGACTGCAAGACATATCCGGAAGACTCGTCAGTTTTCATTAATAGTTTCAAGAGCAAATGAAATGATGCATGGACAAGGTCATCGGACAAACCCACATCTTCGTAGCTTAACGCCTCGCGAAGTTCCTGGAATGCATCAATGAATTCATATTATTGCATACAAAGTTTAATTTCAATATTAGTATAACTAACCATCAGTTATTTACCCTGAAAATAGCATTTAATCATGTCAATCCACTTCATACACAATATATTCAACTTTTGTTGTAATAAGTTGTGGTTTAAATTATATTTGCAGAAGAAATAACCTTTTTACTTTCTTGTATACAAAGTGCAGAGAAAATGTGAGCGGCGAAAAATTCGAACTCGAAAATTGAAGAATTTCCACATTTTAGACCTCTGCGAGTCCGAAAAACATTTTAAAGACTGTTTATGCCCGTCTGTGAGAAAGAAGTCAAAAACACTTTAAACTAGATAAAAAAAACTATATACAAATTTTATTAAACACCAAATTTAATGATATCCAATTTCGAGAAAAATCTATTTAGATGATATCTGGATTCCTGCTGTTCGAATATAAATTAACAAAAATTACAAAATAAAAAGAGCTTGGATAAAATTTGGTACATAGATTTGACACCTATAGTGTAGATTTCTGTCAAATTTTGAGCGAAATCCAACGAGAGGTTAAACGACTGTTGGTTTGTACTTTCAGAAACATGTAAAATGGATAATTTTGAAACGCATCGACTTAAAATATATGAAATCTAGTACGGAATTTTACGAGTGCAAATGTGTTCTGCATAACATTTTTATTTCAATTGGTTGCGAATAACGCACCAGCAACCCAAATTCGATTTTCAGATACTATTAACCGAATGCCAAGATTAATCGCCAATTTATAGTAATGTCTTCTTTTAAAGCAACACTACGGATATTTTGGGACGCACCTCGTCATTTTGAACCACGGTCAGATGTCGAGGACGACAACTCAGCTGGCATTCCCTTTCCATACTACACTACACCAGCGGGAGGACGTTTGAACCTGAAACTCGCCGGCTCCGAAGCCGGGACTTTACCACCAGGCCATCAGTCTCCAAGATTAATCGCCAAAAACTCCCCAAGGACCAAACGGCAGATTCAGGAGAAATACTAAATTCACGCCAAAGGTTATTTCGCAACTATTTTAAGCCAATGCCATACAAGGCTTTCTTTGCAATTGTTGCTACGCCATTGCATTTCTTATTCACAAATTTGTCCTTAATCGCAAATGTGACATCACAGCCTTTACGCAAGAGAATTTGAAGGCGTAAGAGTGATGAGGCGATCTCTGATTGGTCTTTCATTACATCATCGTATGTCAGAATTTTAGTATAGTATGATCTGATGTTAGAAGACGCTACTGCATAGTTCCATTGGGGCTCCTTTCATGTGCTGCTGTATATATCTGTACTGCGCTTTCGGTTAATAAAGTGATTTTTAAGTTCTAAGAAATGAGTATATTTAATACCAATATCCATATCATAAGAAATTTGCAGAACCTGTAGGTTACAGTTGTAACAGTGATAGTGCTTATAAGAGAGTGCGCGGGGAAGTTTTAGTGAGATCACTCCCTCTATTATTAATTAGAAGTATTTCAAAAGTGGCGTTACAAGGTGGCGAAAAAGTTCCAATTGCTGAGGCTTGTGTCTCTGCCAAATTCATTTTGCGATATATCTCGAGACTAGAGCGCTGTAAAAAATGACATCATTGGACTTCTGGTTAGGGCCGATTCACCGGTTCTTTTGCTCTGTCGTTTTTAAAGTTTTAGATTATTATAATTTCAAAAATACGAACATTATTAAATGCAGAGACACCTTGTGTGGTTCAGTTGCTCACATACACGTATCAATTATGCGAAAATTTAAAAAATTGAGCTTTGTAATAATAATATTTCTATTCTCTAGAATTCTATATAATATATCGGTTGGCAAGAGCTATTTTAAATATTAATCAATGGTTCAAGTTTAATCTTAATATAGTTATATTAATGTCCCGTTTAAAGCAACATTAGGGCTATTTTGGGACGGACTTCGTAATTTTGAACCTCAATCCGATGACGACACCCGAGCTAGCACCCCCCCTCTTCACCCACGCCACACCAGCGGCAGGGCGTTTGGTCATGACGAATTTAACGTGCAACAGACCCCCTTACACGACGGTTCTTCGATGGAATCGGGACACGAACCTGAAACCCTCCGGTTACGAAGCCGAGACCTTACCACCAGGCCACCCCGGCCTTTTAATCTTGGTATAGAGAGCCCCGAGTTTGTCGCAAATATGGTAACTGAAAAAAAAAAAAAAGCTAACAAAATTTCTAATAATTCTAATACTTTTTTTTTTGGCTTGTTGAGTTGTGGATCTACTACGGCAGTTTTGTTAGAAATGAAAGTGTAAAATAACCGACAAATTACCCTCCATTAAGGAATTTAAATTACGTTTAATAATTGAAAGTATTATTGCTACTAATAAAATATTCAGTGTTATTTTTAAAGTGCAGCTATGAGCAGATATTTATCATTTTGCAATTCTTATCAAATTATGTTATTGTAATTAAAATCGTTGTTTACGAATTTAGTCAGAATAAAAACATCTGCTCGAACTTTCTGAATTGTTTGTTTTTATTTCGCAGTTTTATTTTAATATTATCTTGCCATTCTAATGGAATTCTTTGCAGGAATTCCCCATGATTATTCGATATGTCCGAGTGTTCAACAATCAAATATTACAAGGGATATTTGATTCGTGAATTCAATGTCTACATTTCGTAATAAATATAGCGCCGATAGAATGAAATTTGCGTCCCTAAAAAGATTCGCTGTTATTTTTATGGAAATTCCTAAATAAGGAAGTACTTAATGAAGAATTAGGTGAACCGAGTAAGTATTCTTTCACGTTTCCTCTGAAGAAAAGCACTTGTCACTAGTAATGAAACTATTTGGAACGGATTTTTCCTTGTGCCGTTTTTATTATTCTCGGAATCCTTATTCATTGTGCTAGGTTTCCACTCCCACTACTAGGCACTGCGTGTTCGAATTTTATTGTCTAAAGTATAAACCGGTTTGCAAAAGTTTATTTCAGAATGCAAAGGAGATGCAACAGTTGCGACCCATAAAGGTTCAAAAAGTGCTCTTGGATAAAACCGTGATTTAGTTAACAATTTATTAAAATTGTTATTTGTTTCAAATCATCTTGATTGGGGACTTTGTATTGTTGACATCCTTGGGGAAATGAGGGGTGGAACTAAATTAGGATTTTAACACAGTAAGTATACGATAGATGTTTGCATGGAAATGGAATTTAAGAAACTACAATTTATTAGTTTGCATAGTTCACAGTTAAAATAGTTTGCGAGTATCAGAAAGATGTCATCTTAGTGTTATTAAGACTGAATTAATGGCTTTTAAAGATTCAGTATGTCATTTTCTATTCGTAGGAGCAGATCTGTTACGGCTAACTACGCTTACTATGCTTGTCGCAGCATTTACTTTTTCAGCTATAATGGTGATTTAAATTTGACATGAGCTAAGGTCATTTTAGTTTAGCTATCTCCGTATACTGGAATGTCCGAGTTTCTCTCTCAAAGATACCGAAAATTTCAAACTCCTCTCAAAAATAGCAAAAAGTCCATGCTCTTGAGTTTGTGTTTTCTAGCACAAAAGCCATCTTGGGCTAAGCTGCACCCTACTCGTGGAAATTTATTCATCATTTAAAAAATGTGAATCAATTTATAATGAAATATCAACATATTGTAAAATGCAACATGAAAATCAAAAAGTGCGAGTCGTGAAAAAGCGCAACAATGATGCAAGGTATCCCATGCTGTTATGATATGGATGTGCAAAAGAGATCTCCACTTAGCAATAGCTACTAAGCAAATGTGCCCTGTCATCCTTTGAGTGTTTTAAGACCCATTTCTTCTCAGAATTCAATTGGAACGACTCCAACGAACGAAGTTGCGCGCTAATTGTATTCACACTTAACGAAAGGTGGGGAGAGGGGGGATTTGTGGTGGAAAACACGCCTAGGAAAATACGTGGTCTTCCTAGAAGGAGCTAGCTGCCAACCATGTAAATATCACGTGGTCTTCCCGTTGATGTTGGTATATTTTTTCCAGTAGAAGCTAATTTGACTCGTGTACTAGGGGAAACCTTTACTAGTGTACTCCCGAGAAACCTTTATGTGTAGTTCTCTAGGCCTACTTCACTATGGTTGTAATCATAGTGCCTTTTGTTGTTGATGTTACCAATAAATCACATAAAAGAAAACATGCGTCTTCAAGTCATTTCACCCATGCAACAATTTTCACTATCAAATAAATTGCGCAATCAAGAAAAGCATCAATTATTTATTTTTGGAGGCTAATAACACTAAACGTATTGCCGCTTCAATATACTAAAGCCGCCATTTGAAAACTATCTCTGATCAATCATATTAAACTTAGTGTTAAATATCATTGCTTAACTTTGAAATTTAATTATATCGCTTCTGATGCAATACGTTAGCAAATCGGATTTGTTTTCAGTTAAATTATTTCGGATTAACGCTAAGATGATACCGAAAAGAATCGAAGATAAAGGTCTATCGTAAGATATTAATTAAAAATAGCTAAATAAAATATTCCCGTTTTCAGACTTCAAGACACTAAAAAATGATTTACAACTTGAAAACAGTATTACGCCAAACGTATTGATATTACAACATATTGAGAATAACATTGAAAAACTGGTTGTGATGGCTTTAGTGTTGCATACCATTGTCAATGGTGGCAATAATCAAGCCTTTTTCTTATTAACCACACAACTTATCTGATATAATGGCAAGCCAGATTAATCCAGTGACAAATTAGATTCATATTAAAATACGTATGAATATCGAGAATGTAAATGCATCATGGGAAATTCAGTTTAAAATCCAACTAAACCTAGGTTTTTCCAAGTAGGAAATAAAATGATTTCGAGAAACCAATTCTTAATACTTACGTCAGCTGTATTCTGCCTTGCAGCGTAGAACAACATTCCAAATGCTATCGAAAGGCTTAACGGAGAGAAAGCTAGATTGCCTGGTACCTCGGCTGATAGTTTGTGGTACAAACTAACGCCCAAATCGTTAATGGCCAGAGCTAATCTTTCCACATTGTCCTCCATTATTTCATCGGGGGTACAGCTATCTTCGTAACCCCTGTCTAAAGCAGCTGTAGATGCAAATAAGACCCATCCTATGCTGAAAACAAGGCTTAACATGGCGATTTCACAAATAGCCCTGGAAAGAAAATACCTAGATAAAGACACACCGATTGAATTGATGGATTTATCCTAAAGCCAAGGTTTCCGAAACTATGATATATGTACCACTAACAGTACATTAGATTTTAGCGGTACAATTTCTATCGATAAACCATATATTCAAAATGAAGGTAAAATGACCTTCTCATTAACATTGTTTTAATTTATATTTAAAGGCGCATTCAAAGTTTGCATGTCGCCATTGAATTTGGAGTTTATGCAAACGGGCATACGGGCCATATGTTACACAACGATTCCATTTCAGATAAATAAAAGATTATATTTCATAAAATTAATCTCATGCCCAAGTTCGAAAAAAAAATTTACTTTTCAATCAAAAATCATCCAATATAAATTTCCGAAAAATTTACAAAATTTTTTTTCTTTTGCTTTCCAGGATATAACTGCGGAATTCGACTTGATCGCATATCTTTGTTATTTCTATAGTTTAAAAATGTCAGAGCCTGCATATATTTCCTTATGCCATTCCAAATTAAATGTTTACACAAAATCGGAAAAAGGAACATTGGATTTCTTCAAATACTGCAATCCATTTTGGGTTTACTTTTTAATAAAACGTTGATCATTGGAAAGTTAAATTTCAACACTGTGCGCAATTTGGTGACTAAAGGTGGTTATTGACAGAGCTAATGATATTTAAATATTTGCCGGGCTATCAGAAGCATCGCGATACATTATTTCTACAAAGCCAATATTTACATTTCGTTTTAGAATATTCTGTTTACATAAAATCTGCGTTAAACCAAATTCGACGCTTTTTTAGAAAATTTAATAAAGAATGAAGAATGTTTAACCTCTTGCATCATAAACGGCAAAAAACAATGGCTTTGTTTCGCAATTTTCTTATTTATAAGTTAGAAAATAGATTATAGAAGCTTTTAAGTTACTCCAGAAGAATAAACATACGACAATAACTCTAAAAATTATGTAAATTTGGTATATTGCAGACTAAAGTGAGTTTTGCAATTCTTTATAAGTAGTTGCATTTTTACATTATTAACAATTTTACCAAGAAACTTAAAAATTAGTTTATCTCGCTTCTAATTATTTTTTTTCTTAAGGTATCTGTCTACCTACGGAGACAAATTTTTGAAAAATCCCTCTAATTACCTATTTTAGTTTATTTTCTGGATCAATTTGATTGCAGATAATGAAAAATATTGGTCAGGAAATTCTGTGCCAATACCGATTTTGTAAAATGTGTCAATTTGGGTAAAAATTGAGTGAAAACTGCAACAAAAAGCAAAGCATTCTACAAAAATATATTTCATATATTCCAGTTTTTATACATAACATACTTACAGCTATGGTGAAGGTAATGAACTAGAATCTACGAAATGTGCTTTTTCAAAAAAGTTATAGCTAATCGAGTATTTATGTATTGAAAATTTCACAAAATTCGTTATTGAAAATTGTATTAGGCAGCTCTGAAACAAAAACTGTGTTCAAAGTCATATTCCTAGTTCACTGCCTTTGGAACACTTAAGGTAACAAATGCAAAATTTCAAGGCAATATATTAATAAGTTTAAGATATCATGTTTTGAGTATGAAAATTTTTTATGAAATCAAGTTTTCCTAAAAAAACCATTTAAGTTTTCATTTGTCTTGTACTAAAAATGCTTTGTAAATGCAAACAAAATTTAAAAACAGATGTAATTGTCAATTCTTTCGGGGGAAAAAAAAACTACTCAAAACGTATTCCAATACGCGTGGCTTTCTGATACAATTTATTTTATATGTTCTAATTCGAAGAGGCGTGTATTTGATAAAATATTGGAAAACCTTCACCGGTTGTTGGAACCGGTTTAGTTTTCAGCTACAATGGTTTGTAAAAAAAAAAGAAATCGCATCTCGGTTTCTATTTATTGTAGAATTAAAACAAACACAGATTTGGAAACTCAAATAAATGGGTTTTCAAATAAAATTTGTGAATTTTGACTAAAAACTGCCTTTTAAACGTAAACAGATACTTTAAGTCTAAATTACAGCAACCGATCAATAGCCTCATTTTTTTAAACGTTTATTCGTCTTCCATTAAATTGGAATATTCTCACATTTACACAGAAAAATCCACTTAATGTAGCAGCATCATACACGTATACACGTTTAAATTAATATGAAAAAAAAACTTTATGTTATTAATCGTATGTAAAAAAAAAAAAAAAACAATTTAAAGAGAAAATTAATTGCAGACCCAGAAAAATTTGTTGTAACTGACCTTGAATAAAAAAAACTTCAACTGTGCTCCGGATAAAAACACCACCAACTTCGAATGATCTCACCAAAGCATAAGAAGGATCAACCATTCATCAGCGAATTTTTAAATAATAGGACATTAGATCAAGTGCGCATGTCATAATTAGAGATTGAAAATAATAGTCTTGACCATACATTGTCATGAAGGCTAGTGTATCCATCAATTGTTATAGTTATTCATTTTAATGCTACAAGCAACTTTGACGGTAAAAAAAAATACATATACATTAATATTAAATCAGAAAATAAATTAATTATTCCGGATAATTTTTTATGAGCTAATTTCTGAAATTGCAAAAACAGCTAGATCGTAGTTTACTAATTTGAAAAGCAAAAATGTATGTATATTTGGTCTCTTTACTATAAATTTATTTTATTTAACAATAGATGTGCAAGAGAATATATCAATAAACCATATTAAGAACTTTGATAACCAAATCTCATAACAAAATGTAATTGCCGATAAATAAAGCGGGAAGTGTCATAAAAGACTTTAGGATTGCATCCTAGAGCAGCAAGCATGCTTTTCAAAAACCCCAAAACCAACCCAAAAGTGCCAAGAAAGGAGACGAATTATCTAAAACAATATCTAGATCGGCTTATCTAGCATGAAATGCTCTGGGATTGCATTCCTGAATGGCAGGCATATGGTCCAAAACTCGCATACACAAAAAATAAAGGATCTAACATTGATCCCAAGAACAAAGGCATGCTCATTCATGGCGTTTAAATCAAGATTTTGTAATGCAACAAATTTCAGATTGGAATGAATGGTCTCATATTTGGAAACCATTCGTTCCAGAACATATCTATCTGAAGAAAAGAGTATATATATTTTTTAGAAAGAAATGGAATAAAAACACCATGTCTGGTTTTAAAAATGAATGGCATCAATAATATGTTCATATTTCCTTTTCAAATTTTATCTCATGAACTAATCTTAACTGTGTGTACAAATTTAATCAGGCATTAGAGAATTAATCATAAATTAACTCAGAATCAAGAATAATTAACTTAATCTGGAAGAATGAAAACAAAAACAAAAAATGAATAGCCATTTTTTGACATTTTCCTTTCTAAAAGTGATCCAAAAAATTTTATTCAAATATATAATTTTGGCCATTAGATTGTTTATTAAATTTTATTTATTAAAGACATGGCTATTTTAGGTTATTATGTTCACAGGCAAGCAAATATACAGACGGACAAATGGCCCTCTCTGATGCCGTTTTCGGATCACTGTAGTCTGGTGGTAAGGTCTCGGCTTCGAAATCGGAGGGTTTCAGGTTTGTGACCCGATCCCACCGAAGGACCGTCTTGTAAGTGGGCTTCGTGCACCTTAAATCCGTCGGGGCCAAATGTCCTCCCGCTGGTGTGGTGTGGAAGTTTGGAGAGAGGGTGTCATCCTCGTCATCTGATCACGTTTCAAAATTATGAGGTCCGCTCCAAAATAGCCCTAGTGTTGCTTTAAAAACAAGACTTTCATATAAGTTAACTAAACCTATACAGATTTCATCCAATCAATATACATTTATAATTCTTATGATAAATTTGTATATTGAACTTCATACATCGAGCTCAAAGATTTTAAGTTACAAAGATCACATCCATGTTGACAGAAAGACTTCCTTTCGGAAGATTTTGATAGAAATATCCGTATTTGATTTTAAACTAACACATCGAATACTATCATTCTCGCTTAAGGTGTTCTTTAATTATTCTGTTCACAGTCACAGTGACAGACAAATGAAATTCTAAAAATTTGTTTTTCGAACTCATGGAGATCTAACGGAGATTCTTCAAGATTTCGAACTGGAATGCTTTAAGGATGATTGCAATGCTTTCTTTTTACATATTTCGAATATGAGTAACTAAATAGTGAAACTGGTCACTACCGAACTTTCTCGCTTACTCTTTAATAAATGTATTGTATTACAAATCCCATGCTATTGGTGAATAATAGTTACGGAAGAACCTATTAGCGTACAATCTTTGGAAGGTTTTTTTTTTGGAGGAAATGAATGTGGTTAATACACAAGCACCAGAAAACCGAATGTGCATTTTGGACGCCTTACTTTCACCAATTGAATCCAAAATTTGACGCAATCTTATATATAATCTTATAACTATATCTTATAACTTGACGCAATCTTATAACTATAATCTTATAACACAAATAACATTTTATTTATTTAAATCGTTGCGTTTTTGAACTGTCAATTTTACATGCCCATGAAAGCATAGACGACCAGATTATTGTCCAATTAAGAATTAAAAACAAGAGAATATTGCACATTTGATACTTAATGTTTTATTATATTGGAAAAGCTTTTTGTTATCAAATTATATCAAGAAAATAACGACTTTTTTATACAAATCTAGTTCATTAAAAATCCTTGTTTGGTAATAAATTAGAAAAAAAAAATTAGAAATTATTCTTAGAAGGTTGCATAGATATTTATTGTTGTTTCTTCTCTTAATCAGGATTCTTTATTAATGACAAACCAATTACCTTTGTTAATGACAACCCATCCTGATCGTTACTTTGACTTAAGTACCAATGCTGATGACATCGGAAACTTTAATATCCAGTTGTCGTTACTTTGACTATAAAACGTTCAAGATTTAATTTTTTTCCCTCCTTGTATTGCGTTTTTCATTTCTTTTATATGAAATCAAACGAAAAAAAAAGCCCATGAAAGCACAGACGACCAGATTATTGTCCAATTAAGAATTAAAAACAAGAGAATATTGCACATTTGATACTTAATGTTTTATTATATTGGAAAAGCTTTTTGTTATCAAATTATATCAAGAAAATAACGACTTTTTTATACAAATGTAGTTCATTAAAAATCCTTGTTTGGTAATAAATTAGAAAAAAAAATTAGAAATTATTCTTAGAAGGTTGCATAGATATTTATTGTTGTTTCTTCTCTTAATCAGGATTCTTTATTAATGACAAACCAATTACCTTTGTTAATGACAACCCATCCTGATCGTTACTTTGACTTAAGTACCAATGCTGATGACATCGGAAACTTTAATATCCAGTTGTCGTTACTTTGACTATAAAACGTTCAAGATTTAATTTTTTTCCCTCCTTGTATTGCGTTTTTCATTTCTTTTATATGAAATCAAACGAAAAAAAAAGCCCATGAAAGCACAGACGACCAGATTATTGTCCAATTAAGAATTAAAAACAAGAGAATATTGCACATTTGATACTTAATGTTTTATTATATTGGAAAAGCTTTTTGTTATCAAATTATATCAAGAAAATAACGACTTTTTTATACAAATGTAGTTCATTAAAAATCCTTGTTTGGTAATAAATTAGAAAAAAAAAATTAGAAATTATTCTTAGAAGGTTGCATAGATATTTATTGTTGTTTCTTCTCTTAATCAGGATTCTTTATTAATGACAAACCAATTACCTTTGTTAATGACAACCCATCCTGATCGTTACTTTGACTTAAGTACCAATGCTGATGACATCGGAAACTTTAATATCCAGTTGTCGTTACTTTGACTATAAAACGTTCAAGATTTAATTTTTTTCCCTCCTTGTATTGCGTTTTTCATTTCTTTTATATGAAATCAAACGAAAAAAAAAGCCCATGAAAGCACAGACGACCAGATTATTGTCCAATTAAGAATTAAAAACAAGAGAATATTGCACATTTGATACTTAATGTTTTATTATATTGGAAAAGCTTTTTGTTATCAAATTATATCAAGAAAATAACGACTTTTTTATACAAATGTAGTTCATTAAAAATCCTTGTTTGGTAATAAATTAGAAAAAAAAAATTAGAAATTATTCTTAGAAGGTTGCATAGATATTTATTGTTGTTTCTTCTCTTAATCAGGATTCTTTATTAATGACAAACGAATTACCTTTGTTAATGACAACCCATCCTGATCGTTACTTTGACTTAAGTACCAATGCTGATGACATCGGAAACTTTAATATCCAGTTGTCGTTACTTTGACTATAAAACGTTCAAGATTTAATTTTTTCCCTCCTTGTATTGCGTTTTTCATTTCTTTTATATGAAATCAAACGAAAAAAAAAGCCCATGAAAGCACAGACGACCAGATTATTGTCCAATTAAGAATTAAAAACAAGAGAATATTGCACATTTGATACTTAATGTTTTATTATATTGGAAAAGCTTTTTGTTATCAAATTATATCAAGAAAATAACGACTTTTTTATACAAATGTAGTTCATTAAAAATCCTTGTTTGGTAATAAATTAGAAAAAAAAATTAGAAATTATTCTTAGAAGGTTGCATAGATATTTATTGTTGTTTCTTCTCTTAATCAGGATTCTTTATTAATGACAAACGAATTACCTTTGTTAATGACAACCCATCCTGATCGTTACTTTGACTTAAGTACCAATGCTGATGACATCGGAAACTTTAATATCCAGTTGTCGTTACTTTGACTATAAAACGTTCAAGATTTAATTTTTTTCCCTCCTTGTATTGCGTTTTTCATTTCTTTTATATGAAATCAAACGAAAAAAAAAGCCCATGAAAGCACAGACGACCAGATTATTGTCCAATTAAGAATTAAAAACAAGAGAATATTGCACATTTGATACTTAATGTTTTATTATATTGGAAAAGCTTTTTGTTATCAAATTATATCAAGAAAATAACGACTTTTTTATATAAATGTAGTTCATTAAAAATCCTTGTTTGGTAATAAATTAGAAAAAAAAATTAGAAATTATTCTTAGAAGGTTGCATAGATATTTATTGTTGTTTCTTCTCTTAATCAGGATTCTTTATTAATGACAAACCAATTACCTTTGTTAATGACAACCCATCCTGATCGTTACTTTGACTTAAGTACCAATGCTGATGACATCGGAAACTTTAATATCCAGTTGTCGTTACTTTGACTATAAAACGTTCAAGATTTAATTTTTTTCCCTCCTTGTATTGCGTTTTTCATTTCTTTTATATGAAATCAAACGAAAAAAAAAGCCCATGAAAGCACAGACGACCAGATTATTGTCCAATTAAGAATTAAAAACAAGAGAATATTGCACATTTGATACTTAATGTTTTATTATATTGGAAAAGCTTTTTGTTATCAAATTATATCAAGAAAATAACGACTTTTTTATACAAATGTAGTTCATTAAAAATCCTTGTTTGGTAATAAATTAGAAAAAAAAATTAGAAATTATTCTTAGAAGGTTGCATAGATATTTATTGTTGTTTCTTCTCTTAATCAGGATTCTTTATTAATGACAAACCAATTACCTTTGTTAATGACAACCCATCCTGATCGTTACTTTGACTTAAGTACCAATGCTGATGACATCGGAAACTTTAATATCCAGTTGTCGTTACTTTGACTATAAAACGTTCAAGATTTAATTTTTTTCCCTCCTTGTATTGCGTTTTTCATTTCTTTTATATGAAATCAAACGAAAAAAAAAGCCCATGAAAGCACAGACGACCAGATTATTGTCCAATTAAGAATTAAAAACAAGAGAATATTGCACATTTGATACTTAATGTTTTATTATATTGGAAAAGCTTTTTGTTATCAAATTATATCAAGAAAATAACGACTTTTTTATACAAATGTAGTTCATTAAAAATCCTTGTTTGGTAATAAATTAGAAAAAAAAAATTAGAAATTATTCTTAGAAGGTTGCATAGATATTTATTGTTGTTTCTTCTCTTAATCAGGATTCTTTATTAATGACAAACCAATTACCTTTGTTAATGACAACCCATCCTGATCGTTACTTTGACTTAAGTACCAATGCTGATGACATCGGAAACTTTAATATCCAGTTGTCGTTACTTTGACTATAAAACGTTCAAGATTTAATTTTTTTCCCTCCTTGTATTGCGTTTTTCATTTCTTTTATATGAAATCAAACGAAAAAAAAAGCCCATGAAAGCACAGACGACCAGATTATTGTCCAATTAAGAATTAAAAACAAGAGAATATTGCACATTTGATACTTAATGTTTTATTATATTGGAAAAGCTTTTTGTTATCAAATTATATCAAGAAAATAACGACTTTTTTATACAAATGTAGTTCATTAAAAATCCTTGTTTGGTAATAAATTAGAAAAAAAAAATTAGAAATTATTCTTAGAAGGTTGCATAGATATTTATTGTTGTTTCTTCTCTTAATCAGGATTCTTTATTAATGACAAACGAATTACCTTTGTTAATGACAACCCATCCTGATCGTTACTTTGACTTAAGTACCAATGCTGATGACATCGGAAACTTTAATATCCAGTTGTCGTTACTTTGACTATAAAACGTTCAAGATTTAATTTTTTCCCTCCTTGTATTGCGTTTTTCATTTCTTTTATATGAAATCAAACGAAAAAAAAAGCCCATGAAAGCACAGACGACCAGATTATTGTCCAATTAAGAATTAAAAACAAGAGAATATTGCACATTTGATACTTAATGTTTTATTATATTGGAAAAGCTTTTTGTTATCAAATTATATCAAGAAAATAACGACTTTTTTATACAAATGTAGTTCATTAAAAATCCTTGTTTGGTAATAAATTAGAAAAAAAAATTAGAAATTATTCTTAGAAGGTTGCATAGATATTTATTGTTGTTTCTTCTCTTAATCAGGATTCTTTATTAATGACAAACGAATTACCTTTGTTAATGACAACCCATCCTGATCGTTACTTTGACTTAAGTACCAATGCTGATGACATCGGAAACTTTAATATCCAGTTGTCGTTACTTTGACTATAAAACGTTCAAGATTTAATTTTTTCCCTCCTTGTATTGCGTTTTTCATTTCTTTTATATGAAATCAAACGAAAAAAAAAAAAAAAAAACTTTGTCCTCTAGAGTTGAATTTTGTAAAATAATATAATTATTATGATTCCTTTATTACATTGGAAAACACAGTTTTCGTCGATTTAGATCTTATGTTTATTTATTTTCCTAATTTTTTTCATTAATTCAAATATGATTTCAGTTTTTTTTATCACATCATTTTTTTAATAAAATATATTATCTTCCATGTTCTTCGTAAAATAAGCAAATTTCATGAATAGGAATGGGAAATACTTTGGCTGAGTATGTTTTATTTATAATTATTTTGTTCTTATAAAAACTTCATTTCTATAACCAGTTAAACGGAGTGCAGTTCCAAACAATCAAAGTAAATATTTGGATTTGAACTTTTAGTAGTGGTGGCGGACTAGGTAGTTAGCTGAAGCGCTACCTAGCGCAAATTTGAAGGGGTCTGCGAGCTGATCGATTTAAAATTGTTGTTCGTCTTGCTGTATTATAATAATCAAAATAATAATAAATAATTTTTAGTAATTAATTAAAATAATAATTTTTAATTATTCTGTATCACGCACATTTTTCCTGAATTGCAAAAGTTTCTATCAAATCCAAAATGCATTGATATTTTTTTGAAAGATTATGTTTTTAAAATTTATTACAGACTTAATAAAATCTTAACTTTCTAGGATGTATGTTACAGTTTATTAATGCTGATAAATTTGTAATTTAATTGTTTTTATTCAGATTATTGGCAGTTTTTTATGAGAAAAACCAATATTTCAAATTTCCCGCCCCACTTCCCTTATTTGTTCTGGTAACCTTTTATATATTTCAGTAATTTATTTTGTACGATCAGCGGCCCAACAATTTAAATCCATAAAAATTCCATTATATGCTCTACCTTGTTATGGTGCAATTTTGCTTATATAATTTAGGGATTAAACATAACCTCCGAAAACATCATATAGTAACTGTAATTTCGTTTTTGTCTTTTTCTTTTACAAAATTAATAAAGAATAGAGTCATCGTATTCTGGAAACATCTGTTAACATATACAATTCATCAAAATCAAATGTTTGAAATAAAAATTTGATATTGTCGGAAATGAGCGCCACTTTTATTATTACTAAACTTCTAAGAATCAAATTCATTTATCTCACCTCAGCTGTTTTTTCTCTTGTTCCATAAAGAAGCACGCCAAAAGTTGTGGAAATGCTCAAGGGGGAGAAAAACACATTTTTGGTAGACCCAGAGACCAATCTTCGGTGTCAATTGAAAGCGAACTCGTTGTTTGCCAGGGCTAGTTTGCGAAGATTTTCCATGGTTACATCTTCTGCAGTAGATATCTCTCCGGCACATGCTGCAATGCAGATGGCCAGAAAAGTGCCGAATACATTGATGCTTCTCATAGTTGTGCCGTTCTGAAAAGAGAAATGGAAATGGAAGTTTCTATAACAGTTTACTCTCGTATGTTCTGATATTTTGTATCTGGGAGCATATCTGACTCACATAATCTTTTATTATTTATTTCGATATCTTTTTTAGCAAGAGACAGTTATGTTCATTGTATCAAACATGCAGTAAATGCGAGTTTCCAAAAGTTTATCATAAATTACTCTTTATTATTTAAAACATAAAATATAAATCCGAAAATTCTTTTATATATGTGGCGAGTTTGCGATGCACGAGGATAGAACCTGGGACCTTGTGGTTCGCAGCCCAGTAACATGACCATGATACAAAAGCAATTGCTCGTGCAGCGTAGCAGTTAACTGGCTTATAAGTTATTCACTACAGACTCTCCCTCCAGTGAGTCGGAGGTGAGACGAACGATATGAGTGTTGAGTGGTGATGTATTAGATGTTGATTCTAATGCGCCTGTACCCATTTGAGAAGCTCCAAGCGTTATGGCGAGCGTGTGTGGGTGAGTGGTTGCTGCGTCAAGTGAGCCTGACGATTTTGCATTGCTGCGTCAAGTGAATCTGACGACTTTGGTTTGCTGTGGGTAGATGGCGCCACAACAGCTGTACGAAGGTTGAAGGATCATCTTCCGAGGTCACCAATGTGACGGATTGTTATGAGCTAGGTTAGAACCTGGAACCTTGATGTTTGCAGACCAGTAACATGACCACAATGCAAAAGCAATTGCTTGGGTAGCGTAGTTGTTAACTGGCTTATAATTTATTCACTACATATACAAATTCGAGAGTTTAGATGCATAGATAGAGCACAAATACGAGATTTGAGCGTAGATGAATGATAGGTGTTATTATTCTTGAAACTATTTCAATCACGACTGTAGTCTTAGTTTCCACCCCTGAAATTTCAGCTTCAACTTTGACGCTGCTGGAATTGCATTCTTACGGAATAACCTTCTGCCTGAAGTCTGGAGAAGAAGTTGGCGCTTTAACTTCTCTTGTCCATCCAACCACCGTGTCGTCAACTTCAGTATCAAGTCCAGACGATCTTTCTTATTCTGCTTTCCAACTGACTACTCTCCAATACAAATTCAATTCTCCCTATTTTAACCCCTTTGTCCCAGTTTTGGTGACAGATGGGAGGTGACAAAAGGGAGGTGGTGACAGATCACTTATTATTAGTGGTGGTTGGAGGATTCACCTTTCGCTAAATGTTTTTTTTTTCATGCTTCTGAATGGTCAACATAAAATCTTCCTTCTGGACTTATACACAGAGGATCATCATAAAATTATTGAATTCCAATCGCTACAGAATCTACGGCAGCTATCGCTTGACGGTTAACGTTACTCTTTATAGGAGCAGTGATATGGCGTAATAAATTTGTAGTATAATTTATTTAGTAAGGAATGCATCTACGACCAGTAGATATATGGCAGTTAAAATTTTAAGCTAATAGATGTTCAATTCTTCAAAGAAGTATGTAATTTGAGCTCTGATAATCTTTATGTATCATAGTGAGCTTTGAAAATGTCTAGCTTTAAAGAGCAAATTAAGCTCCAAATTTCTGTATTATACACTAATAAAATAAATAAATGATGAAGTATGTATCTAATCACTTATGTGAATTATGGCACAGGAGAACTTAAAATCCCAGTTTTCAATCTGTATCTTCCATGATACAAATTAAGACCACATCATCCCCATGCGTTAAATCAACATTAATCTCGTTATCATTGGACAAATTAATATTAAAGGCACAGAACAGAAAGGCGAAAATCTTGATCCAATTCATATCCCTACTATACATTATCCTTGTGGTAAATGCATACCGGTGTTCTTGGTGTCAAGTTTTTAATTGAGAACGTAATTGTGCTGTTCATTTCAGCAAGCAACTGCTCCAACGTAAACACAGTTAAGGACAAACTGCAGTTTGATTCCAGGCACTGTTATTTCGTAATAGAACTGTGACTAAAAAGAATTTACTCCTATATTCTTTCCATGTTAATTGTTTGACAGAATAAATGTTTCATCTTTTAATTCGATGATGGGCTCTTTCTGGATATTCACCTTTTATTTAGATGTTAGCAATTATCTATAGGGCTAAAGAAATGCTTAAATATGTCTAGGCAGATTCTCCCATTTACACTAGTGCATATTTTCAGTTGTGAAATTTCTCTAATTGAATTCAGAAGATAGTTCATTAATTGCAAAATGGTTAAATTAAATTTTGGATTGCACACGGAAAGCAATTTATACATATAAATGAAACAACTCACATTCCTTCAATTAAAAACTATTAGAAATATCTCAAAATGTGCAAAGTCACTTGTTTCTATAAACAATTTTTCGATTTGAGTTTTAACTCTTCAAAAAATTGCATAATTACTTTTTAAGAAGTTCTGCTGTGGAAAGTTGGGTGCTTAAAATACAGGGTGGTTATAATTAAACTTCCCCTATAAACAGTATCCTACAACGCAAACGGGTGAACAGGTTGCAACGAAATTTGGTATATAGACAATACACGAGATGCGAAAGATTTCGAGGAAAAAATAGTTCCAAAATGTCGACCAGAGGACGCCTTTTTCGGAAAAACATTAAATTTAACACAATAAACCATCAAAACGGAATGCAGAAACAATATTAACAATCCAGAACAAGAATTATGAGTAATAAAATGTAAAACCGGAAAAAGTTCTAAAAAAAAAATGTCGAGACTTGTATACTTGCGAAGAAGAGGAAGCTTTATGCAAAACAGATTAAGGTAAGAAACGTTTGCAGTCATGTTTTATGTCGATATTTCCTGCTGTAATTATGACGTCATACTGTTGCGACGTTAAAGAACTTCAAAACGCTTCATGTGAGAAGCATCACAACTGAGCAGTTACGATCTGTTGTTGAGCACACTGTCCGTCAACTTGAAATTTCGAAGTGAATGAGGGTGGTCACATAGAGCACCTTTCCCTGTATTGTAATGGATACGATTAACAACTGCTCCTCTTCTGCAATTTCATCCTAATCTGTTCTTGTTTCTGCAAACTGAATTTTTTTTTCTCAAACAGCGTACTTTAATTTTTTGCTTACCTTTACTTTATATGGTTCGATGACAAGGAATGTCATCGAACGATGATCAGAAACTAGTCAATAAATGTTAATATTTTTTTCTGTATTCCGTTTTGGTTTTTTTATTGTTAAAATTAAGGTTTTTCAGGAAAAGGCGCCCTCTGGTGGATCTTTTGGAACTAATTTTTTTTTTTTTTTCGAAATTGCATGAACGCATTTCGTGTATAGTCTATATGCCAAATTCCGCTGCAATCCGTTCACTAGTTTGCGTTGTATGATGCTGGTTATAGGGGAAATTTAATTATAACCACCCTGTATGTATTTCTAGTTTAAAGGATATTAAAAAAAAACTCGGACAACAGATTGTAAAAATTTCACATATTACTTCATCACTATCATCAAACATTAAGCGAATTTTTTGAATTTTCGATAGCTACTTCGTATATCTTGAGTTCAATCATTCTGATGAAGTAATGATTGTCTTTGAGTATTTAGTATTAGCTCTTGCTGTTTTTGATCGTTTCATTTTAAATTAATTATTGAAAGTAGTATGGGTTATTCAATGTGTTCCTGAATTCACACTCAGAACATTGGGAGCGGCAGGTTGGGCAAATCAGAACGTCATTCTCGCTATGTAATCATATATGCTGTGTTGTTCCAGTTAAATTCCATCAATTCAGAAGATTGCGGAGGATGTTCTGTTTGTTCAATGATGCTAAGTTTGAACAAAGGGTTTTCAGATCATGCACTTGTCTTTTATTAAAATAAAAAATCGGAAAAAATAAAAAAAAATCGGAAAAAATAAAAAAATAAAATAAAGAAAGCATTTTTATGCTAATTTTGAACTTTAAGAAGTCTCATAATCTAAAGGCATAGTGCAAGATTGGTTAACTTGGAAAACAAAGATATTGCGAAATAGTAGCTTATTGCTTGCTTGTTTATGAAAGTTACCACAGTAAATTTTGAAAAACTCGAGTTATGACGGGTAGTAACCCATTTTGAATAAAGGTTGTGTGCTGAATAACTGAAATTATCGAAATTCTGGAATCATAAATCTTGTCAACATGTCACAAGGCAGTTGTCTAGTAACAGGACAGATTTGTATTTTTAAAAGAAAGGCCAAAGTACATTTTTTAAACTTTTGAAGAAATTTCTATTAACTTATATTTCCATTCATTTGTATGTTTTATGGAGAAACTCTTTTTGTTGTGATGATCCAATGATATTTTCTTAACATTTTTAGGAATTTTGCATTAATACAGAGCCAATTGTCGACAAAATTTTGCATATTTTATTTAACACGTGACTAATGCATCATCTGTAGTGTATATTCTCTAATTGTTTCGTTATTTGGATTAATAGAACATCGTCAGCATTCCTCAATAACTATTGAATTTCCTCTTTTGAATTCTAATTTGATTTAGCCATTATTCTTTGTGAATGTTTCTAATAACGAAGTTCCATTCGATTTCCAATTTTGTATTGTTTACAAATGCAGCTTTGTTTCAAAATATTGCAAGATTCGATGTGCTCAAACACATATCCTTTAGACCATAGGTTTCAAGGCATTGTTTGATTATCAAATGGAAATAACTCTTTAAAAGTTTTCACCTCAACAAATTTTATTTGATAAGTCAAATCACTCATTGATTATTAAGTGTTTGAACTACCATTACAAAAAAATCCATTTGGCATAAAAATGAGATAATTATTATTAATATTATCCTTTCATGCATTTCATTACTATAAATATATACAACTTAGTAATATCAGTTGTTGATCAATTGATATTGTTGAGTATAATCAATTGTTTTTTAAAATTTACTCAAAAATAGGCGCTTTAGTTTTGAATCAAAATTTGATTAAATTTGTTAACTCATAACTAAATTCTTATAATATACTAAATTGCCATCAATAAAACGAAACAAAGTTTCTGAACTTTACCCCGTCAGGGAGAAAGTGAAACATCCATTATAAGATTCCATATTTTTAAAGAAGAAGCAAGTAAAGAAATATAAAAGCAAGTAAGAACTTGACATTGAAAAGAAATTTTATCGTTCACTTCAACAATATTTTAACAAAACAAACAAACAAACAAAAAACACCTTAACTTTAAGTATTCAAGTGAAAGGACTAACTGATTAAGAATGAGATTTCTATTTTAAATATTATTTTTCTGAGAATATATTTATCATTTACCACACATTGTTTTTTTGAAAATAACATTTTACTTTTTATTTGATGAATACGTATTTGAGATTTTGCTCTTATAAAATAAATTATATTGTTATTTAATTTTATATTGCATGATTTTTTAAACATTTTTCAAAGACTATGGCAATGAATGTAAAATTATATTAAATATAAACAAAAATAATGAGTAAATATTAAATAATAACAAATAAAGACAACAAATAAATCTTTATAAACAAGAATTAAGTAAATTTAAATAAAAGAAAGTAAAAACCTATAATTGAAAATTCATATTATCGTTCACTTCAACAATGATTTAAGAAAATCATCTTACCTTTAAGTATTCAAGTTGAAGGATTCACTGATAATGAATGTGATTTATGTTTATTTGTTATTCTTCTGAGAAGATATCAACTCTGATACCAGAAAGTATGAATTCTGATATGTTAAAGCTCAGCTCAATACCCTTTTATCACTTTCCTTAGTTATGATAAAGTTATATTATATTTATAGCGAGAAATTTTCAAAAGCCAATTGACAGTCAGCTATGATGGTTTCTGATAATGGTGTAATATTTTATGTTTCATATAACATTTTTGACTTCATTTATGCCGAAACAAAATTTTCAAATTTTAAAGTTTTTTTTTTTTTTTTTTTTTTTTTTTTTTTTTTTTAAATGAAGGTTGCTTGCCCTGAGAGAAATATCGGTCAATATAACTAGTTAAGTTTTTATTAAATAAGCTTGTTTTAAAAGGATATCCTGGTTTATTGGTAAATGATATCCATATCCATATTGCATTTCAAGGGTAATAATATAAGACCCGATTCATTTGAAGAATTTTGGGAATTTCAAGTTTAAATATTTTTTTATCACACATTTTTGGAAAATAAGGTTTCACTCTTAATTCGATAAATACGAATTTAAGATTTCATTCATATTAAATTTATTGTATTAAAATTTCTTTTATAGTGCATGATTATTTAAAAATTTTGAAAAGAAAGTTAAGCGTATATCAATAAAGGCACGAAATGTGGTATAAAGGTAATAAAAATTTAATTTTGGGCTTGATTTTAAAAGGAGAATAAATTCCAACGGAGTTCAGTAAACAGCAGAACCGACGCCAAACAGAAAAAACAACAACAGAAAACTGGAGACATCTACCCGAAACATTTCTGCATAATTTTTAATAAAAATATTAGCTTTCCTCATCCGCTGAAAGATTATGGATCTTAAAATGAAAGAAATTCATATAATGTGCTGATACCTGCACATTCTTTTTATAAGTAGAAATTGTTTATTCCTAAAAATTCGCCAAAGACTGCCAAGTTATCGGCTTATAAAGGAAATGTATTTATAGGAACCAACTCACATAGAGTTTTATTAAAGCATAATACTAAGCCTATTTTTTGCGTTCTCGTATAAATGATATAGAGAAAGTATAATCATCGTCAAAAAATTCGAATTCGAGATTTTGACGAATCTCCACATTTGAAACTTCCCTGAGTTCAAGAAATATATTTTTGGAAAATGTCCGTCTGTCTCTTTGTCTGTGACAAAGATAACTCCAACACACTTTAATAGAGACGGATGAAATTTTGTATACGGTCTTTATATTAAAATTGTAGATTTCTATCAGAGTTTGAGCAAACTCAGCTCAGAGGAAGTCCGTCTATCCGGTTGTTCGGAGGGAGCTAGATAGATAAAATTCTATACAGAGAATTAACATTTTATCCTTCTGAGAAATCCCCCCGGGGGGGCCCTTCGAAATGAGGATGAGATGCTTCCGGCATGGTGGTTGGATCTCGCCAGCCTGGAGGGTACACTAATAGGTGGGTGATCTGAATCCTCCCATCGATGGCGGGACGTACTTCCTTCGGGGAGGGTTGTACCATGGCCGGTGACGGTCCTTAGGGCTCAACCACAGTTCCCGCCAATGTTGCTGTTGCGGTGGTCCGGTCATTCAGTTTTTATGGTTTAAATCCGTGTGCCTTCGTGGCGGGTCGGAGAGTTAGATGGCTGACATATCCTTATGAGAATGTATAAAAAACAACAGATGGGAAAGAATTAATTTTTATGTATTAACTCTTACCCCAACGCACTTTTATCATTTTCTAAGTTAAGATAAAGTTACTAGAGAGAAATGACCAAAATCCCATTGACAGTTTGCCGTGATGGCTTCAGGCAATGATGTAAAATGTTAAGCTTCACTTAACATCTTTTTTTTTCATTTATACAGAAACGAATTTCTCTAAATTGAATTTTTTTTCAAGTTTAAAGAACTCTGAGAGAAATATAGGTCAATATATCCACTTAAAAGAATTAATGCTTTAAGTTTTAAAAGAATGCCCTGATTTAATGATCAATGATATCCGTATTCATAATACATTTCAAGGCTAATAATATAAGACCCGATTCCTTCTTCAGAATTTCAAATTGTAAATTTTTATTTTCCGTACATTTTTGTTGAAAGTAATATTTAACACTTAATTTAATAAATATTGCATTTACGATTTCGTTCTTATAAAATTCATCGTATTGATATTTAATTTTATATTGCATGATTTTTAAACATTTTGTAAAGAAAGTTAAGCATATATAAATAAATGAAAGAAATGCGGTATAAAGGATAAAAAAATTTAATTTTCCGCTTAATTTTGTAAAATCAAAATCAACTTAAATAAAGTTCAATGAACAGTAGATCCGAGGTCAAACAACAAACAACAACCTCAAAAATTGTGTCTGTGTCCTGCAAACTATTTCGATTATTTTGTGATAAAAGTTTTAGCCCCCCTTCCCTGGTAAAAATAGTAGACCTTTGATAAAGCCGTAAATTCCATCAGTGCGTAGATTTCATTTGTACATATGAAAATTTTATGTTTCATAGAATGGTGAAAAGCAGCGAAAAACGCTTTGTACATCTTTCTTTGATTGTTTGATACCAAAATCTGGCGCTGAGCTACAGTTTTATTAACAAAATTAATTGTTGCGATTTTGATAAATTTCGAATTACATTTATCGAAGTCATGACATTTTTTAGTTATTGCTTTTACGTACATGAGATTATAAAAACAGACAAATCATTAACCCATCGGAGAATTAGGTTCAAATTTTGATAACTACCAAATTGACCAAAAAGAAAATAAATAAATGGTAAGTACTAAATCTCTGTACCAAGTTTTATTTATCACACTCTGTAAGTTTTGTGCACTCAGACAAACAGACAGACTTTCTTTGAAAGGATGACTTTCAAAATTTGATAAAAATCTAAAGTTTTGATCTGAAGACAACATGCCAAATTTAATTTAACTTGCTCAAATTCGCTCTGCAAGTCTATGAACACAGCTGTAAGAGCATATAATTCCAAAAATGTATTTTTCCGTCTCACGGAGGTCAATAGAAATCTGTCATTATCTCGAAGTCGAATTTTTGACCTTCTACAATCATAAGATAGTTAAAAACAAACAAAGCATGTGATACATTTAAACGCATACAAGTAGCTTCAGGTGACAAGTTATTTCAACATTTTATAGGTTTTTTGTTGATCGATATTAGGTCTGATGTACAATTTGGATTTCGAAAATGTCCTTTTGAAATGTATTATCTCTCTGTCACGTGAAAAGGTATTTTCATAATTCCTAATTCATTTAAAATTTCCTAATTTTCCTAATTCATCAAAATCCATGTTAAACTTTTTATATTGAATATAAAGGTTAATATAAAATCAAAATTTTTAGAAAACATTTCATATTGAACATTTATACACATGTTGTATTCTTGTTCTGAATTATTGAAAAGTAAAGGAAAAGGTCGACAACTTTCTATTGAAGTATAAATAGGATATGTGTTTGCGTCCAGGTCCGTAACTCGTTTATTATTGCCAGATTTTAGTTGTACCAGTTTCAGTTTTAGAATTCTTAACGCTTTTCTAGCTGTTGCACCGGTGACTATGTGGGATAACTCATCCATAAAACTGTGGAGTGTTAAGAATTCAGTAAAAGAACAACACAAAATAGTAAATTCATTCAAATTATTTACACGGCCCAAGAATAATATCATAATGATCTTGCTGCCTTTCTCCACAATGGCAAACAAGAATGGGTGACCAACCTAGAATTCCATTTGAAACAGGCTGCGAATAACCATAATATTCCTATCACGGCGGCGGCTTCAGTTCCTTCTTCATGCATTTCAATGACTGTCTTGTGAATAACTTCACTGACTGGCACACTTCCACCAGAAGTCATGCCCGTGAAATCGGCCCTAGAACGGAAAACTTTCTTAACATGCATGTCTGCTGAGATTTCTTTTTCGAATTCCAATCTGAATGTTGGCAGTGAGACATCTACTTCCATTCGGCTCAATTGAGTTTGCATATCAAGCAATTTTTCAGGAGTTAGACTCTCTTCAAGAGCTTTCAGGCAATCTTGCTGTTCCGGCAGTAAAATCAGCATATTCTTTTTTCGCTTTTAAATGCCGACCGTTCGTTATTTAAAAGAAAATTCCCAACATTCATAATCGGTTCATTGTATTCAAAAACACTGTATTTACATCCTTTCTTCTATGAATTCTTGAAATTTCGAAAATTGACTAAAGTTTCTAATCTATATGATTTAAACTATAATAAACTGATTAAAAATCATGTCTATAATAAATTCATACTTTATAAACATTATGAAGAAAAGTTTTATTTAAAAAAACTATGGCAAAAGCCACGCTGAATTTTCTTGTTTTAATTTAGGGAGAATGTTTAGAACAATCACCTTAATATGAAAAATTATCAGAATTGGTATTTGCTGTATGAAAGTAATCTGTATTCAGTTTTTAAAATATTTGGGAAAAAAGTTATTGATATTAAAAAATTCTGAAAACTCAATAAATTACGTTAGAGATGCAAATTTTATCTTTGGAATAGAAATTACTTACACTCTTCATTGATGTAAAGATTATCTTTCTACAATCATTTCATTACGACGAGCAAATGCGTGACAGAAATTCTCTTAAGTAATAGATAAAAAATTACATAACATTTTAAAATAAGAGTTCCGAGATGCATTAAGTCACCATTACGATAAGGTGTATGCCAACTTTCAGTGGGGAAAGCAAAATGGTTGCATCTGGACATTGTAGAACTAGCATATACAAACACTGCATTTTCTTTGAATAAATGAACCGATTATAGTACAATGAATTTTAAGAAAAGCATATGCAGGAAATGTTTTAATAGCTGCTTGTCCTTTTTCGTTTAAAAGAAACATCGAAAGTTGAGGATTTGACATAATTAAACAATACGTCCAGTTAAAATTTACTATTTGATACAACTGTTTTCTGAAAACACTTCAGATCTTTTTGTCTTGCTTCAAGGTTTCAATAAATTATGAAAACTTACAATTATGTTATATCTACCTAACAAAAGCCCACATATTATTTTACAACATAGACACGTCATTTTTTACAGAAACATTAATAAATTAATACTTTCATAGACAGTAAGTTTTAATTAGACAGCATATTTTATTTAAGATTCTTCTATCCATATAGAAAGTAAATAATATTTGAAACACTCAAACTCGTCCAAGTGATTTTGCCTTTTAAATCAGTTGCTGCTCTGACTAAATTACAGACTTAGGAATCAAAAATTTCATTATTCATTGAACAAGTCGGATACGTCAATGTATGTGCAAGTGTTGACTACAATTTATTATCGCAAAAAAACTAAGAGCACAAATTTATTTTAGAATGTATTTTTACAAATTATTTACGCGGCCCATGAACAAAACCATGTTACTCTTGCTACCTTTCTCCACTATGGCAAACAGGAAAGGATGATCAGCAGTGAAAGATAAACCGCCAAATCTCATTATAATTACACTCGTCACAGCAGCAGCCTCGCTTCCCTCTTCATTCACTTCGATGACGGCCTTGTGGAGGACCTGGCTCACAGATACACCCCGACTAGGAGTCATTCCAGAAAAGTCTGCTCCAGCATTGAAGATTTGTTTGGCGCCGAGGGCTTGCAAGTGCTCAGAGAGCTCTTCCTCGAATTCCAGCTTGAACTTAGGCAATGAAACTGACATAGTAATGGAGCGCATCTGTTCCTGGACTTTTGCTAATTTTTCGGGGGTCAGACTCTCTTCAAGGGCTTGAAGTCCGTCTCGGTTTTTTGGCAGTAATACCAGCATGCTGACGTTTCCTTTGTAAGGCAGCTCTAATGCTCTGAAATCCTCCATATAGGCCACTGGGAATTTAGCTTTCATGTGCATCATCGACACATTCCTGGAAAATAATATAAGATTTTTAATAAATGTTTCATTTTGGTTCAATAATTACATTGATTTCATTGCAAATATCTTCTATTAGACTCCAAAGCGTTAAATGAAATTAAAGCGATATTTTAAGCAGTCATTACTTAGGTAATTCAGTCTTTGAAAATTACTTTTTAAAATGTCTTACAAGCTACTAAACAAATCAGTGGAATTATTTATTAATGCCAAAAAGTGATAATATCTCCATGAACTACAATTCAAATATGTTTTTAGATTATCATTTATCTGAAAAATGGAGGGTGGTGGAGGGCAGATAGCACCCTTAATAACGTATCTATAGATCATGAGTTTTTGTGTGAAACATGAAATCGCAACAATAGCTGAGGCTTGAAGGCTAGTTTATTGGATCCCTAATTATTTAAATATTTTGATAACTACTTTGATTCTTAAAAACTCCTTGATGTATTCTTTTTCTCAAGTCGATAAAAATATGTACCATCAGTGGAAATAAATATCATGAAATAAGAAAGGAGTACTTTTAGAACCACTAATTATTTTTCAATAATACCCTTTATTAGCATATCAGTATGTTGATTCTCCTGGGGAAGAACATGATCATGGGAATTTTCCGTTCAGCTTACCGTTTGAAAGTGTATGGTGATAAAAGAGTTTAAAAGGTCCAATAGTAAATAGGGAGGCCTTATTCTATACGAATGCTCAAAAACACAGTAGCAAAGGACAACTGGAAGGTACACAAGATTAGCACTCGCAGTAAACAGAAGCATGCTATCAGCTATAAATAAACTTATCCGCACAAAGAATTCAAAAAGAACTTGCAGGCGAGAGACCTCAGACTTCGATCAACTATTCACGTCTCTCCATTAGTCTGCTATTTTCCATTGATTTTGTCCTGATTGACACTCATATCTTTATCTCAGCTTTATATTTTTCTATAGTTTACGTGACAGTATATAGAAACTTTTAGAACAAATGTTGTTCAGAATCGGAGGGTTTCAAGTTCGAAACCCGATACCAGCGAAGAACCGTCTTGTAAGTGGGTCTGGTGCACGTTAAATGTCCGTGCTAAATGTCCTTCTACAAATGTGGTGTGGTGTGGAGAGGGGTGTGCCAGCTCAGGTGTCATCCACGTCATCTGACCGCGGTTCAAAATTACGAGGTCCGTCTCAACATAGCCCTAGTGTTGCTTTAAAACGGAACGATGATATAACTTAATTTAACTAAACTAAGAACAAATGTTTGTAGTGGTAACATTATAAGCCAGATAACTTCCGAAGAAGAGAGTACTCTTTTGTCTAGTGATTATGTTACTCGGCTATGAACCCTAACGTTGCGAAATCGAACCTCAACCAGCACATGTTGTAGCCCGTGTTCTAATGCAGCTTTTAGCTGATATAAGAATTTTCATTTTGTATTTGGCGAAGCAAAAATTTTGGTCTTGATTCTGGAATTCGGCAATAAATTATCTTGTATTATGAATTCCGAAATCTTAAATTTGTCACCAAATAGTCACCAAGTCTATAATATGGGAAATTGATGGCATTCATAAAAATAATATCCATAAAACTATTTTTCTTTCTAGAAGACTTACTGAGCTGGAAGGCATGACTATAAATTTTTAACAACACCTATTTTGTCAATAAGCTGAATTTTATCAAGATTAACAGAAATTGATACATAATTTTACAATATATTCTACTTACTTTGCTCTCGATTCCAACCCATTATTGTAAAAGACGCCATTCTTTGTTTTTTTAGGATCAAACTGAGTCTCCCATGCACCCTTGAAATACACTGCATTCAGTAAGACTAGAAGAGTGTCTGCACTCAGTTCATTAAAAAGTTTTTCGATTTTTCCATTTGTCTTTTCCTTGACCCATTCATTGATTTCGGTAACTATTTTGGGAGCGTCTCTTGAGAAATCTACACTGCGTACACCTGCTCTATACAACTCTTCCACTTTGTGTTTGTACTCCTCAATTAGTTCGAGATTTTTATCAGCAAGAATGGCATTGGCTGAGTTCAAAACATATTCGTCTGAGGAATCTCCACTCTTCAAGACATCGCTAAAATAACGATGGAAAGTCTCATGGACGACATCGTTGAGCAATTTTGCTTTCTCGTAACCCAAAACCTTTCTCAGTTCCTGTAAAGATATTAGAAAATTCATGTAATGGGGTCCTTCTATTATCTATATAAATATCAGCAATAGTAGTTATAATATTATTTTTAAATACTTGCACAGCGTTACCTTTAGCATGATGAATATTAAAAAAATCAATCTCACTATGAAAATGTAATAAAAACAAAACAAAATAAAAATTAACGTTGGTTCTCATTCTGATTTCTTTTTGCTACAGCGATATCGTGTGCGAAATTGCTAAATTTAGAAGTTGAAACAAATACGATGCTGAGCTACTTAACTAAACTAGGGTTGGAAGGGAAGTTCGCATGATAACTTTTCAGATTATGCCATGAACATAGCATTTTTCATTTTTTATATATTTAATTAAGTCATCTTAAGATTAGACGATTCATTTTACGGTTTATTAATACTTTAATATTTCTTATTTTATTCCTCCCATTCAGACTTACAGTCTTTTATTTAAACGAGAATACACGGTATTTAAACTTCCAGACCCCACTCACCTTCATTGTTCTGATATAAGTCTACATATTACAGAGGCATGTTTTGGACTGCTATTCCAACTCACAAAAGCGATAGAGAATCTCATTATAAACATTTTATATATGGTTTGTGGATAAAATGCAAGTTCTAAAAAGACAAATAGTGACTGTACTTTCAATGTAGATAACTTATATATTGAAAAAGAAATAAATAAATGTATTCTGCAAACATGTATTAACATATGTAACACATCTGGGGGAAAAGAAAGAAAGATTTGGGAAGAAAATCGATTTGATTTTTAGCAGTTTGGTGACGGGAAGCTGAAAATCAAATTCATTCCTCTCACCTCAGCTGTTTTTCCTCTTGTTCCATAAAAAAGCATGCCGAAAGCTGTGGAAATGCTCAAGGGTGAGAAAAACACATTTTTGGAAGACCCAGAGGACAATTTCCGATGCAGGTTGAAAGCGAGCTCGTTATTTGCCAGGGCTAATTTTTGAAGATTTTCCACGGCCACATCTTCTGCAGTAGAGATATCTCCGGCACATGCTACAATGCAAATGACGAGGAAAGTACCGAATACACTGATGCTTCTCATAGTTAGGGCCGATCTGAAAGGAGAGTGGGAAATGAAAGATTTTGTAACGTTTTAATCAGTTCTCGTATAATTTGTTCTTTAATATTTGGAAGTAATCTGAAGGAGGCTTTTCTTATTTATTCCAATATATTTTAACAAGATATAACTATGTTTTTCATCAAACATGTGGTAAACGAAAGTATTTCAACAGTTCAGAATAAATAATTCTTTATTTTTAGTTTCAAATAAAATATGGATTAAAAATTTCTTTTATATGCAAATATAGATCAAATATGATTCATGTAAATATTTTTATATACATTATATATATATACAATGCTGGAGATGTGAACATAGGAGAATAATTGGGAATTTTCTCACTCAAATAATAATTTAAATTTCCTTCCCTGAAATTTAAACTACAGTCATAACTATGTTGAAATTGTATTCTTATGGGATTAACTATCTATCCGAAATCGGCCATTGCACCTAATATTCTCCTCTACAAACGACCCTGATGTCGTTGGATGTAACAAATCCTGCCTTCTTCACTGTTTTGATTTCTTACTAACTTCTCCCCAATACGAAAGTCAACTCACCCTATTTCAGTTCTTACATCCTCGTTCTCAGAAAACGATGAGTTTGTGAGTGACCAATCATTTTGCCTCAAGTTGTGGTAGTGGCCTCACCTTCCGTTAACTCTATTTCTGATGCTTTTCAATGGGTCATATAAAATCGTCTTTCTGGATTTATTCTCAAATAAATATCATAAAATAACTGAATATCAATCACTGCACCATCCCAATGTCAAAGTACCTTAAGAGGGTTAATTAAGATGATTTTAACAAAGGATGATATGGAGTGATTATCTGTACTATGTCTTAATGAAGAATTAGCAGATTAAAACGTCGTTCTTAAATGCAGTCATGTATGCTAGGTTTGTTCAAATAAAATTTCACTCATTCAAAGGGTTGTGGAGGGCGCTGTCATAGTCCAAATGATAAATAATTTGAACATCAAGGATTTCAGATCATTCATTCCTCTTTAATTAAAATAAAACAAATCGTAAAAAAATTAAAAAATAAAAGTAAAAAAGACATTTTCTTAATTATTTAGTTTAATTAAGTAGTCTCTTAATCAGTAGTCACATGGAGTAGGATTGAGTTAAGAGAAAAAGACAAAAATTTTGCGAAATAGTAGCTGTTTACCTATTTGTTTGTGAAAGTTACAGCAGCAGTTTTGAAAAGCTTGAATTATGTGAGGCGGTAATTAATTTAGAATGAATATTGTATATGAAGTTTATGAAATTCTGTGATCATAAAAGCTGCCAACCTGTCTTAATGTAGTTGTCCAGTAACAGGACATGTTTGTATTTTTATAAAGAAATGACTAAAGGACCTTTTCGAAATTTTTGTAGAAATTTCTATCATCTTATCTTTGAATTAATTTCAATCGTTTAGATTTTTTTTTGTTGTTGTTCTTGAAGTCCGAATCATAATTTATTCTCATTTTTGAAAATTCTGCACTAACACAGAGCCAACCGTTGGCAAAATTTTGCATTTTTTATTTGATAAATAACAAGTGCTTCCTTCGAAGTGTACATTCTCAATTTTTGCGCCATTTAGATTAATAGGTATCCAAGTCAGCCTTTAATATCTCTTGAGTGTCCTCTTTTGAACTTTACTTTTAATGACCCATTACCCTCTCTGAATGCATATAATAATAAGGTATGATTTGATTCCCACTTCTAGATGCGCTTGCAAACATATTTTTCTTGCAAAATACTGCTAGACGATGTGCTCTAACTCATATAGTTTAGGCCATGAATTTTGGGGCAATGC